>NC_081183.1:57146325-57467294 GCF_029867415.1 Vicia villosa | reverse complement strand
CAGAATGATTACTGAACTTTGCACACAGTTCAAGATCAAACATCATAATTCCTCTCCATATCGACCAAAGATGAACGGTGCGGTGGAAGCTGCCAACAAGAACATCAAGAAAATCATACAAAAAATGACAGTAACCTACAAAGACTGGCATGAGATGTTGCCTTTTGCTCTTCATGGTTATCGCACATCTGCGCGTACTTCAACAGGGGCAACTCCATTCTCCTTAGTCTATGGTATGGAGGCAGTTCTTCCAATTGAAATTCAGATTCCTTCCCTAAGGATTATGAAAGAAGCCAATCTAGACGAAGACGATTGGATTCAAACACGGTTGGACCAGATAAACTTGATCGATGAGAAAAGGCTCGCAGCTATTTGTCATGGTCAGCTATACCAAAAGCGTATGATCAAAGCCTTCAACAAAAAAGTCAAAAGTCAAGCATACCAAATTGGTGGCTTGGTTGTTAAACGCATCATCTTACCACAAGGTGATCCCAGAGGCAAATGGACTCCCACCTACGAGGGACCATTCATAATCAAGAAAATATTCTCCGGCGGCGCCATGTTGCTTACCACCATGGATGGCGAGGATTTCCCACACCCTGTGAATGCTGACATAGTCAAAAAATACTTCTCTTAAAAAAAAAAAGAACAGCTCGCTAAGTTGAAAACCCGAAAGGGCAACTTAGGCAAAAATGAGCGTCTCGGTGGATTGAAAACCCGAAAGGGCGATCCAGGCAAAAATTAGAGACTAAACAAAAAATCCCAGTAGGCTGAAAACCTGAAAGGGCGGCCTAGGTAAAAGTTAGGGAATGAAGCATACAACTATGTTCCGTTCAGCTGCCTACTCACCATCAAGATTCAACACCTCAAAGACACCGATCAGTCCAATCACTTTCTTCCAACAAGTGAGGGATGAGATGCTCTAAGACAGATTGGCAATAGCAGAGTTGAAACTTGACTGGATCATTTTCACATAGCTATTTATCTTCATAAATATTTTTCAAAACTTTCTGACAATTTCCTACTTCTAGGATTGTTGTCTCCCTGTGCTAACCCGCCTATCATGGCTCTTTTCAATGCAGCTCTTTCAAAAAAATCAATATTTTCACTTTTTCTGTTTAAATACGTAAGCATCCCAATGATAATTTTGAATGAACATATGCATTTGAATATGATTGATGTTTACCAGGAAAAACAGGAATGGCATTCAGGAAATGTCCCGATCATCTGGACATCATTCCATCAGAAGGAAATCACCAAGAGAAACGCATTTCTCGGCAAATTCCTCAAAAAGATTTTCTCTTCAAAAGAAGTCTTATTCCCCAGCAGGGTTGTTCCAGATTACTATCTTCAGAAGGTGTGATCCCCGCACCCGGACTTGGTCAGATAGTGCATCGGAGGATTATGCATCTTCCTCATTCCCATTTGAAAGGGCATCAGAACTTCCAGTTACCTTTGGTTCCCCAAGCAGTAGTCAAAGATCCTTCAACGGGATACCCGGGTTCTCAAAGAATTTCCCCAGACGAGGGTACTCAAGCAAGACAAAAGATCATCAACGATCACAATACATTCATGTCCAGCTGACTAGTGGGAATTTATTTTTCCAATTAGAAGCTTGACATCATATTCATACATCACACATTCATATTCACATTCATACATTCATACATTCACATATTCATACATCATACATCATACATCATGCATCATGCGCATATTCATACACAGCATAACATGCATATTTCTCCTGGAATATCTCACATTTACATGCATCATAAACATTGCATATCACTAACTTGATTTTTCAGGTAGGCGGATATCTTCAACAAAGATGTTCTCAATCAAATGCAGTGTTCACCTGAATTCCATGAACGGTTCTCTCAGATATAATCAAGCCGAAGATTCATTCTGATCACTTACCAACTCAAAAACAAGCATCATAGATCAAAGTCGATACCTCAGACGGTTCCAGAACGATCTAACATTGCAGATCTAAAGCGATACCTCAGACGGTTCCAGAACGATCTAACATTGCAGATCCAAAGCGATACCTCAGACGGTTCCACAACGATCTAACATTGCAGATCTAAAGCGATACCTCAGACGGTTCCAGAACGATCTAACATTGCAGATCTAAAAGCGATACCTCAGACGGTTCCACAATGATCAACTTCCAAAATAAAAAAAAAAACTTTGGACAAGTTCCGTAACGATTATCTTCCAAGACTTAAAGCGGTAACCTTGGACGGTTCCGAAACAGTCAACACAAAGACCTTCAAATCCTTCATCAAGATGAACAAACCATCAACACATTTACCAGGTGGCATCTGAAAGCCCATCTCAGGTAATGTTTCAATCTGTCAACAACATTTCGCAGACGACATTCAAATGCAACTTCCAACATCTCGTCTGATCGAGGTAAGTGCAAATTTTCAGGGCATCTAAATATTCAATCATCTTCTACCTTCAGATTTCAGACAATCTCTTCAGGTTTAAGAAGATTGAATAGGGGCAACTGTTATACCCCAAAATTTGCCCACATATTTTTCAAGAAAACTCCAATCTGAAAATTAAGGGTCTCATATAATCATGGATTATTTCAACAAATATCCTAACATATGAAACACTTAGTTTTTAGAATTTTTTGTATACAGTAATTTGGCCTGCAGTTGAATTTATTCTTACGCAAACGCCAAATACTGTTTATTACTTCACACATGCTATTTATTTATTTACAGATAAATGGTACTGACACAATTGGTACAGAGTTAAATCTTTTTGCAGGCGCAGAATCAGGAAACTCAGACTGTACTGGTAACAAGTAGATTATTATTATCTTTTGTTTCCCACTAATTTTTGTATTATATTCCATTATTTGCAAAAATCTTTTCAAATCTCTTTTTTCAAAAATCAAATCTCTCCTTTTTCCAACACTATCATACACTTTCTTTCAAATCTTACTTCCACTCAAATTTTCCTTTTGTACGGAATCACATCATTCCCCAACGTCTCTTTCCTTCTTTCCATTCTATAAATACCTCTCATTTTCTTTCATAAAATCTCACATCAAATTCCAATTCATCTTTCAAATTCCTATCTTCATAATCCATCCTTTCTCTTCTTCCCTGACAAGAATGGCAAAGTGGATAGAGACACTGTTTCTTACAGTCATCACCATTGCTACGGTGATCATGACTTTCTTCTGCCTGCATAGTCCTGAGGAGTGTGGACCTGCAATGGTTATGCTCCCAATCATCTACATGTTATTGTTCATAGCATGGGTCATTAATCGTCATTCTTAAAATTTGCCGTATTTCTTATTTCTTAAATGTACCGTTTATTCGTCGTACTGTTCAATATAGTATGTGATATTTGTACTGTCAGTATTAAATGTTGTACTATTTGTCATAATATTGCTTAATTACTAAGATAATATTTTGTGTGTTTTCTGCCAGTCAAATATTCCTATTTCTGTGCATTAAATGATTTTCAGGGTTATTATCGGTAATTTTGCCCGCATACCGTAAATATTAGTTATTTATTATGTCTGTGTTTTTCTAACAAGTCATGTAAATAAACTTTCATTTTTCACATAAAACAAAAACAAAAAACAACAAAAAAGAAAATTAACTTTGACTGTTGATTTTTCACTCTAACTGCTACGTCAATACCTGAACAGTCAGTCGACAGCCAAACTGCTGGCAGTACAATTCTCAGTGTTTTGTACCATCAATCAAATCAATCTTTCACAATTCAAAATTCCAAGATCTTTGTGCTAGAAGTCTTCTGAATATCACGCGATTAGCAGAGACTCAACACTGCACAAAAATCAGGTACGCTTAACTGTCTCCTACACAAACAGTCCCTAATCAGGGTTTTTCTTGTTTTTACAGGAGCAACAAGTTTTTGAGAGCTCAAATGGATTTCATACACATCCATATATCTCAAAGTACCATCATACAAATTTTCAAACTTCAATTCACTCAGACGCACCGTCAGCAGCTCAAACAGTCAACAGACGACCCGTTTGACCAAAAAAGTCAACAGACAGTCAAAAATGAAATTTTTTGTCAAAGTCCATATTTTGTCAAAGGATTCATCATTTGATCATTGGATGATCATAATTCATCAAGGAAAGATCAAAAATCAACAAAACCCTAAGATTCAAAATTAGGGTTTTTTGCCTGAAAAGTCAACTCAACTTTGCTGATCATAACTCTCTCATCCTTCATCCAAAAAATTTAAACCAAAGCTTGTTTTTAAGGAAATTCAATTATCTTTCAAATGCCATTGATCCCATGGTCATTGGATTCACCATTTGAAAAATATGATCAAAGACATTACAGGTCATTTTCAAAGTCAACAAAAAGACACTTTTTTCAAAAGGACACACAAGGAGCTTCAAAAATCATTTTGACATGAGACCAAAGACATTGGTTAGAGGACTCTTTGAGGTTTCTAAAACGTGCAAGATCTCCTTCATATGACAAAAATTGAAGGATTTACACCTTGTTGAAGTTGGCTAAATTTTGGGAAAATGCATGAAATCAACGTTGTTCAAAATTGCATTTTTTCCAAATGGGGCCAAGTTTTCAGCATTCAAACATCATTTCCATGATGTTATGGGCCTCCCACGACCAAGACAAAGCCCACATCATTTTTCTCCATTTTTTGATTTAATTTTATCATTTAAGATTAAATTAAAAAGGAAAAAAAGGAAGGATAAATCATAGCTTATTTTCTAAGCTAAAAGCTCACACATGTGGCTTAATTATGCAGCAAGAAAGCTGCAAGGAAAGGCTAAGGAAAGAGCAAGCCAAGGTTGCTTGAGTTCCAAGCTTGAAAGTCAAAATTCAACAAAAGCAATCATTGCTTTTAGCTTCAAATTTAAGCACTCCAAGGCCTATAAATGAAGCTGCATATTTCATAAGCAAAGGGAGCCAAAGAGAGCACGAAAATTATAAGCAAAAGCATAGCAAGAAACTTCATAAATTCTCTCAAAATTCCACAAACTTTGTAATTTTCGTTTTCCATATTCCAATCAATATCAATACAAACAATCACTTCCAATCATCTCCTAAAGCAATATAGAGTAAGAATAAGCTCTTTGTTTGGTCCCATGAGAGTCGTAGCATGTGTATAAAGTGTTACATGAACATAACTCATAACTTTTGTTTTCGTATGCATGCTTAACTAAAATGAAATTTAACTATTTGCATGGACTCATGGCATGATATAGAGTAGGTTTGAGTGATCACATGCAAGCTTTAACGTGGATTTGAAGCTCCACCATTTTTGAGCTTCAAACATGTGAAGCTTTCGTTTTCCATGATAGAGGCTTCAAACGAAAAAACTAACGACGCTATCATGTTCAGAAGGGTCCAATTAGGTGATCTGGGTGGCCTTTGTTTTTTTTTATTTTCATTTTGTAGGTCGTTCAAAAGCATGGAAAAAGAAAGAAAAATCCGCAGGAAAATCCGCAGGTAAATCTGCAGCAAAATCCGCAGGTAATATGAAGAAGAAGATGAATAGTAAAGTGGAATCTTTGACCAGCACGCGTGGCAGATTTACTCCCTCTCATTCGTTGGTCAGCAGCATGTGGGTCCCATGTTGGACTCTCCAAATCAGCATAATCACATGTTGTCCCTCTATCCATGTGCATCATGTTACTTTAAATCTGAGCCACAAGATCTCCTAGTAATCTGATCCAACGCATCAAAAAAGCGCAGCCACACCATAACCCATCATAAATGACCACACATGATCACTGCTTTATTTATTTTTCTATTTTATTTTAATTTCTTTGTTAAATTAATTAAAAATAGTTTTAAAAATCCAAAAAATACACAAAAAATATTTTTAGACTTCTAAAATAATATATTATTTTCTGAAATAAAAATATTTTATTTTTCTTCAAAATTTCAATATTTTGCATAATTAATTAGTATATATTTATATATTTGCTTTTTAATTATTCTAACCAATCAAAAAATCCTAAAAAAAATTGTTCTTTGTGTTAAATATTGTTTATATATTATAAACTAATTTTGTACATATTTTGAATAATTTTCTTTTTAAGTTTTAATTATTTGTATAATTATTTGCATAATTATGTTTTAATTAACTTAAATCAATTTCAAATCAATTTCAAAAATTCCAAAAAAATTAGTTTTGTTTTAAAATTAATTAACAAATATTTTGTACATATTTTAAACTTAATTTCTAGGTTTAAATCTATTTTCATCTTTTTTTTTCTCCATTTTAATTTAATTAATCATGCATTAATTATAATTAAAACCAATCATAGAAATTCCAAAAACATGCCTTTTATTTTTCTTGCAATTTAAAATTCCTAGATAAATGTATAGGATGTCAAATTCATGTAAATAGGCTAGTTTACATTTCCTGCACAATCGATGTAATAGCGTAGATTTACTTTCCGCACTTTACATTTCCGCATTTTAATTTCCAGCAAATATAAACTGCGTGTATGTCAAAGATAAAATTGAACCGTTAGATCACTAACTTCAAAGATAAATATCTGAATCCAATCACAATCACACTTGCACCTCTTAAGGTAATCCCTTTTACAATCTTTCAAAATCAAAGTCAAATTCCACTGTTTTGAGTACAAAATCGAACCTTGCTTTTATATCCGATGAAAGGATAGATTTTTAAAGGAAATAGGATAAAGACCTTACAACTCAGGGTAGACCTCCTAGTTTGCTTGCTCAAATCAAAACAAACAAAATTCTCATACACTGTTGTTTTTTCAAAACTTTCAAAAAAGACAATACTTTGTATACATCCAAACACGGATTATTACAAAGTTAACGTTCTTTTCAAAACATCTTTCGAAAGATAAACAAGCATTTTGTATACATCCACACACGGATCATTACAAAATTCAAATTACAAAGGTATTTGAAACCACATATGAGCAATTTCAGAGCAATTGAAAAGTGATCGAAAAACAAGTGAGCTAAGCAAACTTAAGAGCCCATGGATAACCATGGATACAAAGGGTGCTAACACCTTCCCTTTGTATAACCTACCCCCTTACCCAGAATTTCTTAAAGGTCTTTTTTCTGTGTCTTTTATAAACCTTTCCTTAATTGGATAAAATAAAAGGTCGGTGGCGACTCTGTGAATTTTCAAAATGCGAAAGCATTAAGCGACAAAAAAGAGTCAGTTCACGTATCTCTACAGATCAGAGGTATGGCCCGGTATTAAAAAAAAATCGGAGGTCCACAATAGGTTAACTAATGATTTCGACTCAGATGGAGTTTCATCCATAAACTTTAACTGCAATGTGGTGTCGGTGCTTCCTCACGAATTTTATCAAGAGACGGAGGTCGAAGACTGCGAGGAAGCTGACGCAGAAGAAATGGCCAAACACGGACCTGTGTGTTATTATGTGCTGAATAATGGAGTCGTCGAAGAGCAGAATGCGTTTTTCGAAAGACCAGACCAAGGTATGAGAAATCACTTAAAACCTCTTTATATAAGGGCTAAAATTGAAAACGTGGGAATCAACAAAGTCCTAGTTAATGGAGGAGCAGCAGTGAATCTCATGCCTCAATATATGCTGAAAAGGATTGGTATGTTCGATACCGACATAAGGCCTCATAATATGGTTTTGTCCAATTACGAAGGCAAGGTAGGACATACTCTGGGAGTAATCCAAGTGAACTTAACGGTGGGTTGAGTCACAAGGCCTACAATGTTCATGGTTATCTTTACACCCAAATGGATTCCAGTGGAACAGAGAAATAATGGACGGGCCAGAATACACAGAACCTGTCGAAGCATTACCAACGATACGGCCAACTGGCTAGGGCGAAGACGGTAATTATGCCTGAGTCATCTTTTTTCGAAAAGATTTCGGCTTATATAGCCGAGAACAAAAGAAAAGCGGCTCTTGAGGCTGAACTAGCAAACATGGCTGTCGAAGCCATACTAGGTCCGGGGGTGCATTTTCTCCCACAACCTCCTGACAAGGAAATATACGACGAACAAGTTTCAGGCGAAGAAGTAAGCCAAAGATTAGATGAAATCTATGATGAAGAACCGTTAGGGTTCGAGAAAGACCCAATGGCCCCAAATGTAAAGATGTTAGCCCAGGATCCACTCGAAGAAATAAATCTTGGAGATGAAAGTCAAAAGAGGGTGACATACATTAGTGCAAAGTTAGAGTCAGCCCTAAAGTCAAGAGTTGTTATGTTATTAAAAGAAAATAAAGATTGTTTCGCCTGGGACTATGATGAGATGCCTGGTTTGGAAAGAGATTTGGTCGAACTGAAGTTGCCTATCAAAGAAGGGAAGAAGCCCATCAAGCAAACTCCCAGAAGGTTCGCACCAGAAATTCTCTCAAAGATTAAAGCGGAAGTTGAAAGAATCCTTCGGTACAAATTCATTAGGACTACGAGGTATGTCGAATGGATTGCTAATATTGTACCTGTTATTAAAAAGAATGGTTCTTTAAGGGTATTGTCATACCCCAAAATTTTCCCATCATATTTCAAGATATCTTGGCTCAAACAGTCTCTTTAGACTCACATGATCTTCAGATACTCAAGGCCACACAAGGAATAGGCATGACTATCTTTCTCCTAGGCAATCAACCCGCGACTAGGGTTTTGTTTCTCTCAAGGAAAAATCAGATTCTGACACCTCAAGTAAAATTCATAGCTTCACACATGTCTCCAAGTATTTCCATGCCAAATTTCAAGACTTACAGTACAAGACTATTCAGTCAAATGTTTGAAAGATCAATAGTCGACTAGTTTGACCTAAAAGTCAACTAAGGTCAACATACAGTTAAAACTTCTGATTTTTGGTCAACATCAAGTATTTGAGGTTACACTCATCATTTGATCAAAGGCTGATCATGATTCGTCAAGAAAAACTCCAAAGTTGACAAAACTCAAAAGTTTCTAATTAGGGTTTTGAACTAAAAGTCAACCCAACTTTGACTGGGCATAACTCTCACATACTTTATCAGAAATTGTACAACCAAAGCTTATTCTCAAGGAAATTCAATTCTCTACAACTTTGATGTTGGTCCCAAGACCAAGAAATGCACCACTTGAGAGATGTAAGCCAAAACATTACAGGTCCTTCTAAAAGCTCGCAAAAAGCTGATTTTTGTCAGGAGCCATATCATCAAGACAAAATCTCCAAATGCAAAAAAGGTTCCAAAGTGACTTGCAGAGGACATCTTGGGCTTTCCAAAAAGTCTAGAACACCTTCATAGGATAAAAATTGAACGATTTATGATCGTCAGAAGTTGGGGAAATTTGTGAAATGGCATAAAAACCTAAGTGAAGAATTTTGCATTTTTAAGTAATGGGCCAATGTTTTCATGATATCCACGTGACTCTAAGCTTGTTAAAGGCCCAAAGGTCATTTGATAATTATTTTATGACTTTTATTTCATTTATTTTGATTTATTTATTTAAATTCAACTTAAATCAAATAAAATCGAAATAAAATTATAAGTCAAATTGTACAAGATATCTCATTCATTGAATCAGGACAATATCCATTCACCAAGCCATTGAATCGTGGAAATAGCACAAGAATAGAATTTGATCAAAAAGGAAAGATTTTATGCAAAACAAAATTAAATCCTTTTTCTTCAATCAACATTGTTTCTTTCCAAACAAATCTGACCTAATTCATACACTATATAAGCACAACAAGATCAGCCTCTGAGAGACGAACCCTAAGCCTAGAAGCAGCCTCTATCAACCTTCAAAAAACGTCACAAAAAACTCTAAAAAAAACCTAGGGCACGATAAAGCTTTGTTCCCAGCAAGTTCCAAGCCAAGCTAGACGTTGATTCATCATCTTGAAGCTTCCAGGGATCGTTCCCATCCCTCACTCAAGCTCGCACCAATCCATAACCGTCCCTTTCAAAGATACATTTGGTGAGATGTAGATGAACTCGCAAGGAAATCCGTAGGAGAAATTATAGCAATTTCCGCAGGTAAATCTGCAGGAACCGAGGAGGAAGACGATGACGTGGATGTTTGAAGATTGGACCAACGCGTGGACGCGCGCTATTCGCCAGCCAGCCATATTCGTTTCTCTCTCCCCATCTAATTGGCCGGTCAAACGAGACCTAGCCTCTCTCTCTTGGTTACTAACAGCTTGCAGATACGGAATAGATGGTAAAGCATGGAGACTCCTCACCCAAAGGACCTGGGATCAAATCCCAGCGTCCACAATTTTGTTTGCCTATTAATTTTATATTCTTTATCTTTTTCTATTTAACTAACTTTAATCCTTTAATACATAACTAATTATAACTAAAATCAACCATTAACATCACCATTAGGATTTTTCTTTCACTCTTTTTCCCTTTTTATATACATCATTAAATTAATTTAACTTTTACTTAGGATAGTTATTTAATTTAATCATTAAAAAATACCAAAAATAATTAAAATTTAGGATTCTAACTAATTAGTCTTTTTTTTTTTTTTACATTTTAATTAACTTAATAATTTGGTTTAGATTAATTTCGATTTAATAATTAATTTAGGACTAGAGTTAATTACTTGGTTTGATAAATAATTATAGATTTAGGTTTTTACTCTCACTTATTTTTCAAGATTAATTTCTATCGATTCTCTTCTCATCTTAAAATCCAATGGATGTCGCATGACTGTTTTTATTTAATTATTTAATTTCCTGTTATTTAAAATTCTAGAAACTGATGTATAGGATGCAAGAGGTTTTTTTGTAATAGCGTAGGATTTATTTTTTCTGCCTTTACTTTCCGCATTCCTATATTTGTGTAGATGCATGGCTAATAGGATTGTATGGCAAGATAATTAATCAATCGTTAGCTAACCTTAACTCAAGATAAATAAATACTCGAATCTGACACACTTGCACTCACTCACCTTTAGGGTTTCTCCTCTTCAGTTGCCTTTCGATCAAATAGTCAAGTCCCTTCGAACGTAGATACGCCTTAGCTTATGTTGCCTTCGATTTAAAATCACCATGTCCCTCCGATGTAAAGATCATAGTCCCTTCGATGTTGCCTTCAGTATAAATGATCTAGTCCCTCGATTAAATGGTGATCGTCCCTTCGATGGCTAAGGCGTCCTTACATGTTGCCTTTATGACTATTCACATCTCATAGGACTTTCTACCCTCTTTATGGTATGGATAACCCCTATGACGATTCGATGACCCTTCGATGACCCGCACATCCAATGTATAGGACTACCTACCCTCAAATGGTATGGATAGTACTATCGCCCAAGGAAAACTTTAAAGTATGGAAAAGACCTTTCGAACTTAGGGTATGTAGCTCTTAAGTGCTTGCTCACAACAATTCAAATCAAATGCTTTTCACACCCCGTTTTCTAACGTTGTCTTTTTAGACATTCTCAAAATCAAATTGTTTTTCTAAACACACACGACACTCTTCAAAAATTTCAAACAAACAAAGTGAGTTAAGCAAATAAGAGCCCGTAGATAACTACGGATGAAAAGGGTGCTTACACCTTCCCTTTTCATAACTTACCCCCCGAACTCAATCTCTTTTCAAAGAAGGTCTTTCCTGTTCTTTTATTCCTTTCCTAATTGGATAAAATAAAAGTCGGTGGCGACTCTTGCTCACCGCAACATTGCTTGCGAATAAAAATAAAAGTCAGTTCTCTCACCGAGTTACAGGTATGTATAGATTTTCGTAATCTAAATGCAGCGACCCCTAAAGATGAATATACTTACATTTTCGAATATCTAAGTATGCTAGATGGATATTCAGGGTATAATCAAATTTTCATTGCAGAGGAAGATGTGTCCAAAACAGCTTTTCGTTGCCCCGGGGCAATAGGTACCTATGAATGGGTCGTTATGCCTTTTGGTTTGAAAAATGCTGGGGCAACTTATCAAAGAGCAATGAATTCTATATTTCATGATTTCATAGAAACATTCATGCATGTGTACATTGATGATATTGTAGTAAAATCCGTTTCAGAGGATAATCATCTTGATCATCTGAGCCAATCATTCAAAAGAATGAGAAAACATGGCTTAAAGATGAATTCCCTTAAATGTGTTTTCTTTGTGCAGGCTGGAGATTTCCTGGGCTTCGTAGTCCACAAAAAGGGAATAAAAATAAATCAGAATAAAACGAAGGCTATTATGGAAACAAAGCCTCCATCCACAAAGAAAGAACTGCAATCTTTATTGGGAAAGATAAACTTCTTAAGAAGATTTATCTCTAATTTGAGTGGACGCACGCAAGCTTTTTCCCCCTTACTTCGACTGAAGCAAGAAAGGTTTGAATGGCACGCTGAACATTAAGAAGATTTTGAGAAAATCAAGCAATATCTGATGCATCCACCAATATTGTCTCCCCCAAATGGGAAGAAGCACATGCGCCTGTATATCTCAGCTTTAGATAACACAATAGGTAGCATGTTAGCTCAAGAAGATGACAATGGCATCGAAAGAGCCATTTATTACTTAAGTAAAGTACTCAATGATGCAGAGACTAGGTATAATGCCATAGAAAAATTCTGCCTTTGTTTATACTTCTCTTGTATTAAACTCAGGTATTATATAAAGCCAGTTGATGTTTACGTTTCATCTCATTTTGATGTCATTAAACATATGCTATCTGAACCAATATTGCATAGTCGAATTGGCAAATGGGCTTTGGCCCTTACTGAGTAATCTCTAATCTTTCAACCCCTTAAGGCAATGAAAGGACAAATCGTGTCAGATTTTATTGTTGACCATGCAGTGATTGAGAATCCTCAACAATATGTAGATTTGAAGCCTTGGAAGTTGTACTTTGATGGGTCAACACATAGAGAAGGAAGTGGCGTTGGTATTCTCATAATTTCTCCTGATGGAATTCCAACAAAGCTCAAGTATAAAATTGAAGGCCCTTTATGTTCCAATAACGAAGCTGAGTACGAAGCCTTGATTGCTGGACTTGAAGCCTTGTTGGAATTGGGGGCAACCAGAGTCGAAATCAAAGGAGACTCAGAATTAGTGATTAAGCAACTGACGAAAGAATACAAATGTATCAAAGAGAATTTGATCATGTATTTTGTCGTAGCAAATAGACTGCTTAAAAAATTCGAGTATGTGGAGTTAAAGCACGTCTCAAGGGTGAACAATCAAGAAGCGAATGATTTGGCACAATTAGCCTCAGGATACAGAGTATCAAAGGAAAAACTAGAAGAACTGATCGAAGTAAGAGGCAAAGCAATGGCCACGAAGCTATCTCCAAGTGATCTGGAAAAGGTCAGAGATATATTCTAGTAGGAATAAACTACTTCACAAAATGGGTCGAAGCGATACCACTGGCCAACGTGGATCAGGAAGTTGTAATTGAGTTTATTAAAAGGCACATTTTGTATAGATTTGGAATCCCAGAAAGTATAACTACAGACCAGGGTTCAGTGTTTACTGGTCAAAAGATGCAAGAATTTGCGAAAGAAATGGGGTTCAAATTATTTACTTTTACACCTTATTATGCTCAAGCAAACGGACAAGTCGAAGCAGCCAATAAAGTAATAATTGGTCTCATAAAGAAACATGTAGGGAAGAAACCTAAGAATTGGCATAAAACTTTGGACCAGACACTCTAGGCTTGTCGAACATCACCAAAAGAAGCTACTAATACTACACCTTTCCAGTTGACGTTCGGACACGATGCAGTACTCCCAATCAAAATATACTTGCAATCAGTCCGGATTCAGAGACAAGCAGAAATTCCTCCAAACGTATATTGGGAAATGATGATGAATGAGTTAGTTGATCTGGATGAAGATAGGCTTCGAGCGTTGGAAATGATAAATAGACAAAAAGAAAGAGTGTCAAGAGCATACACCAAAAAGGTGAAAGGTAAAACGTTTATTAACAATGACTTAGTTTGGAAAGTTATTTTGCCTATAGATCGAAAGAATCAGGCTTTAGGTAGATGGTCTCCGCATTGGGAAGGACCTTTTCGAATCTTAAAAGTATTTTCGAATAATGCGTATGAGATAGAAGAATTGGCAGAAGATTGCAGGATTTTAAGAGTAAATGGGAAGTATCTGAAAAGATACAAGCCAATCATGCACGAAGTAAAAATTGCAAAAACGTAGACATTGAGAATGTGCGTCGTTTACCAAAATGGTGAAGCAAGTGCCAAAATGGCTTTTTACCTAAGCAAGATATGTAATAGATAAACTAAGAAGACAGAACAATGTCAAAATATATTTCATTAAGATTAATGGTCAAGAGTACATTCAGTCAAGGAGGTTGCGGTTACATGCAAACCAAAGGTACAAAAATGGGGCATATTAGATATCATCAAAAGAAGCATTTAAAATTATAGACAAAAAACCTAGGCCTACAACGCCTCCAACAATGCACCCTTTCAGTTGATCCGTTGCTCCAAACCTTCCAAGGACAACAGGGGCAAACTTTCCGCTTCAAAAAGATCTAAAGATCCTTCAGCGTGCATTCTCCTCACTATTCCCTGTTTGAAAAACATGTGGGATAACAATCTTCCATAGGGAAGACATGTCACTATGCCCTGACGAGAGGAGGCAATAGCAACAGCTTCGGCAAGCTGTTTGAAAATCAGCAATGGAAAGTTGATTTTTCTTCCCCGTAGAGCACATAGTATGAACTCCAGATCCTCCACCATGATGCTTTCTTGATCCTCGTTTCGTGGGCGAAAGTTGCCCACTAGAAGTTGATGCCAAATCCTGATAATTTTGGCACTGAAAGGATCATTAGCCATGAGGGCCCTCAAAACGGCATAGGTGGTCATGATGAAGGAGTTGTCAACAAAGACTTCTCCGGAATTCTCGCATCTCAGCAGTTCAGAGATGGTCGAGGAAGAAATGGTAATAGGGACTCTTCGAACTTGGGACACGATGGTGGTTCTTCCTTCTGAATCCATCCGGAGGGATGCAAACATCCAGAAAATCCGCCAGCATGTTTGGATAAACAGGCCCTTCCAGGATGCCCTGATAAACCTGCAGTTGTTGGTCGGCAAATAGTACATCAACATTGATATTGTTCTCATCGAACTCTTCTACAGAAAGTTTAAACTCTTTCTTGATAGAAGATCTGATAGTGTTGTAAGTTAAAGGTGTCATTGTAGGCAAGGGAATACAAGAAGAAAACTCTTTAAACTCTTTATTCAAGGGAGTACAAGGAGAAAAGAGAAAATTTTGGTAAGAATATGGAAAGAGGATGAAGAAATGAGCAGAACACCAAGGTTTATATAGAGGAAGTTGGCCATAAAGAGTGATTACTCTTTGAATTCTGATTGGACCGCAAGTGATTTCCCCGAGGGAAGTTAGGGAGTCCGCCGTTTCTGGCCTTGGAAGTTGGAATGTAATCATTTTAGAAACTGATACACGCACGTCTTAAGTAGACGTTTTGAAAAAGTGATGTCATCATTTAATGATGGTTGCGGCTAGGGGAGTAGAAACGTCAAGTCTAGGCTTAAGAGGCTGCGAGGAGTAATCATGTCACGTGGATACACTATCGAGGTCATTATGATAGTTGGAAAATAAATTTTTTGACAATTTAAGAATTGTTAAAATGTTATTTGTGACATTTGCAGAATATAATATACGGATAATTGGAAGGTAAATTGTGCATACATTCCTTGGCTAGTTTGATTACAAAAATAAGACAAAATATGAAACGCAAAAGATGTTACAAGGATTAGAACAATTAATTAAAGTCCTTAGGGAGATTATCCTTCATCTTGGAATATTGGGAGGCCCACAATGACAAACGACGTTCGATTAGTGCTTGCTGTTTTTTCAGCTCCTCGATTTCTGGCACTAACTTCTGTACCGTCTCGAGATGTCGAATCCCTGACTGTGCCACTTCATTCAACTTATTCTGCTGGGATTGTTTGATTTCCTCTTGGCGAGACTTGGCAGTTTTTATCTTCTCTTCGAGGCGTTTAATTTTTTGCTCCCAGGATTTGATGTTTGTTTCACAAGTTTCATATTCCTCTTGACGCTTTGCATGCTCAAGCTCAAGGGCGCTAGCCCTGGTTGTTGCGTCATTAGCAGCCCTCCACGAAGAACTATGAGAAGTCACTTTCGTGTTGAGTTTTTCAGCAACATCTCGCTTGCAGAGGTTATCAGCTTGAAGTTGATCCATAAGAGAACTTAGCGAGACAATCACTTCGGAGACTTTGACAAAAACTTAGAGTAAATCCACCTTCTTCAAAAGATTGTTCAGACCAAAACAGCTAGTGGAATCCTTGTGGAGAGCTTCGATAAGATTGGTTTCAAAGAACTTTTCCTTTATCTGACGAAGGAGGTTTGGAATATCATTCTCCTTACCATTCTCCTCCAAGACAGCCGAAGAAGGTTCAAGCCTGATAGGCGAAACATTCTCGGCATTCATCATAGCCTTGAGAAAGCTTACAGGGTCAGTATTCTTGAGTCGCTCCAGTTCTGTAGGAGTGAGCACTGCAATGGTCTTAACACCAAAGGACCCAAAAAGATGTGGGTTGTAAAAGCAAGCTTCTCAATCAAATGGTTTTGAAGAAGACAACATGGATATCTAACTATCAATAAAGGATGAGAAAAAGATTCAAAAAGCATTCAATCCAAGTCTCAATATCGCATCAAGTTTCTTAAAACAACATTTGAAGACTTTTGGAGTTAAGGTATAAATATGTTATTATTATCTTGATAAAATAGTGCTCAAAATGCATACACTATTGCATAAAGTCTCTAAGTCCTTTCCCTAAAAGATCTTGACATTTTAGAAGTCTTAAGAAACAATTTTTTTGTGTTTTCCTTCAATGTAACCGGTTACGGTTATAGGCGTAACCGGTTACGGTCACGCAGCCAGACTTCCTTTTACTTCTGGAATTCTTTTTCTTTCCAGCGTAACCGGTTACGGTTCTTGGTGTAACCGGTTACGAAAACGCGTTTTTCAAATTTTCTTCTATAACGGTACAGCGTAACCGGTTACGACCATTCTCGTAACCCGTTACGGCTGAAACAGTAGCATTTGTTCATTCATTTTCAGTGCATACGAGTCAGATTTTATTCCACTCAAACATTGCATCTTTTCATTAAATCTTATTCTTTCCTAGGGATGTTAAGGCATTATATATACCCTCACTTTCAGATTTCATAATTACCTCTTCCATTTGCAATTATATACATTTACTCTCTCTCAATTTTCACACCAAGTGCTCTTTGATATTCACATTTTCACATTGAGTTTTTCTGCATTAGTATTCCATACAAGTTCAGAAAAAATTCATATCATTGATCATAAACATTAAGCACTATACTATCATTAATAATTGCTTGCTTGGAAGGAAAGATCTTTCTTATAGATAAATACAATATTCATATATTTTCTTACTTAAACAAATATTTATTGTTGACTTGTCATTCAAGATTGTAGGAGACATGGGTTGATTGATTAAAGAGAGGATTGTTCTCTTAATCATTTGGTTTGATCAAGGAGAGGATTTTTCTATTGATCATTTGTTAGTCAATCACAAGAGAATTGTTCTTGTGGATTGCATAGGCTTTTGTAAGTTGCTTACACTAGTAAAATCTCTTTCGTGTTTGAAAGGGGACTAGAGTACTCTCGGACTGTGAGGGGAACTAGGATATATCGTCGTGTCCTTTATTTTTCTGCTTTTTACGCTTT
The DNA here is from genome assembly GCF_029867415.1 of Vicia villosa. Lineage (NCBI taxonomy): Eukaryota > Viridiplantae > Streptophyta > Magnoliopsida > Fabales > Fabaceae > Vicia > Vicia villosa. The sequence continues at coordinate 57,449,618 of NC_081183.1, read as the reverse complement.
CCATAACTTCACCACAAACCAGAAAAATAATCCACAATTTACCAAAAAATCGATAACTTCTTTTAAGAACCTAATTCACCCCCCTCTTAGGCGCACTTCATATTTACAAATGGCATCAGAACAGGTTATAGGTAACCTGTTTCTAAAAGATCCAGATGGCTTCTGCAAATCAAAATCCGGTTTTTAGAGTCGGTGATAGCAACAACAAACCTCCATTGTTCTGTGGACAATACTTCGACTTTTGGAAAATTCGTATGAGGGCTCATTTAGAAGCACAAGGAAAAGAAGTATGGGAGGCTGTCCTAGAAGGTCCTCATGTTCCTACAACCATCGTCAATGGTGTTGGATAAGATAAACCTAAAGCCTCATGGAATGACAACGATAGATAGAAGGTTCTTGCTGACAAAAAGGCTATCAATCTTCTTCAAGGAGCACTTAACATGGACGAATTCTTTCGTGTTTCGGCATGTACAACGGCTAAAAAAATATGGGATACATTAGTAGAAACTCATGAAGGAACCGTTGAAGTTAAGAGATCTCGATTAAATACCTTGAGTCAAGAATATGAATTATTTAGAATGCAGCCCGGAGAAACCATTCTTGAACTACAAAAGTGATTTGTTCACTTAATAAATCATTTAGACGCTCTTGGAAATAAAATTTCTACTGAGGAACAACATCTTAAAGCTCTAAGATCCTTAACCAGAGAATGGAAACCAAAGGTAACGACAATATCCGAGAAGAAGAATCTAACGAAAATGACTTCTGCAACATTGTTAGGAAAACTTCAAGAATACAAAACAGAACTCGGAAGACTTCAAAAGCATGAAAGTTTAGATTCAAAATCCAAAGGCATTGCTTTGAAAGTAGATTCTATGAACGATGATCCTCCAATGGAAGATGAAAATTTCATGCTCCTTGTTAAACGACATGGTAATTTCTTTGGTAAAAATAATAAATCATCTCATGTAAAAAGAAAGAACCATTTTAGAAAAAGGAGGCTTCCACTTCAAGACAAGATGTCACATGTTATGAATGTGGTAAACAAGGTCATATAAAACCAGATTGTCCAAAACTCTCCAAGAATGGTGGTGTCAAAGGCAAAAAGGACTTCAAGAATAAAAAGGCCTATGATGCATGGGAAGATATTGAGATTAGTTCATCATCCGATTCGGATAGCGACAAAAGTGCAAATCTAGCATTAATGGCTTCACACCATTCCGATGATGAGAACGATGAGGTTAGTAATGAATTCTCTATTTTCGATAATGATGCACAAGGTGACATAAATGAATTATTTAATGAATGCAAAATGTCATATAGAACCATATCATTTCAAGAGAAACAAATGAAAACTCTTGAAGAAAAAATGGATACCATGCAAAAAGATTTCGAGGTTGAAAAGAAACAATATGTTGATAAAATAGAACAAAAATCTACATGTAATAATTGTGAATCACTTTATTTTCAAATTGTCCAATTAAAGAGAGTCCTAGAAAGATATGAGAAAGGACAAATTGATTTAGAAGGTATCCTTAGTAAACAAAGGTATTCTAATGATAAAAGTGGGCCTGCCTAAGATAAAGTTTGTCAAAGATCGACTTTGTGATGCATGTCAAAAAGGGAAACAAACAAAATCAACTTTCAAATCTAAGAATGTGGTGTCCACTACAAGGCCACTACAATTTCTACACATGTACTTATTCGGTCCATCAAGAATAAGGAGTCTCGGAGGTAATGTATATGCTTTAGTTATTGTTGAAGATTTCTCTAGATATACTTGGACATTCTTTCTTGTGCAGAAAAATGATGCATTCAAGCCATTCAAGAAATATGCAAAGCAAATTCAAAATGAGAAGTCACTATCAATTGCCTCCATATGAAGTGACCATGGTGGAGAATTTCAAAATGCTTCGTTTGAAGAATTTTGTGAAGAACATGGAATATCTCATAATTTCTCAGCACCAAGGACTCCTCAACAAAATGGAGTAGTGGAAAGAAAGAATAGATCACTTGTGGAACTTGCAAGAACGATGCTTAGTGACTCAAAACTTCCTAAATATTTTTGGGCGGATGCGGTAAGCACGGCATGTTTTGTAAGTAATAGGGTTAATATTCGACCTATCTTAAAGAAGACTCCATATGAACTATTCAAAGGAAGGAAACCAAATATTGCGTATTTTCACATCTTTGGATGTAAGTGTTTTGTATTAAACAATGAAAAAGACAATCTTGGTAAGTTTGATGATAAATCCGATGAAGGTATTTTTCTTGGTTATTCTCTTTCTAGTAAAGCTTTTAGAATATATAATAAAAGAAATTTAAAAATTGAAGAATCAATGCATGTATCTTTTGATGAATCTAACCCCTCCAAGGAGGATATTATTACTTGTGATGATGATGATATAGTAGAGATCCCTCAAGAAATCTCTTCAAAAGATGTCAATAAAGAACCACCGAAACAACAAGAAATTTCTCAACCAAATACAAATGTCAAACCATCAGAACTACAAGAAGAAGTCTCACAACCAAATGCAAATACCAATGATCTACCTAAAGAATGGAAAATTCATAGAGATCATCCAATAGATAAAGTTATTGGTGACATTAGTCAAGGCGTTGCAACAAGACTAAATCTTCAAGATGCTTGCTTAAACATGGCGTTTGTCTCTCAAATTGAACCTTCCAAAGTTAATGAAGCCTTAGAAGACGACCAATGGATAATTTCTATGCAAGAAGAGTTAAACCAATTCGAAAGGAATCAAGTTTGGGAACTTGTTCCTAGACCAAGTGATAAACACATCATAGGTACACAATGGGTGTTTAAGAACAAGCTTGATGAGAATGGTATAATTGTTCGAAACAAAGAAAGGTTGGTAGCTCAAGGTTATAATCAAGATGAAGGCATCGACTTTGAAGAAACTTTCCCTCCAGTTGCAAGGTTAGAAGTTATTCGTCTTTTACTTGCTTATGCTTGCTCTTTAAATTTTCAACTTTTTCAAATGGACGTCAAGAGCGGATTCTTGAATGGTTATATCAATGAAGAAGTCTATGTCAAACAACCCCTGGGGTTTGAAGACTTCAAGCATCCCTCACATGTCTACAAATTGAAAAAGGAACTCTATGGATTAAAGCAAGCACCAAGAGCATGGTATGATTGTCTTAGCAATTTTCTATGCAAACATGGCTTTGAAAGTGGTAAAGTTGACAAGACTCTGTTTATAAAGAAAATCAACAACCATACTTTATTAGTTCAAGTATATGTTGACGATATCATCTTCAGATCAACCAACAAAGAATTATGTGAAGAATTCTCATCAATAATGCAAGGAGAATTTGAAATGTCTATGATGGGGAAGATGAACTATTTTCTTGGACTTCAAATCAAGCAACTAAAGGATGGCTTCTTTATCAACCAATCTAAATATTGTAAAGAATTGTTGAAGAAATTTGACATGGATAGTTGTAAAGCAATGTCTATGCCAATGGGATCCGGAACCTATGTTGATCAAGACGAATCCGGTGTCTCTATTGATATTACCAAGTATCGAGGTATGATTGGTTCACTTTTGTATTTGACGGAAAGTCGTCCTGACATTATGTTTAGTGTTTGTTTGTGTACTCGCTTTCAAGCAAATCCAAAGGAATCTCATCTCACGGCAGTAAAAAGGATTATGAAATATCTGAAGGGAACAAAGAACGTCAGATTATGGTATCCAAAAGGTAGTGTATGTAATTTACTTGGTTATTCTGACGCAGACTATGCAGGTTGCAAAACTGATCGCAAAAGCACTAGTGGAACATGTCAAGTCTTAGGAAATGCTTTAGTCTCATGGTCATGCAAGAAACAAGTTTGTGTCGCTCTTAGTACCGCTGAAGCATAATACATTGCAGCCGGCAGTTGTTGCACTCAAATCCTATGGTTAAAACAGTAACTTAGCGACTACGGCATAAATCTTGGATGTATTCCCCTTAAATGTGACAATACAAGCGCGATTAATATTACAAAGAATCCCGTCATGCACTCAAGAACCAAACACATTGACATCCGACATCACTTCCTACGAGATCACGTGCTTAAAGGTGACGTCGAAGTTACATTTGTTGACACACATAATCAACTAGCAGATATTTTTACAAAGCCGCTGGCCAAAGAACCATTCTTCAAAATTCGAAGAGAACTCGGTATTTTGGATGAACATGACATTTGACAAACTCTAATAACTTATCATCAAATCAAGTTCATCATTTAAGGTGCATGCTATCCATTTCTTCTACTTTCAATACTTTATAAATTTCATTTTATAAAGTTCCTTTATGTGTTAAAAAATTAGGAATCTATCTAAATAATATTTGATTTATGTTCTAGAATATTTTTGTGCTTAGGCCCTGTCCTACTACTTTAATTTTACTATTTTTTGTTTTTTCACTCAGTGTAACCGGTTACGGTTTTACCTGTAACCGGTTACGAATTCGCGTTTTGGCCTTCCAGCTTTTCTGTTTGTCTCTGTTTCGTGAGCGTAACCGGTTACGCCCCTATACGTAGCCGGTTACACTGTTCAGGTTCTGTTTTTTATTTTTCTTTAAATGCTTTATTTGTATTATGTTTTTCTTTATGTTGGTCAAATGATTCATTGCATCCACCTACCTCCATTCATTCCTTTTTTAACACATTCTTATCCTTGACCATCCACTTAAATCCCTCCACTTACCAAAAAAATATCATTAAAAATCACTATCATAAATCTCCTATATATTACAAAACTCAAATAAGCACTTCCTCCAAAATCACTTATTTGGTACCAACACACCCAAATCCGAAAATACCCTCTCTAAAACCCTAACTTCTCAAAGCTTCATCCATGACATCATCCAAGAGAGCTAGAGGAAAGGAAAAGGTTGTTGAAATCTCTGAGGAACCTCCAGCTCCTAAAGATCTCTCTCTGAAACAACGAAGGTTGCTCGCAAAGTTCCGACAGCGTCCTCTTATTGAGCCAAAATGTGGTAATCTCTCAACCTTTAAATCTCTAAGTTTTCAATTTCCAGAACTTCTTCAATATCAGGGGCTTGCTGACCTTGTAGATGATTTTGGTCCATTTTACCCGGACGCGGTAAAAGAATTTTATGCTCATTTTCATATTGAACCTGGATGTATCCTAACATCTAAGGTTCATGACACTACGCTTAGGCTGACATTAGAAGAATTAGGAACCATTCTAGATGTTTCTTCTGCTAGGGAAAGAACTTTACCGGGTTATACGCCAAATTCTCCGGCTTTTGATAACTATGCCAAAATGGATTATTTTTTTCAGTATAACTCGTATCTCTTAGGAAGAGTTCTATGCTCGACGTGCTCAGTACGCTTCATCCTAAAGATTAATCATACCAAGCAAACAACTTTCTGTCAGTGACCGTATGCTTCACTATTTTCTTGCATACGTTCTTGTTCCAAAAAGTTCCAATCAATCTCAAATTGGTGACACTGAGATGCAACTGCTGTTCGCAATCAAAAACCGTTTCAAGGTGAATTGGGCATACGTCTTTCTTAATCATATGGATTATCAAAGGAAACTCACCTCTGGCCTTCCTTATGCTCGACTCATTTCAAGGATTTTGGAAACTTGCAACATGCATATCGGGAGAAAACCGGTCAAACCTATGGGTAGGAAACATGTGATAACATCCACCATTTGTGACAAGAATATGGGAATCTTCCGCGATAGTGATTGTAACACCCTTCTAAAACCTCCGCAGGAATAAAAAATAATCAGAGTAATCATACAATAGGGATGCTACAATTAATAAAATAAAGAAAACTCCAAGTCGTTTGTCATGCTTAATTAGGAATAATCCATAAATATCAAAACACATGTCCAACACAGCGGAACTCATTCAACAGTGTTATAAAACATCTTCAACAAAATCAACGGTACATAATCCAAATGGCAAAACAGTGTATCACAAGTAACTCTAAGACTATCGTCCCCCAGTGTTACAGGATTAGAGCATGACCGACACGACCCAACATAACCAGATAAACTCTACGAGTCATCCTCACCGATCGTTTAAGCCGCTACTTCAATCTGAAATCATTAAAGTAAGGGTGAGACTACATCATAATTAAATAGCATTATAAATCGTCCAATATAGAATTCACACGTAATTATCCACCCTACTTAGCATATTCAGATTTATCAATTCATACCAATCACAAACACAAGTCGAAAGTATGCACCAATAACATAACACAATCATAACACCAGAATTCATCCTGACATGTCACAATTTATACAAAGACCATGCAGACTCTTATGCATGTGGTACCATACATGGCCTAAACCCATCCAACTGATCTTTTTCATCACCAAGATACAGTCCAACCAGCACAAATTCCTCACAATGGGAATTATGCCCACCATTTTGATCCACAAACATCATCGGGATCCATCACCAAAATGCGTATGAATGAATGCACACATATGACATACTTACAACATCACCAATCCGATGAACAACATTGTCTCACATAACTCAACATAGTTATCACCAATAAGTATGTACATGTATCATACATCATTCAAAACAAATCAAATTATCATTATACGATCACAACAATCACCACATGATCAAGATGAACAGTGTCATTACCAATAACTCACCAAAAGCAACACCGAATCATATATTCGGTTTCAGCACCATCTAAAATTATATCAATATATAATTCACACCACATATAACGTCAAATCACAGTTATATCATTACAACATCACCACATTGTCACATTAACCAAATCATGCACACAATGTACAAAACACGCCATAAACGAAATAAATCAAGATTTTCAAAATAAAATCAATTTATTGTTGTTTTCTTTACTTTATATCGTAGAGTATTTAATTTAAGAAACAACGTCCAAAACGGCGTCTAAAACGGACTTACGGTTCGAAAATTAGAAGCTTTTAAAGTTAGAATAGTTTTCAAAACGTGCTGCTGGAATTTGTACTGGAACCCGGTTCCTCCCACATGGGGACCGGTTCCTGGACCCAAAAATGTTATTTTTAACGTTTAAAAACACTGGAACCCGGTTCCTCCCACATGGGAACCGGTTCCCACGAACCCAGTAGCTGAAAAACATGATTTTTAAGGCTTTTATGCATCCCAAACACATACCAACTCATACCATTACGAAATTGATCACCAATAACATAAAAATACTCCAAATACATGATTCTAATGCATAAACAACATACCACAACACCATGTAACGATACTACATCATCAATTGCAGTTAATTCATCAAATCATGCATGTCAATGTTGGAATTTTACAAAACCTAACATCCCAAATAGAGATTCTAATCACTTAATTCAATCCTATCATCATCATCAAAATCATAATACCATATAATTAGAGTAATCACCCCTTACCTGGAATTAGGTTCTTGATTCTCTTTGAGCTTTGGGGTTTTCCTCCTCCTTGCTCCTCTTCTCTTCTCACGATGAATGTTTCTCCCAATTCTGTCTCTATTCCTCTTTCTCTTCTTTTGCCCTTGCTCTTTCACGTGTTCTTCCTTTTTCTCCCCAATTGGTTCTTTTCTTATTTTATGAAAATAAAATAAAAATGAATATAACTTAGTAAAAGGCCTAACCAATTAGCACCCCTCTTTTACTAACATCACACCACAAGCCCAATAGCTCTTATTCCATCATTCTCCAATTAAATCCAAATAAAATACTAAAATTCCAATTATTTAATTTAAATCCAAATTAAATTAATAAACTGAAATTATGGGGTGTTACAGTGATGGCCTTTACAAACACCTTGACGAAGCCACACCTCCACCTACAAACCCAATTCCACCTCCAAACCCTACTCCACCTCCAACCGAAGGTTACACTAATGAGTTCCTCTACAACCATATGGTGGCAATGGAAACTCGCTTTAACATACGCCTTGACAATCTTCGTGATGACTTTCTTGCCGCCCTCTCCAATGCCAACCATTATGAAGACGGAGGAGATGAGGAGATGCTTGATGATGACCAAAATTTATGATCTATATTTTCTTTGTCTATTCTAATTCTTAGTTCTTAGTTTAAGTCTTTCGCTTTCTATGCTTTTATGTTCAATGTTGTTTCTATGTTGTTTGTATTTTGCTACTTTTAGACAATATCGTTGGTTTACTTGTAATTTTTAAAAGTACCTATTGCTTCGTCGTTTAAATGATAATCATTTATGTCTTGGTAACACTTTATGTTTGTATGATTTACTATTGGTACAAATTTCACTTCTCTTTTTCCCCATCCTTTTTGGTAATGACAAAGGGGGAGAAGAAACTTGTATGTTGTATATTGTTTGCTCAAAATATGAAGGCCTTTGTTAACTGTCAAATGAAATCACTCCAAATTTTCAAGAGAATCATGGACTTAGGGGGAGTCATCAACATAGGGGGAGCCTTGCATTACTTAACAAAGTTCAAGCAAAAACAACATTCCAATGCTTGGTTGTCATCATCAAAAAGGGGGAGAATGTAAAAGCAAGCTTCTCAATCAAATGGTTTTTTTGAAGACAACATGGATATCTAACTATCAAGAAAGGATGAGAAAAAGATTCAAAAGACATTCAATCCAAGTCTCAAAATAGCATCAAGTTTCTTAAAACAACATTTGAAGACTTTTGGAGTTAAGGTATAAACATGTTATTATCTTGATAAAATAGTGCTCAAAATGCATACACTATTGCATAAAGTCTCTAAGTCCTTTCCCTAAAAGATCTTGACATTTTAGAAGTCTTAAGAAACAAAATTTTTGTGTTTTCCTTCAGTGTAACCGGTTACGGTTATAGGCGTAACCGGTTACGGCCACGCAGCCAGACTTCCTTTTGCTTCTGGAATTCTTTTTCTTTCCAGCGTAACCGGTTACGGTTCTTGGTGTAACCCGTTACGAAAAAAACAATAGCATTTGTTCATTCATTTTCAGTGCATACGAGTTAAGGCATTATATATACCCTCACTTTTAGATTTCATAATTACCTCTTCCATTTGCAATTATATACACTTACTTTCTCAATTTTCATACCAAGTGCTCTTTGATATTCATATTTTCACATTGAGTTTTTCTGCATTAGTATTCCATACAATTCCAGAAAAAATTCATATCATTGATCATAAACATTGAGCACTATACTATCATTAATAATTGCTTGCTTGGAAGGGAAGATCTTTCTTATAGATAGATACAATATTCACATATTTTCTTACTTAAACAAATATTTATTGTTGACTTGTCATTCAAGATTGTTGGAGACAAGGGTTGATTGATTAAAGAGAGGATTGTTCTCTTAATCATTTGGTTTGATCAAGGAGAGGATTGTTCTCTTGATCATTTGTTAGTCATTCACAAGAGGATTGTTCTTGTGGATTGCATAGGCTTTTGTAAGTTGTTTACACTAGTAAAATCTCTTTCGTGTTTGAAAGGGGACTGGAGTACTCTCGGACTATGAGGGGAACCAGGATATATCGCCGTGTCCTTTATTTTTCTGCTTTTTACACTTTCCATAACTTCACAACAAACCAGAAAAATAATCCACAATTTACCAAAAAACCGATAATTTTTTTAAGAACTTAATTCACCCCTCCCCCTCTTAGGTGCACTTCATATTTACATGGGTACCTAAGGAGAAAATAATATATGTGGTAGATTTCCTTAGTAGTATAGTTGAAACACCAGTCATGGTACCTGGACTCTGGATGCTCACGACACATGACAGGAAGAAAGTCTATGTTCCAAAGCCTGGAGCTTAAATCTGGTGGAGACGTTAGATTTGGAGGAAATAAAAAAGGAAAGATTATCGGTTCTGGAACTATTGGAAACGATAATTCTCCGTCCATAACTATTGTTCTACTAGTAGAAGGATTAGCACATAATTTGTTGTCCATAAGTCAATTAAGTGACAACGTCTATGACATAATCTTTAATCAAAAGCCCTGTAAAGCTGCCGGTCAGAAAGATGGATCAATCCTCTTCACTGGCAAGAGAAAGAACAACATTTATAAAATTGATCTTTCTGATCTTAAAACTTAGAAAGTAACTCGTCTTTTGTCTGTTAACGATGAGCAATGGGTCTGCCACAGAAGATTGGGACATGTTAGCATGAGGAGAATATCTAAGCTTAACAAACTCAATCTGGTTAGAGGACTTCCCAATCTGAAGTTCAACTCAGAAGCTCTTTGTGAAGCATGTCAGAAGAGAAAGTTTTCAAAACCCTCTTTTAAATAAAAAAATGTTGTCTCTTCCTCTAGGCCATTAGAACTTCTGCACATCGATCTATTTGGTCCAGTGAAAACTGCATCAATCAGTGGCAAGAAGTATGGATTGGTAATTGTTGATGACTATAGCAGATGGACATGGATTTAGTTCTTAAAACACAAGGATGAGTCACATTCTATGTTCTTTGATTTCTATAACCAAGTTCAAAATGAAAAAGAGTATAGAATCATAAAGGTTAGAAGAGATCATGGTGGAGAATTCGAGAACAATCTCTTTGAAAAGTTCTTTAAAGAAAATTGCATTTCTCATGATTTCTCTTGTCCTAGAACTCCCCAATAAAATGGAGTTGTAGAACAAAAGAATAGAACATTGCAAGAAATAGCCAGAACCATGATTAATGAAACCAATATGGCTAAACATTTCTAGACAGAAGTAGTGAACACAACGTGTTATATTCAAAATAGAATCTCTATAAGACCTATTCTTGAAAAGAATCCTTATGAATTGTCGAAGAATAGAAAACCTAACATTTCATATTTCCATCCTTTTGGTTGTACTTGTTATATATTGAACACTAGAGATCATCTGAACAAGTTTGATTCTAAGGCACAAAAGTGCTTTCTGCTTGGGTACTCTGAATGATCAAAAGGTTATAGAGTATTCAATACAGAAACTCTGATTGTTGAAGAATCAATCAATGTTAGATTTGATGATAAGCTTGGCCATCAAAAGCCAAAGCAAGCTAAAAATTTTGCAGATAGGGAAGTTCAACTTACAAACTCTGAAGATTCAGAAGCAAAAGACAATTCATAATATCCTCAAATTACAACATCTATGGATAACTTGAGAATTTCTGAAGAAACATCTCAGAAAAGATCTTCTAGACTCACCTCAGCACATCCTGAAGATGTTATACCCGAAAAGAAAGATGACCCCATTAGAACCAGATCATTTCTCAAAAACAATCAAGAATCTCTATGTGGATTAGTTTCTATGGTTGAACAAACTTTTGTTGATGAAGCTCTTCAAGATACTGACTGGATTATTGCTATGCAAGAAGAACTAAATCAGTTTACCAAAAATGATGTATGGGATCTAGTTCCAAGACCTGATGGATTCAATATCATTGGAACAAAGTGGGTATTCAGAAACAAATTGAATGAGCAAGGAGAAGTCATCAAAAATAAAGCACGACTGGTTGCACATGGATATAGTCAGCAAGAAGGAATTGACTATAAAGAAACCTTTGCCCCTGTCGCTGGGCTAGAATCAATTAGATTATTAATTTCCTTTGCTGCCCAATATGACATTACCTTGTATCAAATGGATGTTAAAAGTGCATTTTTAAATGGTTACATAGAAGAAGTTTATGTCCATCAACCTCCTGGTTTTGAAAATTCAAAATATCTAGAACATGTTTTTAAACTTAAGAAATCTTTATATGGTCTGAAACAAGCCCTCAGAGCTTGGTATGAACGATTAAGTTCATTTCTTCTAGATAAAGATTTCACCAGAGGAAAAGTGGAAGGTGCCCAAGTTCTTTACATTCAATTGTACTGAATCCCTTTAGCTTGGAGATTGCTGGTTTTAGATGAGATGTCTCTGACTTTTTCTCTTTCACTTTGCTCCGGTCTTTGCAACATACTTTTAAATTGACTTCCAAGAAATACGATGGTGTCTGACAATATTTTCTCAGAATCCATAGTACCAGAAATTAGTTTCCTTAGAGCTCACCCAATAGACAGAACAGGTTGTCTGCTCTGATGCTAATGGAAATTCTGGCACTTACAACGGATGTCCTAACAACATACAATGTCAAGACAAATGTTATAACATGTGCTAACTTACAACACAATTATAAAACTGCAAAAAATTAATGTAGAAAGATAAAGAACACATAGAAATTGTTAACACAATTCAGTGCAATAACACCTACTCTGGGGGCTACCAAGCCAGGAAGGAAATCCACTATTAGCAATATTAGTTCAAAGCCTAAACAATTTCAGCTTATAACTTCTCGCCTAATCACTACCCAGTGCTAATTCTGCCTAGTAGTCGACATCTAGACCTGGGAACTCGACATCCCACCTCTAATCACCACATTGATAAATAACAGTCAGACACCCTGTGGCCAAGGGAACCCAAATAAAAATATTACACTTTCCAATAAAAAATACTTAGTTAAGCACCATAGCTAAGAACAATACTTGATCTTGCTTAAAAGCTTTGATAAAAAACAATAATCAACTCTCTTGCTTAAAAGCTTCAAGAGTGAGAACACATGTCCACCTCAATGTATCAGATGATACATGAGTGACACAAAGAAAAGAACACACGAAGAACTTGAGAGACTCCCAAAACAACAACCTTATTGCACCCACGATTTCCCTTGTATGAATGCTTGCAAAACTAGGTTTCCCAAGTTCCTTTTTATAGACTCTTGCAGTATGGGCTTGGACTTTAAAATAAATCCATTCTTCTCCTTTCTGAAAATAGCTGTAAGATCTTTTCATAAATTAAGAATAAATCAAATCAAATCTTAGTTTTCTAAAAGAAATCTCAAATATTCTTTTTCTAAAAACAGAGACTAATTTGCATTTGTCCCAAACAATCCTTGATTGCTTACGCCTATAATGATTATCTGAATATTCCAAATTCTCATACTTATCAATAAAATCTTTCAAAGATAAAAACCAATCCGAACTGTTAGGATGTTCTAGTGTAGGATGTCCTAACATCTGGCAGAACATATGTCAAAACACATAACAGCTGAACCTGTTATGATAGTAGGACGAGATGTTACAACATCTTGCTCAACATCATAAAAGAACCATGTTTTAGAAAAATTATGCCAATTGCAAAAACCATGGAACTAACAAAGTCTTTAAAGAAGAACTAAAGAAAGAAGAGTCTAAACTTGAATTAAAGATGCTACTCCCACATTTGAAGTATGTGTTTCTTGAAGAAGGTAGAAACAAACATGTGATTATCAGTAGTGCATTATATGACAAGGAGGAGCATCGTTTGATTCAAGTTTTGAAGAAAAATAAAAAAGCGATCGGTTGGGTTTTATCTTATTTGAAAGGAATTAGCCCAGCCTATTGTATGCATAAAATTATGATGGAAGAGGATTTCAAGCCGGTATCTCAATCGCAACGTCGTTTAAATCCTACCATGAAAGAAGTGGTAAGGAAAGAAGTGGTGAAGTTGTTAGAGGACGGCATGGTTTACCCTATCTTCACCTAGTGCAAGTGGTGCCCAAGAAAGGCAAAATTTTTGTAATCACTAATAAAAGCAATGATTTAATTCCATCAAGAACTCCTAAGAGTTGGAGGATGTGTATCGATTACCGGAGGCTTAATCAAGCTACTGAGAAAGATCATTTTCCTTTAGCTTTCATGGATTAAATGCTTAAAATATTGTTTGGTTAGAAGTTTTATTGTTTCTTGGATGGGTACTCGGGATATAATTAGATCACAGCCAATCCTGAAGATCACGAGAAGACGACTTTTACATGCCACTTTGGTATTTTTGCTTATCAAAGAATGCCTTTCGGGTTATGTAATGCATCGGCAACCTTTCAACGGTGTAAGCAGGCTATCTTTTCTGATCTCATTGAAAGTTGCATAGAAGTATTCATGGATGAATTTTTTGTTTTCAGTTATTCATTTGAATTGTGTTTGAAGAATTTGGACACCGTGCTAAAGTGGCTTGTGGAAACTAACTTAGTTCTAAATTAGGAAAAGTGAAATTTCATGGTCATCGAAGGCATTGTTCTGGGTTATAAAATCTCTTCAAAGGGCCCTAAAGTTGACAAAGAAAAATTTGAAGTCATTGAAAAGTTGCCACCACCCTTGAATGTTAAGGGGATTAGAAGTTTATTGGGCCATGCGAGCTTTTTATCTAAGGTTCATCAAAGACTTCTCCAAAACTGCAAAACCATTAAGCAACCTTCTTAACAAAGATAAGTCTTTTGATTTCAATAATGATTGTTTAATTTCCTTTGAGGACCTAAGAGAAAAATTGATAATTGCGCCAATAATCACTAACTCCCGATTGGAAAAATGATTTTGAACTTTATGTGTGATGCGAGTGATTATGTGGTAGGTGCAGTTCTGGGACAAAGAATGCCAAAAATATTTCATGCTATACACTATGCGAGCAAAGTCTTAAATGAGGCTCAAAATTATGCAACTACAGAAAAAGAGTTGCTTGCGATACTGTTTGCATTAGAAAAATTTAGGTCTTATTTAATTGGTTCAAAGGTTGTAGTGTATACTTATCATGCAGTGATAAAGTACTTTCTCACCAAACTGGACTCAAAGCAAAGACTTATTAGGTGAATCCTCTTGTTACAAGAATTTGATTTGGAGATCCGTGATAAGAAGGGCTAAAAAAAATTGTTGGCCGATCATTTGTCAAAGTTAGTGAATGTTAGGATAATAAAGAAGGAAGGTGAAGTCATATAGTTCTTTCCATATGAGAAGCTGCTCATTATACAAGAAAGATCGTGGTTTGCAGATCTTGTAAACTACCAGCCAACTGGTTTGATTCCTGACGAGTTCAATTGGCAACAAAAGAAAAAGTTCCTTCATGATGCTACTCAATTTGTTTAGGATAAACTATATTTGTTCAAAATTGGAGCGGGTAATTTGTTGAGAAGATGTGTAACTAAATATGAAGCAAGAAGCATATTGTGGCATTGTCACAATTCTCCTAATGGTGGTTGTAGCAACCTGCCTAAAAATTTAACTTAGAGAGTCGCCACCTATTCTGAAGGGCGAATAGGAAACCCTACGCAGATGTGAGATTCAGGGTAAGTTACTATATTCAGGTCGAGGGAAGGTGTTAGGCACCCTCAACCCTTTCCTATTGGCT
This sequence comes from Vicia villosa, assembly GCF_029867415.1. Taxonomy (NCBI): domain Eukaryota; kingdom Viridiplantae; phylum Streptophyta; class Magnoliopsida; order Fabales; family Fabaceae; genus Vicia; species Vicia villosa. Next base: position 57,434,473 of record NC_081183.1, on the reverse strand, counting down.
TTGAATCTAAGGCAAAGGTTTGATGGCTAAGAGTATTAAGGTAAGGTTTATGCTAAAGAATTGAATAAGGAGAAAATTGAGATTTTAGGGTGGGGGACTCGCCTTGTTGCCAAGTGCCTACGTATCTCCTTATGGAGAATCAGAGTCAACGTAGTTCGGGCACAGGATTGTACGCCTTTGGATTAGAATTTTGAATTGATAGGATTTGAAGGCTTTTGAGTTGCCTATCGTAGTTTTGAATGAGGATAAAAATCCGTATTTTGAAATTGAAGTGTTTTGAATATTTTAGACTTGGGCGTACAACCCTGGTTTTTAATTTGTTACCATTAGTCGCAATAATCAATAGGTTTGATTACCATAGCTAACGGATTAAAGGGAGGATTGCTAACCACTATAATCGATAGATTGATTATCGCGAATAGCAAATGTGCGTATTTTAATTATCGTTACTCCTCATAATCGATAGATTCGATTAAAAATAATAACGAATTTGATAAAAGGAAAATGCTAATCATCGTAACCAATAGATTTGGTTAAAACCATTTAGCAGGATGAATGTTATTTTAATTTGTATTTAATTATTATTTCCCTAATGGAATAAACATATTTTAGTTATTTATGTACTTTAATATTATCTAAAATATGACTAAAAGGACTAAACTAAATTAGTTTTATTTTTAGAAAACCTATTAAATAAATTAATTTACAATAAAGCTACGTAAAAAATAATTCTAATCCAATAAGAGAGGAACATTTCCTCTTAATTTTAGTAATTAAAACTAAATAACTGAATACACTAAATGAATCACTAAATTAAATTCAAATAAACTAAAAAACTATCTTAAAAGGAAAGAATATCCTGGTTCTTAGCAATGATAATAATTCAAACAAAAAATACAATAAAAATAAAAACTAATAGTAAATGCAATTGGAATAGAGACGGTACCTGATGCTTTCTTTGGATAATTTTGACTCATTCAAAATAAGGTGGCTACCAACCAACACTCGACAAGTATCCATTAATTATTAAATTTAAAATAAAAGAACAAAATGGAAACAACATATATTATAGCAGATTTTGGCTTATTTCCTCATCGTGTCTATGCTTCTCCTCATTCAACGTAACCCCAAATAAATTGCAGGCAAAAGCGGAAAGGGAATTTACTGTTCCGGCAAGGGCATCGTAATCGTGGGGAAATCACAGGCGGCCGAAGATGATAGTATGGTGGTCTGAGATAGTCGGAACGGGATTCACGATGGGAGGTGCTGTAGCGGATCGGTTGTCGGGGTGGATGCTTTCAGAGCAGCTTGTCGTTGTTGTTTCCGATTTGTTTTCGGCACTGTTTCCACTTCTCCTTTTCTCTTTCTCTGCAAAACAAAAACAACAAACAAAAACAAACAACAACAACTAAATGATGATAGTGATAAATTGATTTAAAATTTATTTGATGGAAAATATTTACAGGTTTGTGATGTTAAAGGTTTCGAAATCGGATATAGTTGGTTATGGTTTAGTGATAATGTGGTTTGAAACAACTCTGTTGTTGTTAGAAAAAATGGTGATGGTAATGGCTTGTTGTTGTGGTTTTTGTCGGTGCCCCTCCTTCTCTTAGTGAGTGTATTAAGAATATATATGATGCTATTAGGGTTTTCTATACCTAATGGGCCTACTAAAACTAAACCTAATAATCCTAAAACTAATTCTAATAATAGTTAGTAATAATAAAAATCCTAATCCTAATAACAATACTCCTAATTATGACTAATACTAATAATTAATAAAACCTAAAATAAAAAATTATTTAGTCCTAATTCTACCTAAGAATAGTAATCATAATAATAAAAGCTAATTATAAAATCCTAGTATTAATAAAAATTAATAATGTTAAATACAAATAGTTAGTCATAAAAATCAAAATGTTAGTAAAAACCCTGAAATACCCCCAAAAATGATAAAACCCTTGTGATAATTGGGCCCAAGCGCTTGAGTCCCACAATACCTGTTATCCACACCTCTATTCTAATTTATGGGTGAATGCTGCTTTGAATAGTCCCTTGAACCTTGAGGATGAAATGCAGAGGGCAAATTTTGGGGTATGACAGCTGCCCCTGTTCAATCTTCTTAAACCTGAAGAGTCGGATAGGCACGTCTGCCTATCGTGATCTAAAGGTTGAAGATGATTGGACACTGAAATGCCCTGAAATTTGCCTATGTCAAGAAGAACTTCTGCGGGAGATGGGCTTATGGATGCCACCCAGGGTAAATATCACTCCTTCTTCTCCTTTTTTTTTTTACTGTGGAGCAGATGCTCTCTTTTTTTTTTGGAGCTACGCATTTTGATCGTAGCATGGCCTAAAAAGGCAACTTTGACTTTATGCAATGTTTATGATGCATGCGATGCCTGATGCAGTGAGCTTCTCAAAATAAATGAGAGCCATGTATGTATATGCATAATGTATGAATGAAGTATGTTAATTGGATGATGCATGATTGTTAGTTGAAGTTAGTAACTTTGGAAAAGAAAAAATATAACCTTGCTTGAAATTTTGAAGAAGATCACTGCCGAGGGACTAACGCGATAAACCCAATTGAAGAATTGTTTGAGAAGCCTTGTGATCAGGGAAAATAAATCCCTATTTGCAAAGAGACGTAGCTTTGTGTCACTGCCAGGGGACTAATCGTGACAAGACATAACTTACTGCTGCTCAGGGACTAACGCAATAAGTCATGGTTGGGGTTGAAATTGGAATTGAAAGTGCCATTATCACTGCCAAGGGACTAATGTGATAAGACGTAACGCGATAGGTTACGATTTGGATTGAAATTGAAGGTGCCATTATCACTGCCGAGGGACTAACGTAACGCGAGGGTTACGATTTGGATTTGAAATTGAAGGTGCCATTATCACTGCCAAGGGACTAACGTGATAAGACGTAACGCGAGGGTTACGATTTGGATTTGCAATTGAAGGTTCCATTATCATTGCCAAGGGACTAACATGATAAGATGTAACGCGAGGGTTACGATTTAGTTTGGAATTGCCGTTATCACTGCCGTGATAAGACGTAACGCGAGGGTTACGATTTAGTTTGAAATTGCCGTTATCACTGCCGTGATAAGACGTAACGCGAGGGTTACGATTTGGTTGGAAATTGCCGTTATCACTGCCGTGATAAGACGTAACGCGAGGGTCACGATTTGGTTGGAAATTGCCGTTATCACTGCCGTGATAAGACGTAACGCGAGGGTTACGATTTGGTTTGAAATTGCCGTTATCACTGCCGTGATAAGACGTAACGCGGGGGTTACGATTTGGTTTGAAATTGCCGTTATCACTGCCGCGATAAGACGTAACGCGAGGGTTACGATTTGGTTTGAAATTGAAATTGACATTGGAATAGGATTTGAAATTGGAATTGAAATGGGATTTGAAATAACGGTCAGACGGGAACTGACTACCAGACGGGCACTGGATTTGAGGTAACAGTCAGACGGGAACTGACTACCAGACGGGAACTGGATTTTGATGTAACAGTCAGACGGGAACTGACTACCAGACAGGAACTGGATTTTGATGTAACAGTCAGACGGGAACTGACTACCAAACGAGAATTGGATTTAATGGTTTTCCAGGACGAGAACTGGACTTTGTAAGGATTTGGATTTGCACATGAAAATTGGACCTCTGTGATATGTAGTATGTGAATACGCTGGATGATATGTATATGCTTTATGAAATGTTCAGCGGGGTTGCTATCATTGGTAAGGTTACCGGGAAGCAGGTGGACAATGTAGCTTAGCACCAGAGTTTTGAATTGGATGTTTCGATGCATGGGATAATGCTTATGCTTATGCATATGTTGATTGATGTAACGAGTGGAACGAAATAATGTCTTTTATAAGACTACCTAAAAAAGTTTTTTGGGATGGATATGAACATTTGTCTTAAAGAAGACCACCTTAAAAAGGTTTTCAACAAGGAAAGAGGAATGTCTTAAGGGTGACTACCTGAAAAGGCTGGAAAAGTGTCTTAAAAGACTACCTGAAAAGGCGGGAAAGGATAAGGGATGTCTCAGAAAAGACTACTTAGGAAGGTTCTTGGAAATGGAATGTCTTAAAGAAGACTACCTAAAAAGGTTTGGAAAGGCAATGTCTTAAGGAAGACTATTTAGAAAAGATCTTAGAATGTCTTAAAGAAGACTACCTGAAAAGGTTCCTAAAAAGGATCGTAGGATTTGTCTTAAAGAAGACTACCTATAAAAGGTGTGGTGTAATGTATCTGCCAATGTATGCAATGCATGACTCATATGTATTTGCATGATGCTTCAATGATAGGTTGTTGATAACCAAAGCGTGTATATTTTGCTAGTGTTGTAAGGTTGTTGGATGCTAGCGCGATTTCCCAACACCTATTTCTTGAACTTTGAAGATTGTAGTTAGGAGAGAGATTTGTTCGATGTTGTAAAGTGTGAGAACGCCCTTTTTTATGTTGTGCGCCTTATGGATTTGATATCCATTGCCCCAATATTTTCATGGAAAAAGATGCTTATGAGGGAAGTGCCCCAGGAAATAGCCTCGTCGGATGCTTTGCCGTTTAGATTAAAGGGTGTGCCCTTGGTTTCCATGATATGGAGGACTATCCATAGTGTGTTATCCTTCTGAATTTGAATTCTTCCCATGTTTGACATGCCCCTGTTTGAGATTGCTTCGAGATGTGCCCCGAGTCGATTGAACCTTAGGAAAAGTGCCCCTAGTGAATAGGATGTTTGATTGCATGCCCCTGTGATCTTTGAAATTTTTGCCCCTGTTTAGGAGAACCCTCTAGATGTGGTTCCCCCGACTCCAAGGTCTTTATTAGGAATGATCACCTTTGATTAAACCAATTTCGAGATTTCCTCAATGCTAAGTGTATACTCGTAAATGACGTTGTACCCTTCGAGAAGTAACTCCAATGCGATGCGTATGCAAGTTTTGAAATCGAAGTCCGTTATGAATTAGGACTGGATTGTTTTGAAAAAAATGCTTGAAGAAGCACATTGGTTAGAAATAGTTTTAACAAACATAGGAGTCAGTATAACAAATCCTGCTTAATATGCTTTCATAGTTAACCTTGCCTCAATTAGGACTTTTAACTGTTGTAACTTGGCCTGGTTCATGTTTTAAGAAGCAACGGATATAAGGCTCAAAATTTTATTTATCCCACCCCTTTCTCCTTGATGTTCTCCAGATCCTAAAAATTTGCCTAATCCAATGGATGTGCTTTGTTTGTAAGAAAATCAGTTCTGATGTTGAGCAGAAGCCTTTAATAAAGACCCAAGCGTTGATGAAAATATTGTAGAGATCCAAGCATTGATGTGAAGCTTTGATGGTTTGACAGTCACAAGATTATCCTTTGTATTTCGCCTTTGTTTTTATCCCTTATTTTTGCATGAACCAATTCCTTTTGAATTTGATCCATCGGGATGTCCTAATTTTTGCCTAAGTCGTTTTTTGGCTTTTATTGGAATTTTCCATTTCGACTTAGCGGGCATTTTTTTTTTTATTTTGAATGCTTCTTTTGAAATATTGATCCTTGGATATTGAATGTTGCGACTGCCATGTTGATTTTGATTTGCAAGCTTAGACTTTGATACTTCCTCGATCTTGAATGATGTATTGAGGAAGAATATTGTTGTGAATGTTATCCCCATTGCTTCCTCAATCTTGGATGAATGCGAGGAAGAAGATATGCTTGAGCCTTTGCTTGAATGCTTGCTTGGATGGACTGATTCTCTTGACAACCAAAGTACGCCATTGAATTAATTGAAATCTACCCTGCCCCTGGTTAAAATCAAGGTTTATTTGAAAAAGTAAAAACAAACTCCAACTCCTGGCTCGAGGGGGTAACGAGGGATTAACATCCTTATATCTCCAGTGTTTGGGAATTGAAGCAATGCCTGTACATCCTCGGCTCGGTTTTACTTTGAAAGCATATGTTTAGCTGGACTTAGTTATTTGTATTCGTCATTCTCCCTCAAGTTTGTTAATAATTGAAAGTTGAAATTGAAAAAGAATAGAAGGGTGCGAGTGGAAAGTCGTAGTAGTGAGCGAATGAAGCGAATGAATTGATTTCAAAACATGCATGATTATTTTATTGAATTACTATTTGAAAGGTACAACGTTTTACATCAGATAACACTTTGTGATCGTAAAAGTTCAACTTTAAATGATAAACCTATTAATCCTAAGGGCAATCTCCTTTGTGGATCCGTCGACTTTGTTTTACTCCTTAGTTCGTGGACTTGTAGAAGTAAAAGGGTGATCTTGAATTCTCCTTGGGCACGTCAAACCTGTCGTGAATAAACCGTTAGCGGTGGGGTTTCGTCGTATCGGAACTTCATAAGTTTCCTTTGACTGAACCTCTTTTGCTTTTCCATAGGATAGCATCACACCATTTGCAACATTCGAAGTTTGTAAATTGATATAGAAAACATATGACCCTTTTGCCCCTTGGTGTGGGGCTGACATATGTCAAATTCTCTCCATCGTAGTCATGCATCTTTGTTCAGGGTATTGCCCCAGTTGGACTGACCCTTGCCCCTAGGTTATCGTAGAGCGTCCTTGAAAGTTTGATATGTTCTAAGATGAACCCCTTTATGACTAGATACATCTTGAGTGTATCTATGAGGGAACTCTTTGTTGAACTGATCCTTGCTCGATGAAAACCTTTATTGTATTCATAATCCTGTCATGACAAGGCATGGACACGTGGTTGGCATAATGGAAGACATCCCCTTTTTTTTTAGCAAGACCCAGATCTTTTATTCTCCTTTCTCCATAGTTTTTTTCTTTGATTTTTTTGGGAGTTTCGGGAAACCGGCTAGCATGGTTGGTATGGATGCGGGCGAAGATAGAAATGCAGATGAGCATGTATGAATGCATGAAAATGCCAATGCACGCGTAAGCGAGAGACTCCTTGTATTGTAACTCCGTGTATGCAATGCAGCCGTGTGACATATGATCTTAGGGATAGCCTTAGAGGCGACATTAGACCCTCGTGGAATCTTTGCAGGATAAATGTTATGACACGCCAAGGGAAATCCCTTAGATTCGGGAGTATGTAAAAGGTAACGGCTGGTTACCGTTCAAGACATTTACCAAGTCTCATGGACATCGAGAGGCCAATCAACGTGTACCAATGAAGTTGTCCTTGGTGGGAAGGTTCTCTGTGCGGAACACAACCTATCTAAGGACGATATGGACGAAGAGCAATCCCTACAGGCTAGGGATGTGATGTGTAAATGGAGATCCAAACCCTACAAGTTAGAGGGTACGCGGGACTGAGCATGGAGTGACCGTTCAGGACAGTCACTAGATTTCATAGCCATCGAGAGGCCAATCGAACGCATGCTAGTGAAGTTGTCCTTCGGGGAAGGACGCGTCATTGTGGAAACACGTGGATGTAATAGAAAATCCATGTATGCTAGGGAGTACGTAGTAGCAAGCACGGGGTGACCGTTCACGACAATCACCGAATCGCATGGCCATCGAGAGGCCAATTGACGTGCGTTAATGGAAATGTCCTTCGTGGGAAGGACGCGTAGTCGTAGATACAAGGATATAAAAGTAAAATCCCTACAGGTTAGGGAGTGCGTAGATGCGGGCGCGGAGTGACTGTTCATGACAGTCACTTAGTCTCGTGGCTATCGAGAAGCCAATCGACGTGCGTAAGCGAAGATGTCCTTTGTGGGAGGGACACGTATTTGCAAGAGTACAAAGATATGAAAATAAGATCCCTACAGGTTAAGGGATGCATAGATGGTGATGTCCTTCGTGGGAAAGACATGATCTTTAGAAATTAGAATCCCTACAGGCTAGGGACCACGTAGGGAAACCTGCAAAATCGAAACGCATAGATATTCGAAGTATATAAATTGCAAACACATAATAAGCACATAAGCACAAAAGTCCTAAGTTCATAGGTTCGACGTAGCGGCTCTTGGGAGCCAACCTTTATATAGGGGGTTCTAAAAGGTCTCATGGGGTCGTTCGTAGCCTCCGAGACTTTTCCGTCTCTTCGGATTTTGGAACAACTCATTTTATCCATGAGGTTCGAATTTTTGGGGTAGGTTCCCGGAGAGATCAGCTGAGTATCCAGTCCAGCCCTCCACAAAGTCAAGCTTCGTTTCGGACCTTTCCAAATACCCAACCCACTCCGAGTGGAGTTATCAATGAGACTCGTAGGCGATTCATACTCCCCTAGTGGTCTCAAAGTTAACTCCCACACTTAGGTTTAATCAACAATTTATATTATCCAGAAGATGCAATAAGAATAGCAAATATTCACAGAAATAAATATTTAATTAAATTGCAGTAATGAAATTGCAGAGGAAAATAAATAAATAAATGAAATTTAAATATTTATACTAACCTCGAAATCCGGCTGCTTACGATTCAAAAATGCAAATAACAGCAAATATTTAAATATACAGATATTATTTAAACAAACCGATAAATACTTTAAATGATTTAAATAGATGAAATCATAGTTAAATAAAATAAATAAAAAATTAAAAAAAATAAAATTTTATATATATATTTTTTTTAAAGGATGAATCTTCCCCCAAACCCTGAAAAATGGCAGGTTTGCCAAACCCTAAAATGCGCCAAACCTAAACCCTGCCAAAACCTAAAACCTATAGCATAGTAATTCACCGTTATGGTATCCCCAGCAGAGTCGCCAGCTGTAGCAACCTGCCTAAAAATTTAACTTAGAGAGTCGCCACCTATTCTGAAGGGCGAATAGGAAACCCTACGCAGATGTGAGATTCAGGGTAAGTTACTATATTCAGGTCGAGGGAAGGTGTTAGGCACCCTCAACCCTTTCCTATTGGCTTTGAATCTAAGGCAAAGGTTTGATGGCTAAGAGTATTAAGGTAAGGTTTATGCTAAAGAATTGAATAAGGGGAAAATTGAGATTTTAGGGTGGGGGACTCGCCTTGTTGCCAAGTGCCTACGTATCTCCTTATGGAGAATCAGAGTCAACGTAGTTCGGGCACAGGATTGTACGCCTTTGGATTAGAATTTTGATTTGATAGGATTTGAAGGCTTTTGAGTTGCCTATCGTAGTTTTGAATGAGGATAAAAATCCGTATTTTGAAATTGAAGTGTTTTGAATATTTTAGACTTGGGCGTACAACCCTGGTTTTTAATTTGTTACCATTAGTCGCAATAATCAATAGGTTTGATTACCATAGCTAACGGATTAAAGGGAGGATTGCTAACCACTATAATCGATAGATTGATTATCGCGAATAGCAAATGTGTGTATTTTAATTATCGTTACTCCTCATAATCGATAGATTCGATTAAAAATAATAACGAATTTGATAAAAGGAAAATGCTAATCATCGTAACCAATAGATTTGGTTAAAACCATTTAGCAGGATGAATGTTATTTTAATTTGTATTTAATTATTATTTCCCTAATGGAATAAACATATTTTAGTTATTTATGTACTTTAATATTATCTAAAATATGACTAAAAGGACTAAACTAAATTAGTTTTATTTTTAGAAAACCTATTAAATAAATTAATTTACAATAAAGCTACGTAAAAAATAATTCTAATCCAATAAGAGAGGAACATTTCCTCTTAATTTTAGTAATTAAAACTAAATAACTGAATACACTAAATGAATCACTAAATTAAATTCAAATAAACTAAAAAACTATCTTAAAAGGAAAGAATATCCTGGTTCTTAGCAATGATAATAATTCAAACAAAAAATACAATAAAAATAAAAACTAATAGTAAATGCAATTGGAATAGAGACGGTACCTGATGCTTTCTTTGGATAATTTTGACTCATTCAAAATAAGGTGGCTACCAACCAACACTCGACAAGTATCCATTAATTATTAAATTTAAAATAAAAGAACAAAATGGAAACAACATATATTATAGCAGATTTTGGCTTATTTCCTCATCGTGTCTATGCTTCTCCTCATTCAACGTAACCCCAAATAAATTGCAGGCAAAAGCGGAAAGGGAATTTACTGTTCCGGCAAGGGCATCGTAATCGTGGGGAAGTCACAGGCGGCCGAAGATGATAGTATGGTGGTCTGAGATAGTCGGAACGGGATTCACGATGGGAGGTGCTGTAGCGGATCGGTTGTCGGGGTGGATGCTTTCAGAGCAGCTTGTCGTTGTTGTTTCCGATTTGTTTTCGGCACTGTTTCCACTTCTCCTTTTCTCTTTCTCTGCAAAACAAAAACAACAAACAAAAACAAACAACAACAACTAAATGATGATAGTGATAAATTGATTTAAAATTTATTTGATGGAAAATATTTACAGGTTTGTGATGTTAAAGGTTTCGAAATCGGATATAGTTGGTTATGGTTTAGTGATAATGTGGTTTGAAACAACTCTGTTGTTGTTAGAAAAAATGGTGATGGTAATGGCTTGTTGTTGTGGTTTTTGTCGGTGCCCCTCCTTCTCTTAGTGAGTGTATTAAGAATATATATGATGCTATTAGGGTTTTCTATACCTAATGGGCCTACTAAAACTAAACCTAATAATCCTAAAACTAATTCTAATAATAGTTAGTAATAATAAAAATCCTAATCCTAATAACAATACTCCTAATTATGACTAATACTAATAATTAATAAAACCTAAAATAAAAAATTATTTAGTCCTAATTCTACCTAAGAATAGTAATCATAATAATAAAAGCTAATTATAAAATCCTAGTATTAATAAAAATTAATAATGTTAAATACAAATAGTTAGTCATAAAAATCAAAATGTTAGTAAAAACCCTGAAATACCCCCAAAAATGATAAAACCCTTGTGATAATTGGGCCCAAGCGCTTGAGTCCCACAATACCTGTTATCCACACCTCTATTCTAATTTATGGGTGAATGCTGCTTTGAATAGTCCCTTGAACCTTGAGGATGAAATGCAGAGGGCAAATTTTGGGGTATGACAGTGGTCAATTTAACAGACAAAGGTTCTACATGTGGGCTTTTATTGGCCTTCACTGTTCAAGGATGGAAATGAACATGCTCAACAGTGTGAAAATTGTCAACAATATGAAGGAATATCAAAAAGGAATTAAATTCCTTTATAAAATATGTTGGAAGTACAGGTATTTTATTTTTGGGGTATTGACTTTGTAGGCCCATTTCCATCGTCATTTTCAAATGAGTATATTCTGGTAGTTATGGATTATGTTTCCAAGTGGGTTGAAGTGATAGCATCTTTAAAAGCAGATAGCAAAACGGTGATCAAATTTTTGAAGAAAAATATTTTCATGCGTTTTGGAACACTAATAGTTTTAATCAGTGATTGTGGATCATATTTCTACACCTCTCAGCTTGAAAAAGCTCTTGAATATTACAGTGTGAAACATAATGTTGCAACACTTTATCATCCTGAAACCAATGGGCAAGCAGAAGTTTCAAATCGTGAAGTTAAGAGGATTTTGGAAAAAAACAGTGTCTTCATTAAGAAAATATTGGACATTAAAACTCGACGACGCATTATGGGATTACCGTACAAAATATAAATCTCTGATTGGTCTTACTCCGTTTAAGATGGTTTAGGGGAAGGCCTGCCACCTTCCGGTGGAGCTTAAACATTTGGCATTTTGGACATGTTTGTCTGGTACGAGGAGGAGATTTGTCCTCATCATCTGAAGTGCTGGTGTTGGAAACCTTTCGTTTCGAAGGTGTCGGAGGTTTCGAACTCTGAGAATATGCGTATTGAATAAAGTGAATAATACTCAGAATAAATGCACAAGTTAAAGTACAAAATGTAGACGTATGATCAGTGCATTTTGATGCATGTTCTTCCATGTTTGTACTCAAGCATTTCTTCCATTTGTTTTAATTATTTTTATGTTTTAATATGTTTTTATAATTTATTTTATTTTTAGCTTTATTTAATTTTCGCACTTTATTTTTCAGCTTTAGCAGTCTGCACGAAAACAATCATAACTGGAGTTCCAGGAGTCCGATTGAGGCGTTCTAATAATCGCCGGAAAGCTAAGAGAGAGAGAGCTACGACTTTCATGTTGGAGTCAAAGTCAGATTCGGAGCCTATAATTCCCAGATTTGCGTTTGAAGTTGCAGCACTTTATATTTTCAGTTTCGGGTCGCTAGTAGTGGGCCTGGGTTTTGTTTTTGACCCAGTTGGGTTGTAAACCGGTTGGGTTGTTTTTACCTTAGACCCTAGCAGCCGAAAACAATGTTCATCGTTTTACTATTCACGAAATTTCTGAGCTTTTATGAACTCATGGAGAACTAATCCGTCTGAGTCGGTCTACCGTGTTCAGGTTCTAATACTATGAGATTACCGTAATTTTACAATTTAATTTCTATTCCTTTCAATGATATTTTGTATTCTTGTATGCTTAATTCAATTGTATGAAATATATTGATTCAATTTGGTTGATTGTATGATCCTAACATAGACACGTTATGTTTGCTTAGTTCGTACCTTGTCTGATCGATCGTGTTTGCTTAATTCACGATAATTTATCCCGTTTGCTTAATTCGAACATTAGGATCGCACATCTCACAAACCTCACCGCGCTTGTCATTGAGTTTGTATCCAAATAGGAATGGAATCCGCTTAGGATAGTGAAATTATAATAATCGATGATTGGTAGGAACTGAATCGGTAGATTGGCTTATTTTATAATCACTTTTTCAAAACAGCTTATTTCAATAATCGCTTTTGATAATCACTTTTTCTAGTTCAATCACCAAACCAACCCCCCTAATCGATTTTACTTTTGGTTAATAAAATAAAGGATCCTCGTGAGAACGATACTCGAGTCACTTGTCGCTATCTACGGTTTTATTCAAAAATAACTCGTTTTTGATTCGCGCGCGACAGGGGATCAATGTACCGTTGACTTTTTGCCAGTGGTGACAGAGTCACTCCCGCTTTCTCTGTTGCTTTTCGAGACTCCAGCATCCTTTTGCGCAGATGCCTCCTTGATAGCTTTCTTTCGACCTACAACTATGAACAAGAACAAAAGTTAATATATAAGTAAGGAAAGGAAGTTAATCAAAGGATTGTCCAAACCCCAACCTTCAGGTATTGGAGTCAGAACACGAACGTGTTCGAGACCTATATGAAGATGTCCCTTGAAAGTATCCAAGGTATGCTTAGTTGGAACCACTCGTTCAGCGCGTTTTTTAGATTGTTCGTGAAGGATTTTGGTGACATTCCCACACACAAACCAGTCTGGAAAAGGGGGACTTAGAGCCACACCAAAATCAGCACTAGGTAGTGGAGGGAAGTTTGGAGGATTAAGTTTAAAAGCCACTTCATAGCGTAGTTCAGGTCGAATGTACGCGGGCGATTTCAGGTTATCCAGTTTAGTAGAAATTTTTTCACATAAAGTGACCGCAGCTTCACGAACGGTCCGACTAAGGTCATCAGGCCTGTAAATAGTTTCAAAGAATTTTTGAAAGGCTTGAATTTCTTTAATGTGAGTCGAAGTACCTTTTTTGATTTTCGTCTGCACATCAGCAAAAGCTTCAGTTAGTTCCTGAGAAAGGCTTTCAGCGTCGAAGATTTGTTTAGTATAATATTCTGTCCACCATTGATGAAAATCTATAGTAGAATAAAAGGCAGGCTCGAAAGAGACTGGAGAGAGGGTCGTAATGCCGACATATTTGGAGATTTTGGATTCGTACTCCTCTTCAGATAAATGCATAGTATGCAAACACATGTGATTCCTCTTATCATACATGCATTTTGGTTTAAGTTGAACCAATCCAAATTGCCTCGAAACAAGATTCGCTCGGTAGCAAAGGAGACAACAATGATTCTTGGGGGATTGTAACCGATGATACAACAGTTTAGGCGTTAGAAAAGCCTCCCAGATAACCATAGATTCAGCTTGTTGGTCTGGAGTAGTTGTTGGGAATTCTCGGGTGAACCATTCGGGACCTACTTTCCTCTTTACTAATGGAGCCATAGAAGGACTGAACTGGTAACGTTTAGCGAACATCATCATGTACGCTTGGAAAGTTTCATGAAGCTTTCCTGATTCTTCTTTGGGAGTTAGGTGAGCTAGCCTAGTCCCTTCGACTATTCGATTCTTGATTGTCGTCTCTTCTTCATCCACAATACCTTTATATGGGAGATGTGCTTCGAAAGTGGCATTGAGCCATAGTTGCAATAACCAGAAGGGTCCAGCAAAAAGGGGAGATCCTGTCTTGTAATTCTTGATGAGATCTGTTGCTTCACCAAGATTCTCATAAAGGAAATCTAGAATTAACTGGCTTAAGTTTAACTTTTTACCAGCATTTATCTGGTTAGCCATACAAAGATACCTCTTTGCCACTTGGATGGACCTAGAGCAAAAAACACATCTCGAAAGCCAGAGTGCTAGAAACGCAATGTGTTCTTCATCTGTGACTTCAGTAGACGTTTGGACATGGTATCTCTGGATAAAAGCAGTATAAGTGACTTTTACTTTGTTGAACTGGATGATATCAGTATCCGTGAAGTTAGGATCGAAAACTTCCCCAGTTGGTCGAAGCCCTGTGATAGCGGCTATAACGAAGAGAGTGGGGGTAATCATTCCACAAGGAAGATGGAAGGTATTGTGAGAAGCATCCCAAAAATATACTGATGCTACTAACATGGTTTGGTTATATTCTAAGCCTGTTTTGGATAATTGAATTAGATCATAAATCCCTATTTCCTTCCAAAAAGAAGCCTTTTTTGCTTTCTACCTTTTTGAGCCAAGCATAATATAGGTCAGGATCCTTCGCTAAAGGGATTGATCTAAAGACTTTTAGGAAGTTGGTTGCATAATTCAACCTAATTTTCTCTAAAACTACAGTGGTTTTAGTCGAATCATCATCTACATTGGCAGTTTCGGCTAAGATTGGGTTGCCATCTTCATCTATTTTGTTTTTACTGAGCAAGGGCCTAGTCTTATAATAAGCAGGAAAAAATTTACCCAGAGAAGGGTTATTTCCCCCAGGTAAAGGACCCATGAAGGCATGAGTTTTCCCAGAAAGTTCAAAAGGAATAATTACCTGAGAAGCATAGATAGCGCGAGTTTCTGCTACATTTGGGTCTGGAATATGTTGTTGGTTCCCTATCTGTGTAGGATGTTGAATCTTTTGAACAGGTTGAAGAGCGTTTGAAGAAGACGCCATGGATGTGTCTGCTTCAAGAAATTAGGTTAAACCAAAGAAGATTTCTTTTCTCTATGATGATTGCAGAAAGATGAAAGATGAAGTTATGTGAAGGCAAAGGGTTAAGTATTTGTAGGTTTAGTAGGAACCTTTTCAAATCTTTTGAATAAAGGTCAAAAGACACGCGGCAAGCGGTGATTTAATCCAACGGCGGTCGAACAGTTGTTACTTTACTCCTAGTACATAGGAGCAATGATCACAAGTAATGACAAAACGTGGGAATGCACGTCTTGAAGAGACGTTTTTGAAAATGACAAGACATTTTGAAAGATGAGTCATAAATAATTATGACGGTAATTAAATATCTTGGAACTCTAAAAAATGAGTAAAGCAAAATCTCATCATGACAAGAAACGCCTATTTCTCTTGTTTTTTTCGAAACAGGCATTTATTGGGGGCAATTTGTTAGCTGGAGATTTCGTTTGAAGAATTAGAGTTCGAAGAAGGATGGTTTCTGATGACCATTTCTGAGAATAAAATGTCTCCTGGTGGCCATGATTCGAGGATGTTGTTTAAGTTGAAGTGAGGATGATGGAGATCGAAGTTGATTCGAAATAAGTTGTCTTTTGGACTTAAGCATTTTCGTGAAATACAAAGGGTACTGAAGCTTTGCGTATTTCGTGGAATTCTCATTTTAGATCACGTTGCCACGTATCGAAAGAGAACTCGGGCGAGAAGATTTGAATTTCGAAATATTCTGTGTAACCGATCATGGACAGATGGCGCCCAAGGATTCGAAGTGTATGCATGTGAAGCAACGTGGCATTTCATTAGCGTAGGACCGTTAGGATCGAATTAGTATAAATAAGGGTCTTAGTATTAGGATCCAGTGTGTTCATTTTGTACAAATCACTCACAAAATTACTCAAGTATCAAGTGTTAAGAGAAAGAGTTCGCTGAGAAATGTACGTATGACACCAACACTATTTTAAATACAGTTGTATTTTCCTTTATTCAAGTATCTTTCCAATTATTTTATCTTTCGTTTGATTTTTATTCGAAGCACTTTACATTCCTGCATTTAACATTCTTGCACTTTATATTCTTGTATTTTATGCTTCTGCAATTTACATTTCTTCTATGTTTCTTTCGAAGTTATATTTACGTGTATAACAAGTTTATTTCACATGATTAGTCATATGATCACATCCCAAACAAGTTTCGAAGCAAGAACTAACAAATACGAACCAAATTATATCAAAAGACAATTGTTTGACTATGTCCTAGGATCAATCTAGCCGATCCTGCGAGTAACCAAAATATATTTTATAGTTTGGAAGACTAGCGGTTGTTTACCGGAAATCACCGTAAACAACAGGCCGACCATGAACTGAAATGAGATTTTAACCGGATTGATCTTGAACCAACTGAGCTTTTATACAAAGCTGAACTCAAGAGCTAAGAGAGGTTTTAACTGCGTTGATCTCAAATCGATAGAGCTTTAACTGGACTGAACTCAAGAACTTTGTGGATATTTTATTGGGTGATATTCACAAACCAAAAGAGAATTTTTTTTCAAGGTGAAACTCATGAACCAAATGTTTCCTAAGCCAATCCCCCAAAAATACAAGAACTTTTACTTACTTAGCTCGAAACCAAACAACTTCCAATGGAAGAATATTTTACACAAACGATAATTGGTAAATTACATATTAGCCCTTAACCAAAACAATGTTCCTCACTTAGACTTAAGAATACTTTTGAAGCATTATGGTTAAATATATGTGAGAAAAATGAGAGGTTTAGAAAAGTTATTAGAGAAATGAAAAAGTGAGATTCAAACTCGTTTTCTGAATGTGTAAAAGTGATAGAGAAGCTATATATTTATAGACAAAAATGTGGTTTAAATTTGGAAAAAAAATCATGGGAGAATTAACTCACATAATCGATTATGCTAATCTATTATTGACCTTCAATTATCAATTGTTCAAGCCACAGATGGAAGTTTATTATATATAGTCGTTACCAATCATTAAGAGACTGTCCCAAATGATTTTATACTCAACCAAGCAAATCCTAATCGATTAGGTTAGTGGTCTAATAGATTATCCAATTAGAAAAAATCTTTCAATCAACCAGACAATCACTTACTCAATTGGGTAGGTTGTAAAAACATTTTTAGATGGTTTAAATAAAGTTTGAGAGGCTTCTGTGTTAGACGCTGGCCTGAGGATCTAGAGAGGGGGTGAATAGATCTCACAGAGTTTTTCGGAATTATTTCAAACTAAAGCGAAAGTGGTTCTGAATCGACTTACGTCTATTCCGGACCGTTATTGCAAGGGTCGTATATGTGACAAAACCACAAGATAGTTGAGATTAACGATGAAGTGATATGTTATCGAATCAATACGTTTCACAGCTGAAAATCAATTAACTTCTAAATTGACAAACTTTGATTTGCAATGCAGTAATAATGGAATAAGCAAAGAGACAAACACTTGGTGATAATGTTCAAATTGATGATGATTCAAGATGTGGTGAATTGTGATGTTTATGCAGAACCTTAATTCACAATTTTAACACTTGAATCGTTAATCAATTTTGCAATTATGACCAAATATGAACAGAACGTAAATGAAATGATAAAAGCGACAAGAACACGATATTTGTTCAGGCAGTTCGTCGATCGTCCTCGCTACGGCTACGTCTGCCCCCAATTCCAAATTGAAATTGGGAAATCTTCCATTAATGTTGAAAGTAGTATATACAAAGAAGAAAACAAGGCGATAAACAATAAACCGAATTTGTCGATCCTTTGAATCTTCTTCCCCCTTAATCTTGAGTCAGATCAAGGTGATCCAAGAGCTTCACTTAATCCCTTTTCTGCAGTGTCTTGAATTGCCTTGAACCCTTGTTCTTCAATCTTCACACTCAGATGGATCCTCGATGAAACCTCTTGATAAAAACCCCCAAGAAACACCTATCTTGGAGGACAAAACCCTCGGATTTTATTCACCAAAAACCCCACAAATCTTCACCCACTAGGAATCTTCAATTCCATTCCATGGACGTTATCGAACTCGATCACTAACCCTCAACGCAAGAATGATTATGTGTAATTGTGTTGGAGATGACGAAGAACGAAGATGAGAAGCCTTTGTGTATCTTTCAGTCGTTGGTGTTGCTTTTAATAATTGAACCTTGGACAATATATATGAGAGCTTTTCAGTTGATGCAGAGAAAACCAGAAATTTTGGCAGTTTTGATCAGATAGGTCGACCTAATTTAGGGTTGGGTCGACCTAACAGAGCTGCATATCCTTTGGATGTCAGTTTTGATCAAATAGGTCGACCTAATTTAGGGCTGGGTCGACCTAACAGAGCTGCATATCCTTTGGATGTCATTTGTTCCCAGTTAGGTCGACCTGTCAAAGAAGTAGGTCGACCAGAATCCACTTCAGTTGCGTTTTGGGGATATTTTCTCAGATTAGGTCGACCTAGTTGTTGTGTAGGTCGACCTAGCAGAATGATATGTAAATTTCTTCATTTTAGGTCGACCTGTGTTGGGAGTAGGTCGACCTGACTGCTGATTTTCTGAGTTCCTCTTATTTTGCTTGTGTTGAGTCGACCTGTATGCATAGTAGGTCGACCTGCTCTGTTATGAGTGACCAAAGCTTGCTTTTCTTTGAGTTCTTCTGCTTGTATCTTGTTGCTTGTATGCTTGTTGAGTTTGCCATGAATCAAAAACATTTTTGTGAGTGTGATCTTGTATTCACATACTCCCCCTTTTTGATGATGGCAAACCGGTAGTGGAAGCTTTGGCAATAAGTGGTAAAAGCTCCCCCGTACACTCAGCATCTATTTACTCAGCTGAGCTCCCCCGTACACTCAGCATCTATCTCCCCCTTTGACAACATCAAAAGAGATACAAGAAAAACAGAAGAGGAGAGTAACGAGAGAAACATAGATAAAACGCTAGCATTCATAGTATAGTAGATAAAAGGTAGATAGTGATAGCATGAGAGCCAAATATGTTTAAAGGTGTATTAAAGATGAGACACATATACGAGCAAGAGAGATATATGTATGAAGTCACTATAAGCATGTTAATTGATAGCATATTATAGTATCAATAATATTTTTGGAAGTGATCAACAATTACGTTACCACTTTCTTAATATGTAGGTGTCAACTTTAGTGGCAGCCTTTAGTCAATGTGGAATGACGCCTGGCTTGATAATGAACTACCTTTACTCTAAGAGAAATGTTAGCAGAAAAATATATATATAAAGTAAAGGAATAAAATTAAGAGAGAACAAACGTAATTAGCCCAAATTAGAGATATCGAGTATCCCTAATTCCCTACGAATGTTGAAGTATTGCTCCGTTGCTAGAGGTTTGGTGAAGATGTCGGCTAGCTGCTTCTTTCTTTCTACATGTTCAAATGTAACATCTCCTTTCTCTACATGATCTCGTAGGAAGTGATGTCTTATTTCAATATGCTTGGTGCGTGAGTGTAAGACAGGATTTTTACTCAAGTTTATGGCACTTGTGTTGTCGCACATGATAGGTATACGATCAAGCTTAATACCAAAGTCAAGAAGTTGTTGCTTGAGCCATAATATTTGTGCACAGCAGCTTCCAGCAGCTACATATTCTGCCTCAGCAGTAGATAATGCAACCGATACTTGTTTCTTGCTATGCCAACTTATCAATGAATTTGAGAATAGATAACATGTTCCACTGGTGCTTTTTCTATCGGATTTGCAGCCAGCAAAATCTGAATCGGAGAATCCTACCAAATGGCACTCATTTCCCTTTGGATACCATAGGCCATATGTAGTAGTTCCACGTAAGTATCGCAGAATTCTTTTGACACCTTTTAAGTGAGATTCTTTTGGACAAGATTGATATCTTGCACACATACACACACTAAACATAATGTCTGGTCTTGAGGCAGTAAGATACAATAGTGAACCTATCATACCTCGGTACAATTTCACGTCAACCTCTTTACCTTTCTCATTTTTGTCTAGATTAGTATTTGTTGCCATAGGTGTGTCAATTTCCTTCGCTTCACTCATTCCAAATCTTTTGAGCAGCTCCGTACAGTATTTAGTTTGATTCACAAACGTTCCATGACTGAGTTGCTTGATTTGTAGGCCAAGGAAGAAATTTAGCTCACCCATGAGACTCATCTCAAATTCACTCTGCATAAGCTTAGAAAAATCTTTGACAAGTTTTGCATTAGTCGACCCAAATATAATATCATCTACATAAACTTGGACTAAGAGAACATCTTTATCTTTTCTTTTAATAAAAAGAGTAGTGTCAACTTTACCCCTAGAGTACCCTTGACTAAGAAGAAATTTGCTCAAACGTTCGTACCAAGCCCGAGGGGCTTGTTTAAGACCGTATAGAGCACGTTTCAGCTTATAAACATGAGTTGGGTACATGTAATTCTCAAAGTCGGGTGGCTGAGCAACATAGACTTCTTCATTTATATAGCCATTTAGAAAGGCACTTTTAACATCCATTTGGAATAGTTTGAAGTCTTTAGAACACGCATAGGCAAGTAAGAGACGAATAGCTTCGAGATGCGCTACAGGAGCGTATGTCTCTTCATAATCAATACCTTCCTCTTGATTATAACCTTGGGCAACTAATCTAGCTTTGTTTCTAGTAATAACGCCGTTTTCATCAAGTTTGTTACGAAAAACCCATCTAGTGCCTATTACTTGATGATCTCCCGGATGAGGGACTAAGTCCCAAACATCATTCCGTTTAAATTGGTTTAATTCTTCTTGCATGGCCATTAGCCAATGCTCATCAAGTAATGCATCCTTAGCGTTTTTCGGCTCAACTTGTGAAACAAAAGCAAAATGATGACAGAAGTTACTTATCTTTGAGCGTGTTGTAACGCCCCTTGAGATGTCTCCTATTATATTGTCAATTGGATGGTCTTTCACATTTGTCCAGGCCTTAGGAAGTTCTTCATTGTTTGAGATGCTATCTTTTTCATTTTCATCATGAGACTCATCTTTCTCTCTCTCCGCATCTTTCTTTACAATACTTTCATTCTCGTCTTCCTTATCTTTGACAATGTCTTCAGTGGATGGACCTGCACCATTAAACGAAAGACCTTTCTCGACATATTTTGTATAAGATTCATCAAAAGACACGTGTACTGACTCTTCTACTATAAGTAATCTCTTATTATATACCCGATATGCTTTGCTAGATTGTGAGTAACCAAGGAATATGCCCTCATCAGCTTTAGCATGTAGATGTTGTTTACTCTTAAGCCCTTAAACATAATGTCTCTTTTATTAGTATGTTCTATTGTGCAGCCAGAATTTGTAAACATTACTTTAAAATCTTTGTCACACAATTGACTTATACTTAAAAGATTATGTTTAAGGCCTTCTACTAGCAGCACATCAGTTATAGTAGTGGTAGAAGGGTTACCTACACTTCCTTTACCAAGTATGGCTCCCCGATTGTTATCTCCATAGGTGACATACCCCTTTTTCTTTGCTTGAAACTCAACGAAAAGAGATAGGTCTCCCGTCATGTGTCTTGAACATCCGCTATCAAGGAACCACAACCTTTCGGCAATGTCAAGACACTTTTCCTGCAAGATTAATTTAGAGAGGGAGGTCCCCAATTTTCATTGGGTCCTTGGTAGTGAGTACACATTTTGTTGCACTTAGGCAACCATTGAAATACTCCTTTAGGAACTAAAATTCTCCTAAATTTGCATTTTTTAATGGTATGTCCCTTTTTGCAACAATAATAACAGGTAATATGATGAGAATATGTTGTTTTGCTAGTTGATACTTTTGGTACAAAAGTGTATTTACTATATAAAGGAGTATACGATCTTTTGAACTTATTTAGATCAACCGCAAAAGTCACTTTTGGTTGTAGAGCCTTGTCTAACTTGGCTTTTAGATCTCTTACTTCTTTTTTCCAAATGTGACATGTCTCACAACCAAACCATGATGTAGGATCTATTTCAACTCTATCCTTTTGAATGTCTAGCATAGATTGTTTTAAAGCTTCCATATCCTTTTCGGTTTTCTCAACTTTTGATTCAAGATATGAAAAGATTTTCTTATTTGAGGCCAAAAGTTTGAAAGCTTCAATTGCATCTCTATGTAATTCTTCAAAAGCAAGTTTTAGTTGAGAGTGAGACACCTTATCTATGGGTTCAGGTTTAATATGACTTACAGCTTTCTTTTTCTTGTGTTGATGAGCCATAAGGCATAAGTTTGCTGATTCTTCTTCATCGCTTGATGAGCTTTCACTAGATGAATCACTTTCCCATGCTATGTAGGCTCTCTTAGATTTGTTATGACCTTTGCTTTGGTTCTTCTCTTTTTCCTTCTTAAGGTATGGACAATCCGGTTTGTAGTGACCGGCTTTCCCACAATTAAAGCAAGGGCCTTTGATTTTTCCTTTGTTGTCGTCATCTTGTTTGAACTTTTTTGATTGCTTTCTATAGTTGATCAAGCCTTTGTCAGAATGTTTTGCTCCATTTTTCTTTAGATATTTGTTGTATCTTCGCACAAACAGTCCCATTTCCTCATCATCGGAGTCTTCGTCATCACTTGTATCACTATCCTCTAGCTCTTGTCTTGAGGTCTTGGAGCTTGAAGCTTTTAGAGCTATTGACTTCTTCTCTACCTCTTTCTCCATGTTCTTTTCTTTCTTTGCCCTTTTCTCATGCATGTCAAGGCATTTAAGGTGTTGTTCATGTTCCTCTAGTTTACCAAAGAGAGTGGTAATGTCTAAGGTGTTTAGATCATTTGCTTCCTTTATTGCTGTAACCTTGGGTTGCCATTCCCTGTTCAAGCATCTTAAGATTTTGTTAGTAGCAACTGCATTGGAAACAGGTCTATCAAGAGAATTTAACCGATTTTTCAGGTGAACGAATCTCTTCTGCATGTTTTCGATGGATTCACCATCTTCCATGTGGAAGAGTTCGAACTCTTGAGTTAACGTATTGATCCTAGCTAGTTTGACATCATCCGTTCCCTCGTGGGCAACTTGCAATGTGTCCCACATAGCTTTAGCGGATCTACAATGGGAAACGCGATAGTATTCATCAACTCCTAGAGCTGAGATTAGAATGTTTCTCGCTTTCCAATCGTATGCATATCTCTTTTCATCTTCAGCATCCCAAGTATTTTCTGGTTTTGGAACAACTGCACCAGCTGCATTTGTCATGGTGATCTGAAAGGGACCATTGACAATAGCTGTCCAGATGTTCCTATCAATTGCATTGATGTGGACACACATACAATCCTTCCAATAGCCATAGTTTTCACCGTTGAAAACTGGAGCTCTATTGTGAGCCCCTTTAGGTCCGGAAGCCATCTTTCCAATAAGTGTTTCACGTAGCACGGAATAAACCATAGCTCTTGATGCCACTTGTTAGACGCTGGCCTGAGGATCTAGAGGGGGGGTGAATAGATCTCACAGAGTTTTTCGGAATTATTTCGAACCAAAGCGAAAGCGGTTCTGAATCGACTTGCGTCTATTCCGGACCGTTATTGCAAGGGTCGTATATGTGACAAAACCACAAGATAATTGAGATTAACGATGAAGTGATATGTTATCGAATCAATACGTTTCACAGCTGAAAATCAATTAACTTCTAAATTGACAAACTTTGATTTGCAATGCAGTAATAATGGAATAAGCAAAGAGACAAACACTTGGTGATAATGTTCAAATTGATGATGATTCAAGAAGTGGTGAATTGTGACGTTTATGCAGAACCTTAATTCACAATTTTAACACTTGAATCATTAATCAATTTTGCAATTATGACCAAATATGAACAGAACGTAAATGAAAAGATAAAAGCGACAAGAACACGATATTTGTTCAGGCAGTTCGTCGATCGTCCTCGCTACGACTACGTCTGCCCCCAATTCCAAATTGAAATTGGGAAATCTTCCATTAATGTTGAAAGTAGTATATACAAAGAAGAAAACAAAGCGATAAACAATAAACCGAATTTGTCGATCCTTTGAATCTTCTTCCCCCTTAATCTTGAGTCAGATCAAGGTGATCCAAGAGCTTCACTTAATCCCTTTTCTGCAGTGTCTTGAATTGCCTTGAACCCTTGTTCTTCAATCTTCACACTCAGATGGATCCTCGATGAAACCTCTTGATAAAAACCCCCAAGAAACACCTATCTTGGAGGACAAAACCCTCGGATTTTATTCACCAAAAACCCCACAAATCTTCACCCACTAGGAATCTTCAATTCCGTTCCATGGACGTTATCGAACTCGATCACTAACCCTCAACGCAAGAATGATTATGTGTAATTGTGTTGGAGATGACGAAGAACGAAGATGAGAAGCCTTTGTGTATCTTTCAGTCGTTGGTGTTGTTTTTAATAATTGAACCTTGGACAATATATATGAGAGCTTTTCAGTTGATGCAGAGAAAACCAAAAATTTTGGCAGTTTTGATCTGATAGGTCGACCTAATTTAGGGCTGGGTCGACCTAACAGAGCTGCATATCCTTTGGATGTCAGTTTTGATCAAATAGGTCGACCTAATTTAGGGCTGGGTCGACCTAACAGAGCTGCATATCCTTTGGATGTCATTTGTTCCCAGTTAGGCCGACCTGTCAAAGAAGTAGGTCGACCAGAATCCACTTCAGATGCGGTTTGGGGATATTTTCTCAGATTAGGTCGACCTAGTTGTTGTGTAGGTCGACCTAGCAGAATGATATGTAAATTTCTTCATTTTAGGTCGACCTGTGTTGGGAGTAGGTCGACCTGACTGCTGATTTTCTAAGTTCCTCTTATTTTGCTTGTGTTGAGTCGACCTGTATGCATAGTAGGTCGACCTGCTCTGTTATGAGTGACCAATGCTTTCTTTTCTTTGAGTTCTTCTGCTTGTATCTTGTTGCTTGTATGCTTGTTGAGTTTGCCATGAATCAAAAACATTTTTGTGAGTGTGATCTTGTATTCACATACTCCCCCTTTTTGATGATGGCAAACCGGTAGTGGAAGCTTTGGCAATAAGTGGTAAAAGCTCCCCCGTACACTCAGCATCTATTTACTCAGCTGAGCTCCCCCGTACACTCAGCATCTATCTCCCCCTTTGACAACATCAAAAGAGATACAAGAAAAACAGAAGAGGAGAGTAACGAGAGAAACATAGATAAAACGCTAGCATTCATAGTATAGTAGATAAAAGGTAGATAGTGATAGCATGAGAGCCAAATATGTTTAAAGGTGTATTAAAGATGAGACACATATACGAGCAAGAGAGATATATGTATGAAGTCACTATAAGCATGTTAATTGATAGCATATTATAGTATCAATAATATTTTTGGAAGTGATCAACAATTACGTTACCGCTTTCTCAATATGTAGGTGTCAACTTTAGTGGCAGCCTTTAGTCAATGTGGAATGACGCCTGGCTTGATAATGAACTACCTTTACTCTAAGAGAAATGTTAGCAGAAAAATATATATATATATAAAGTAAAGGAATAAAATTAAGAGAGAACAAACGTAATTAGCCCAAATTACAGATATCGAGTATCCCTAATTCCCTACAAATGTTGAAGTATTGCTCCGTTGCTAGAGGTTTGGTGAAGATGTCGGCTAGCTGCTTCTTGCTTTCTACATGTTCAAATGTAACATCTCCTTTCTCTACATGATCTCGTAGGAAGTGATGTCTTATTTCAATATGCTTGGTGCGTGAGTGTAAGACAGGATTTTTACTCAAGTTTATGGCACTTGTGTTGTCGCACATGATAGGTATACGATCAAGCTTAATACCAAAGTCAAGAAGTTGTTGCTTGAGCCATAATATTTGTGCACAGCAGCTTCCAGCAGCTACATATTCTGCCTCAGCAGTAGATAATGCAACCGATACTTGTTTCTTGCTATGCCAACTTATCAATGAATTTGAGAATAGATGACATGTTACACTGGTGCTTTTTCTATCGGATTTGCAGCCAGCAAAATCTGAATCGGAGAATCCTACCAAATGGCACTCATTTCCCTTTGGATACCATAGGCCATATGTAGTAGTTCCACGTAAGTATCGCAGAATTCTTTTGACACCTTTTAAGTGAGATTCTTTTGGACAAGATTGATATCTTGCACACATACACACACTAAACATAATGTCTGGTCTTGAGGCAGTAAGATACAATAGTGAACCTATCATACCTCGGTACAATTTCACGTCAACCTCTTTACCTTTCTCATTTTTGTCTAGATTAGTATTTGTTGCCATAGGTGTGTCAATTTCCTTCGCTTCACTCATTCCAAATCTTTTGAGCAGCTCCGTACAGTATTTAGTTTGATTCACAAACGTTCCATGACTGAGTTGCTTGATTTGTAGGCCAAGGAAGAAATTTAGCTCACCCATGAGACTCATCTCAAATTCACTCTGCATAAGCTTAGAAAAATCTTTGACAAGTTTTGCATTAGTCGACCCAAATATAATATCATCTACATAAACTTGGACTAAGAGAACATCTTTATCTTTTCTTTTAATAAAAAGAGTAGTGTCAACTTTACCCCTAGAGTACCCTTGACTAAGAAGAAATTTGCTCAAACGTTCGTACCAAGCCCGAGGGGCTTGTTTAAGACCGTATAGAGCACGTTTCAGCTTATAAACATGAGTTGGGTACATGTAATTCTCAAAGCCGGGTGGCTGAGCAACATAGACTTCTTCATTTATATAGCCATTTAGAAAGGCACTTTTAACATCCATTTGGAATAGTTTGAAGTCTTTAGAACACGCATAGGCAAGTAAGAGACGAATAGCTTCGAGACGCGCTACAGGAGCGTATGTCTCTTCATAATCAATACCTTCCTCTTGATTATAACCTTGGGCAACTAATCTAGATTTGTTTCTAGTAATAACGCCGTTTTCATCAAGTTTGTTACGAAAAACCCATCTAGTGCCTATTACTTGATGATCTCCCGGATGAGGGACTAAGTCCCAAACATCATTCCGTTTAAATTGGTTTAATTCTTCTTGCATGGCCATTAGCCAATGCTCATCAAGTAATGCATCCTTAGCGTTTTTCGGCTCAACTTGTGAAACAAAAGCAAAATGATGACAAAAGTTACTTATCTTTGAGCGTGTTGTAACGCCCCTTGAGATGTCTCCTATTATATTGTCAATTGGATGGTCTTTCACATTTGTCCAGGCCTTAGGAAGTTCTTCATTGTTTGAGATGCTTTCTTTTTCATTTTCATCATGAGACTCATCTTTCTCTCTCTCAGCATATTTCTTTACAATACTTTCATTCTCGTCTTCCTTATCTTTGACAATGTCTTCAGTGGATGGACCTGCACCATTAAACGAAAGACCTTTCTCGACATATTTTGTATAAGATTCATCAAAAGACACGTGTACTGACTCTTCTACTATAAGTAATCTCTTATTATATACCCGATATGCTTTGCTAGATTGTGAGTAACCAAGGAATATGCCCTCATCAGCTTTAGCATGTAGATGTTGTTTACTCTTAAGCCCTTAAACATAATGTCTCTTTTATTAGTATGTTCTATTGTGCAGCCAGAATTTGTAAACATTACTTTAAAATCTTTGTCACACAATTGACTTATACTTAAAAGATTATGTTTAAGGCCTTCTACTAGCAGCACATCAGTTATAGTAGTGGTAGAAGGGTTACCTACACTTCCTTTACCAAGTATGGCTCCCCGATTGTTATCTCCATAGGTGACATACCCCTTTTTCTTTGCTTGAAACTCAACGAAAAGAGATAGGTCTCCCGTCATGTGTCTTGAACATCCGCTATCAAGGAACCACAACCTTTCGGCAATGTCAAGACACTTTTCCTGCAAGATTAATTTAGAGAGGGAGGTCCCCAATTTTCATTGGGTCCTTGGTAGTGAGTATACATTTTGTTGCACTTAGGCAACCATTGAAATACTCCTTTAGGAACTAAAATTCTCCTAAATTTGCATTTTTTAATGGTATGTCCCTTTTTGCAACAATAATAACAGGTAATATGATGAGAATATGTTGTTTTGCTAGTTGATACTTTTGGTACAAAAGTGTATTTACTATATAAAGGAGTATACGATCTTTTGAACTTATTTAGATCAACCGCAAAAGTCACTTTTGGTTGTAGAGCCTTGTCTAACTTGGCTTTTAGATCTCTTACTTCTTTTTTCCAAATGTGACATGTCTCACAACCAAACCATGATGTAGGATCTATTTCAACTCTATCCTTTTGAATGTCTAGCATAGATTGTTTTAAAGCTTCCATATCCTTTTCGGTTTTCTCAACTTTTGATTCAAGATATGAAAAGATTTTCTTATTTGAGGCCAAAAAATTGAAAGCTTCAATTGCATCTCTATGTAATTCTTCAAAAGCAAGTTTTAGTTGAGAGTGAGATACCTTATCTATGAGTTCAGGTTTAATATGACTTACAGCTTTCTTTTTCTTGTGTTGATGAGCCATAAGGCATAAGTTTGCTGATTCTTCTTCATCGCTTGATGAGCTTTCACTAGATGAATCACTTTCCCATGCTATGTAGGCTCTCTTAGATTTGTTATGACCTTTGCTTTGGTTCTTCTCTTTTTCCTTCTTAAGGTATGGATAATCCGGTTTGTAGTGACCGACTTTCCCACAATTAAAGCAAGGGCCTTTGATTTTTCCTTTGTTGTCGTCATCTTGTTTGAACTTTTTTGATTGCTTTCTATAGTTGATCAAGCCTTTGTCAGAATGTTTTGCTCCATTTTTCTTTAGATATTTGTTGTATCTTCGCACAAACAGTCTCATTTCCTCATCATCGGAGTCTTCGTCATCACTTGTATCACTATCCTCTAGCTCTTGTCTTGAGGTCTTGGTGCTTGAAGCTTTTAGAGCTATTGACTTCTTCTCCACCTCTTTCTCCATGTTCTTTTCTTTCTTTGCCCTTTTCTCATGCATGTCAAGGCATTTAAGGTGTTGTTCATGTTCCTCTAGTTTACCAAAGAGAGTGGTAATGTCTAAGGTGTTTAGATCATTTGCTTCCTTTATTGCTGTAACCTTGGGTTGCCATTCCCTGTTCAAGCATCTTAAGATTTTGTTAGTAGCAGCTGCATTGGAAACAGGTCTATCAAGAGAATTTAACCGATTTTTCAGGTGAACGAATCTCTTCTGCATGTTTTCGATGGATTCGCCATCTTCCATGTGGAAGAGTTCGAACTCTTGAGTTAACGTATTGATCCTAGCTAGTTTGACATCATCCGTTCCCTCGTGGGCAACTTGCAATGTGTCCCACATAGCTTTAGCGGATCTACAATGGGAAACGCGATAGTATTCATCAACTCCTAGAGCTGAGATTAGAATGTTTCTCGCTTTCCAATCGTATGCATATCTCTTTTCATCTTCAGCATCCCAAGTATTTTCTGGTTTTGGAACAACTGCACCAGCTGCATTTGTCATGGTGATCTGAAAGGGACCATTGACAATAGCTGTCCAGATGTTCCTATCAATTGCATTGATGTGGACACACATACAATCCTTCCAAAAGCCATAGTTTTCACCGTTGAAAACTGGAGCTCTATTGTGAGCCCCTTTAGGTCCGGAAGCCATCTTTCCAATAAGTGTTTCACGTAGCACGGAATAAACCAGAGCTCTTGATGCCACTTGTTAGACGCTGGCCTGAGGATCTAGAGGGGGGGTGAATAGATCTCACAGAGTTTTTCGGAATTATTTCGAACTAAAGCGAAAGCGGTTCTGAATCGACTTGCGTCTATTCCGGACCGTTATTGCAAGGGTCGTATATGTGACAAAACCACAAGATAATTGAGATTAATGATGAAGTGATATGTTATCGAATCAATACGTTTCACAGCTGAAAATCAATTAACTTCTAAATTGACAAACTTTGATTTGCAATGCAGTAATAATGGAATAAGCAAAGAGACAAACACTTGGTGATAATGTTCAAATTGATGATGATTCAAGATGTGGTGAATTGTGATGTTTATGCAGAACCTTAATTCACAATTTTAACACTTGAATCGTTAATCAATTTTGCAATTATGACCAAATATGAACAGAACGTAAATGAAAAGATAAAAGCGACAAGAACACGATATTTGTTCAGGCAGTTCGTCGATCGTCCTCGCTACGACTACGTCTGCCCCCAATTCCAAATTGAAATTGGGAAATCTTCCATTAATGTTGAAAGTAGTATATACAAAGAAGAAAACAAAGCGATAAACAATAAACCAAATTTGTCGATCCTTTGAATCTTCTTCCCCCTTAATCTTGAGTCAGATCAAGGTGATCCAAGAGCTTCACTTAATCCCTTTTCTGCAGTGTCTTGAATTGCCTTGAACCCTTGTTCTTCAATCATCACACTCAGATGGATCCTCGATGAAACCTCTTGATAAAAACCCCCAAGAAACACCTATCTTGGAGGACAAAACCCTCGGATTTTATTCACCAAAAACCCCACAAATCTTTACCCACTAGGAATCTTCAATTCCGTTCCATGGACGTTATCGAACTCGATCACTAACCCTTAACGCAAGAATGATTATGTGTAATTGTGTTGGAGATGACGAAGAACGAAGATGAGAAGCCTTTGTGTATCTTTCAGTCGTTGGTGTTGTTTTTAATAATTGAACCTTGGACAATATATATGAGAGCTTTTCAGTTGATGCAGAGAAAACCAGAAATTTTGGCAGTTTTGATCTGATAGGTCGACCTAATTTAGGGCTGGGTCGACCTAACAGAGCTGCATATCCTTTGGATGTCAGTTTTGATCAAATAGGTCGACCTAATTTAGGGCTGGGTCGACCTAACAGAGCTGCATATCCTTTGGATGTCATTTGTTCCCAATTAGGTCGACCTGTCAAAGAAGTAGGTCGACCAGAATCCACTTCAGATGCGTTTTGGGGATATTTTCTCAGATTAGGTCGACCTAGTTGTTGTGTAGGTCGACCTAGCAGAATGATATGTAAATTTCTTCATTTTAGGTCGACCTGTGTTGGGAGTAGGTCGACCTGACTGCTGATTTTCTAAGTTCCTCTTATTTTGCTTGTGTTGAGTCGACCTGTATGCATAGTAGGTCGACCTGCTCTGTTATGAGTGACCAAAGCTTGCTTTTCTTTGAGTTCTTCTGCTTGTATCTTGTTGCTTGTATGCTTGTTGAGTTTGCCATGAATCAAAAACATTTTTGTGAGTGTGATCTTGTATTCACATACTCCCCCTTTTTGATGATGGCAACCCGGTAGTGGAAGCTTTGGCAATAAGTGGTAAAAGCTCCCCCGTACACTCAGCATCTATTTACTCAGTTGAGCTCCCCCGTACACTCAGCATCTATCTCCCCCTTTGACAACATCAAAAGAGATACAAGAAAAACAGAAGAGGAGAGTAATGAGAGAAACATAGATAAAACGCTAGCATTCATAGTATAGTAGATAAAAGGTAGATAGTGATAGCATGAGAGCCAAATATGTTTAAAGGTGTATTAAAGATGAGACACATATACGAGCAAGAGAGATATATGTATGAAGTCACTATAAGCATGTTAATTGATAGCATATTATAGTATCAATAATATTTTTGGAAGTGATCAACAATTACGTTACCGCTTTCTCAATATGTAGGTGTCAACTTTAGTGGCAGCCTTTAGTCAATGTGGAATGACGCCTGGCTTGATAATGAACTACCTTTACTCTAAGAGAAATGTTAGCAGAAAAATATATATATAAAGTAAAGGAATAAAATTAAGAGAGAACAAACGTAATTAGCCCAAATTAGAGATATCGAGTATCCCTAATTCCCTACGAATGTTGAAGTATTGCTCCGTTGCTAGAGGTTTGGTGAAGATGTCGGCTAGCTGCTTCTTGCTTTCTACATGTTCAAATGTAACATCTCCTTTCTCTACATGATCTCGTAGGAAGTGATGTCTTATTTCAATATGCTTGGTGCGTGAGTGTAAGACAGGATTTTTACTCAAGTTTATGGCACTTGTGTTGTCGCACATGATAGGTATACGATCAAGCTTAATACCAAAGTCAAGAAGTTGTTGCTTGAGCCATAATATTTGTGCACAGCAGCTTCCAGCAGCTACATATTCTGCCTCAGCAGTAGATAATGCAACCGATACTTGTTTCTTGCTATGCCAACTTATCAATGAATTTGAGAATAGATGACATGTTACACTGGTGCTTTTTCTATCGGATTTGCAGCCAGCAAAATCTGAATCGGAGAATCCTACCAAATGGCACTCATTTCCCTTTGGATACCATAGGCCATATGTAGTAGTTCCACGTAAGTATCGCAGAATTCTTTTGACAGCTTTTAAGTGAGATTCTTTTGGACAAGATTGATATCTTGCACACATACACACACTAAACATAATGTCTGGTCTTGAGGCAGTAAGATACAATAGTGAACCTATCATACCTCGGTACAATTTCACGTCAACCTCTTTACCTTTCTCATTTTTGTCTAGATTAGTATTTGTTGCCATAGGTGTGTCAATTTCCTTCGCTTCACTCATTCCAAATCTTTTGAGCAGCTCCGTACAGTATTTAGTTTGATTCACAAACGTTCCATGACTGAGTTGCTTGATTTGTAGGCCAAGGAAGAAATTTAGCTCACCCATGAGACTCATCTCAAATTCACTCTGCATAAGCTTAGAAAAATCTTTGACAAGTTTTGCATTAGTCGACCCAAATATAATATCATCTACATAAACTTGGACTAAGAGAACATCTTTATCTTTTCTTTTAATAAAAAGAGTAGTGTCAACTTTACCCCTAGAGTACCCTTGACTAAGAAGAAATTTGCTCAAACGTTCGTACCAAGCCCGAGGGGCTTGTTTAAGACCGTATAGAGCACGTTTCAGCTTATAAACATGAGTTGGGTACATGTAATTCTCAAAGCCGTGTGGCTGAGCAACATAGACTTCTTCATTTATATAGCCATTTAGAAAGGCACTTTTAACATCCATTTGGAATAGTTTGAAGTATTTAGAACACGCATAGGCAAGTAAGAGACGAATAGCTTCGAGACGCGCTACAGGAGCGTATGTCTCTTCATAATTAATACCTTCCTCTTGATTATAACCTTGGGCAACTAATCTAGCTTTGTTTCTAGTAATAACGCCGTTTTCATCAAGTTTGTTACGAAAAACCCATCTAGTGCCTATTACTTGATGATCTCCCGGATGAGGGACTAAGTCCCAAACATCATTCCGTTTAAATTGGTTTAATTCTTCTTGCATGGCCATTAGCCAATGCTCATCAAGTAATGCATCCTTAGCGTTTTTCGGCTCAACTTGTGAAACAAAAGCAAAATGATGACAGAAGTTACTTATCTTTGAGCGTGTTGTAACGCCCCTTGAGATGTCTCCTATTATATTGTCAATTGGATGGTCTTTTGTAAATACAAGCTTCTCAAGCATAGTGTGTTTTGATGAAGACAATATGAACATCAAGCTCTTTATAAAGGATGTGCAAAAAGAATTTCAAGTATCAAGCAAAAATACATCATTTCAAAGTCTTGAAGAAATTGTGAAGATTCAAGAATCAAGCTAAAATGTCAAAGGTATAAACAATACTCACTTTGACATATAATTGTTCACAAATATATTTCCATGCATATCATAAACATACTACAAAGTATCATCTTTCAAAAGTTCATTTAAAACCTTTTTCATAGTTAAAATTCAAAATAAAGGTTTTAGGAACCGGGTTGTCCCTATGGGGGAACCGGTTCCCAGCATTCTCAATTTTCAGCAATCTGTGGTTTACTATGGGGAACCGGGTTGTCCCTATGCAGGAACCGGTTCCCAAGTTCAAAATTCAAATTTTCTGCTGTAACGTTCAGCAGGAACCGGGTTGTCCCAGGCAGGAACCGGTTCCTACTGAACCAGTGTGTTTTTTCATTGCATGATCTTATTCAAACGAATTCTTTTTCATACCACTTGATCATTGCATTGGTTCATGGAAAAATAACCATTCAAAGAGGTGTTTAACACATTATAAATACTACATATTTCAAAATCATTATTTACCTTCTTCATTAACAATTCATAAACCATATATTCTTCATCTTTCAATATTTCCAAGTGTTCATCAAATCTTATCTTCAAGTGAAACTTTCTATACACATTTTCATTGAGAAATCCATTCAAAGTTTCATGCATACATTGTGAACACTTATATTCATTTTGAGAATTGTTTATTTGAAGAAGAAGATCAATCCAAGATTGATAGTGCTATACAAATTTCATCTAAATCTCTTGTAAAAGTTCAAAGAAAATTATCTCCTTACTATCCAGGATTGTTGGAAGTAAGTGGTGTGTTTGAAGAGGATTGTTCTTCATTCACATTAGTGTTGATTGATCTTAAAGGTGTTGAGAACCTTTGATCACCCTATAGGTTAGATAGTAGGCATAGGCTTGTACAATAATTCTAACTATAGTGAAATCTCTTTCGTGTTTGAAAGGGGACTGGAGTACTCTCGGATTGTGAGGGGAACCAGTATATATCGTTGTGTTCTTTATCTTTCCGTATTTACCGCTTTCATCACCATTACCAAGATAAAGATACAAACCATCAAAAGCCTTCAAACACTTAACCAAAAAAAAATAAGTACAAGTTTCATAAAACCGATTAAATTTTTGAAAACCTAATTCACCCCCCCTCTTAGGCGCACTCTTATACTTACATTTGGCATCAGAGCAGGTTATAGGTAACCTGTTCCTAAAGATCCAGAATGGCTTCCGCAAATCAGAATCCAGTTTTTAGAGATGGTGGTAGTAACAACAAACCTCCATTATTTTGTGGTGAATACTTTGACTTTTGGAAAATCCAAATGAAGGCTCATTTAGAAGCAAAAGGAGAAGAAGTTTGGGAGGCTGTCATACAAGGTCCTCATGTTCCTATAACGGTCGTTAATGGTGTTGGATCGGAGAAACCTAAAGCGTCATGGGATGATAATGATAGAAAAAGGGTTCTTGCTGACAAAAAGGCGATCAGTCTTCTTCATGGTGCTCTTAGTATGGATGAATTCTTCCGAATATCAACATGTACAACATCAAAGGAAATTTGGGATACTCTTGTAGAAACTCATGAAGGTACCGCTGAAGTTAAAAGATCAAGGTTGAATACTTTAAGCCAAGAGTACGAACTGTTTAGAATGAAGCCCGGAGAAACTATTCTCGATTTGCAAAAACGATTCGTACATTTGACAAATCACTTAAAGGCACTTGGTAAGACTCTTACTGCCGAAGAACTTAATCTTAAAGTGCTCAGATCTTTGACAAGAGAGTGGCAACCAAAAGTGACGGCGATATCCGAAAAGAAGAATTTATCAAAACTTACTTCCGCAACATTATTTGGAAAACTTCAAGAATATGAGACAGAACTTGGAAGATTGGAAAAGCATGAGAACTTAGAGAAGAAATCCAAAGGCATTGCATTAAAAGTAGATTCAATAGAAAGCAAAATGAAAGATGCATCGGATGAAGATGAAAACTTCTTGCTTCTTGTAAAAAGGTTAGGCAAATTTTTTGGTAATAAAAATAATATTGATAATACTAACTATGTCAAAAGAAAGAAATTCTCAAAGCATAAAGATAAAGAAGCATCCACTTCATCACAAGAAGTTACATGCTATGAATGTGGGAAACAAGGACACATAAAGCCGGAATGTCCAAAACTTTCGAAGAAAAATGTATTCAAAGGCAAAAGGGAGTTCAAAAATAAAAAGGCCTACATAGCATGGGAAGATAATGAGGTAAGTTCCTCATCGGACTCCGATAGTGACGAAAGTGCAAACCTAGCACTAATGGCATCACACCACTCCGACGATGAAGAAGGCGAGGTTAGTTATGATGATTCTCTTTTTGATAATGGTGCGCAAGGTGCAATAGAAGAATTATTAAAAGAATGTAAAATTCTCTATAAAACTATCTCATCTCAAAAGAAAATAATATCATCGTTAGAAGAGAAGGTTAAGATAATTGAAGTAGAACATAAAGATGACAAAGAAAAAATGATTAGTGTTCAAGAAGATGATGTTGCATGCAAGAATTGTGAATCACTTTCCTTCCAAATTGTCCAATTAAAACGTGTTTTAGAAAGATATGAAAAAGGGCAAATTGGATTGGAAAATGTTCTTAGCACACAAAGATACTCCAATGATAAGAGCGGACTTGGTTTCTCTAAATTTGATAAACCAACATCCAATAAGACTATCTTTGTCAAGGCTAGTAACCAACCAATTCAAGAGAAAGTGATCAAGCCTAAAGTAATGCAACATTATCCTAAAAGGAAGAACTTTGTTAAGAAGAAATCTTATCCTCCTAGATATAGAAGTAACTTTGAACCTACTTGTTTTTATTGTGGTATTATTGGTCACACACCCAATGCTTGTTATGTAAGGAACTTTAGTGTTCCTAGTGGACATTATGTATGGGTGAAGAAAGGAACTAACTATTATGGACCCAAAGCCATTTGGGTACCTAACAAAACTTAATTTGTTTTGTAGGTATGCTTGAAAACCACTTCAAACCTATGGTATCTAGATAGTGGTTGTTCAAAGCATATGACGGGTGACTTAAACCAATTTTCAGATCTAAAGTTAAAGGCCAAGGGTTTTGTCACTTATGGAGACAACAATAAGGGAAGAATTCTTGGCAAAGGCAAAGTTGGTGCACCACCTTTTACATCCATTGAAGATGTTCTTTATGTTGAAGGACTAAAGCATAATCTTCTAAGCATTAGCCAACTTTGTGACAAAGGCTTCAAGATCAAATTCACTAAGGAAGAATGCTTGATCATCGATGAAGTCACCAATGAGGTAAAACTCAAAGGTACAAGAATTAATAACATTTTTATGATTTCTTTAAATGATTTATCTTTGAAAGTAAAATGTCTTTTAGTAAACAATAATGAATCATGGTTATGGCATAAAAGAGCAGCCCATATTCATATGGATCATTTAAATAAATTAACCAAACATGATCTTGTTATTGGCCTACCTAAGATAAAGTTTGTCAAAGATAAATTATGTGATGCATGTCAAAAGGGAAAGCAAACCAAATCGTCTTTCAAACCAAAGAATGTGGTGACTACAACAAGACCACTTCAATTGTTGCATATGGATTTATTTGGTCCATCAAGGACAAGAAGCTTCGGAGGTAATGTATACGCTTTAGTTATTGTTGATGATTATTCTAGATATTCTTGGACTTTGTTTCTTGTGCAGAAAAGTGATGCTTTTAGAGCCTTTAAGAAGTATGCAAAACAAATCCAAAATGAAAAATCATTAAAGATTGTATCCATAAGAAGTGATCATGGTGGAGAGTTTCAAAATACATCGTTTGAAGAATTTTGTGAAGAACATGGTATCTCTCATAATTTTTCAGCACCGAGAACTCCACAACAAAATGGAGTAGTCGAAAGGAAAAATAGGTTTCTAGTGGAACTTGCAAGAACAATGCTTAGTGATGCAAATCTTCCTAAATATTTTTGGGCAGATGCGGTTAGTACGGCATGTTATGTTGGAAATCGAGTAATCATTAGACCTATCTTAAAGAAGACTCCATATGAACTCTTCAAAGGAAGAAAGCCAAACATTGCTCACTTTCACATTTTTGGATGCAAGTGCTTTGTTCTAAACAATGACAAAGACAATCTTGGTAAGTTTGATGAGAAATCCGACGAAGGTATATTTCTTGGTTATTCTCTTTCTAGTAAAGCATATAGAATTTATAATAAAAGAACTTTAACTATTGAAGAATCCATGCATGTATCTTTTGATGAGACTAACACTTCCAAAGAGGAAATAGTTGTTTGTGATGATGATGATGATCCTTTAGATTTACCCCCGGAAGAACTTTCAAATGATATAATTGTGAAGGCACCGGAAGTACAACAAGAAAGTGTTAAACAAGAAAGTGTACAACAAGAATCAAACACCAATGATCTACCAAAAGAATGGAGAACTCATAGAGATCATCCTATTGATAAAGTTATTGGTGATATTAGTCAAGGAGTTGCAACAAGATTAAATCTCAAAGATGCTTGCTTACACATGGCTTTTGTTTCTCAAATTGAACCTTCCAAAGTTGATGAAGCCTTAGGAGACGATCAATGGATAAATGCAATGCAAGAAGAATTAAATCAATTCGAGAGAAATCAAGTTTGGGAACTTGTTCCTAGACCAAGTAACAAACACATCATAGGTACTCGATGGGTGTTTAAGAACAAACTTGATGAGAATGGTATAATTGTTCGAAACAAAGCAAGATTGGTGTCCCAAGGTTACAATCAAGAAGAAGGAATTGACTTTGAAGAAACATTTGCTCCGGTTGCAAGGTTAGAAGCTATTCGTCTTTTACTTGCTTATGCATGTTCTTTAAATTTTCAGCTTTATCAAATGGACGTCAAGAGCGCATTCTTGAATGGCTACATCAATGAAGAAGTCTATGTCAAACAACCCCCAGGATTTGAAGACTTCAAGAATCCTACCCATGTCTTTAAGTTGAGAAAGGCTCTTTATGGCTTAAAGCAAGCACCAAGAGCATGGTATGATAGACTTAGCAATTTTTTGTGTGAAAAGGGTTTCGAAAAGGGTAAGGTTGATAAAACTTTGTTCATTAAGAAAATCAAGAGTAACACTTTATTGGTTCAAGTCTATGTTGATGATATCATTTTTGGATCGACTAACAAAGAAATGTGTGAGGAATTCTCATTGATGATGCAAGGAGAATTCGAGATGTCTATGATGGGAAAGATGAATTACTTTCTTGGACTACAAATTAAGCAACTCAAAAATGGAATCTTTATCAATCAATCCAAATATTGTAAAGAACTATTAAAGAAGTTTGATATGGACAATTGTAAAGCAATTAATACTCCAATGGGCTCCGATACATATGTTGATCAAGATGAATCCGGTACTCCAATTGATATTACCAAGTATCGAGGTATGATTGGTTCTTTATTGTATTTGACGGCAAGCCGTCCTGACATAATGTTTAGTGTTTGTCTTTGTGCTCGCTTCCAAGCAAATCCAAAGGAATCACATCTTATGGCGGTTAAAAGGATCATGAAGTATCTCAAAGGAACAACCAACGTTGGCTTATGGTATCCTAAAGGTAGTATTTGCAATTTAATTGGTTATTCTGACGCGGATTATGCAGGATGTAAAACTGATCGTAAAAGCACAAGTGGTACTTGTCACATTCTTGGAAATGCATTAGTATCATGGGCTTGTAAAAAGCAAGCATGTGTTGCTCTTAGTACGGCCGAAGCAGAATACATAGCAGCGGGTAGTTGTTGTGCACAAATTCTTTGGCTTAAGCAACAACTTCGTGACTACGGACTTGATCTCGGATGTATTCCTCTTCGATGCGACAATACAAGTGCTATAAATATTACAAAGAATCCGGTCATGCATTCAAGAACCAAACACATAGACATTCGACATCATTTTCTTCGCGATCATGTGCTTAAAGGAGATGTTGAAGTCACTTTTGTAGATACTCATAATCAACTTGCGGATATCTTCACCAAGCCTCTCCCAAAAGAATCGTTTTACAAAATTCGACGAGAGCTTGGAATTTTAGACGAAGGTGATGTTTAAGATTTTTTCTTCATTTTCATACATCAAAGGTACACATTTTTTCACATTTTTATAAGTTAAAAGTACTTTATAAATATTCATTTATTATGACTTGGCAATTATGTATGATATGAATGCTTTATATTTCATAAAATTAAAGTTTTTGGAAATTTTTTAGTCCAGGCACCGGTTCCCGTGTGGGACGAACCGGTTCCCCATAATAATTTCCAGAGGCGTTGTTTTTGTGTTCTTCAGGAACCGGTTCCCATGTAGGGACGAACCGGTTCCCACGTATGTTTTTCCAGATTTTCTTTGTTTGGCTGTAACATAAAAGTTGTTTATTATTTTAAGTTTTAAATGCTTTTTATATATATTAAAAACACACTCACCCACTCACATCCACTCATTTACTC
The DNA here is from genome assembly GCF_029867415.1 of Vicia villosa. Lineage (NCBI taxonomy): Eukaryota > Viridiplantae > Streptophyta > Magnoliopsida > Fabales > Fabaceae > Vicia > Vicia villosa. The sequence goes on along the minus strand of NC_081183.1, from coordinate 57,394,287 downwards.
TCATTCAATATATTCACTCATCTTCATCTTCTCCAAACCCTTCCACCTCCATTATTCAACTCCATTAAAAGCTCCATTATCTCACCATAAACTCTCAAAATTAAAACACCCACTACCTCTAAACACTATATAATCCTCCACTCTTTCACACAATTCACTCAAAACCTTCTCCACTCACCAAATCCTAAAACCTCAACTTAAACCCTTACTTTCAACTCCTTTCAACAATGGCACCCAAAGTTTCAAGAAGTGCAAAGGGAAAGAACAAAATGGGAGAGACAAGTGAAGATCCTCAAGAGATCCAACCAACGGTCAAGAGTCGGAGACTCACATTCAACATCCGGAGTCGAAAACTCCTTGCGGCAAAATACGGTAAACTACCCGATTTCCCTAATCATAGCTTCAATTTTCCGGGTAGACTAGCTAATGCAGGGGTAGCTAATTTTGTGCTTGACCATGGTGATTATTATCCGGATTTGGTTAGAGAATTTTACCACAATCTTAGGATAGTAACCGATGAATTTGATGATTTCACATTATTGTCAAAAGTTTCAAATAAGGAAATATGCTTAGATGTTGAGGAATTTGGAAGAGTGTTAGGAATTCCATCTCAAGGCTTAGTGCTCCTTCAAGGTAACATACCGGAGGATTGGCAACCGTATAGTAAGATTGATGTTTTTGTGGATATGTGCCGACCAACTCAACGCGAGTCAGTTCGCCAACAGCTTGCTATCAAGTTTAACATGTTCGGTTCAAGCTTATCGGTGAGTGATAGGATGCTCCATCTTATCATTGCTTATGTTTTATTTCCAAAGAATTCTAACCATTCCAGGGTCAATGAGTTCGAGTTGATGGTTTTGCTTGCTCTAAGGCGGGGCATTGAAGTCAATTGGGCGCTTTCAATTATGCGCCACATGCAGCTTATGGCTTCCCTTAAAGGAGGCTTACCTTATGCAAGGGCCATCTCTCATATTGTTCGGAATGCTGGTGTTCTCCTCCAACGGGAACCAAAGAAAAATATGGATGAACAAGAGTGTGCTATCACCACCGCTACCGCTCTTAAAAATACAGGAATAGTTATGGATCGTGAAGGTAGATTTGTTTACAAAGTTGATTTTGAGCCAGCCGTGCCACAAGATCCTCAACGTCCCGAAGGTGGATACACAATGGATATGATGTTTGCCAAGCTTTGTTCTATTCAAACATCCATTGATAACAACAAGAGGGAGAATAACTATGAGCATAACCTTATGAGAAGACAAATGCGGGAAATTCAACGGACTCAAAGGCGTATCTTAGCTCATTATGAGGGAGAGGAAGGAAGTGATGAAGAAGAAGAAGAACAAGAGGATGATGATGAAGAACATATGGATGAAAGTGACTAAATTATGTGCTTTAATTTCTATGTAATGTTTTCTTTCTAATTATTCGTTTTACTTATGTTCTCTAGACAATGTTCCATTTATGTTCGTGATGTTTAGGACTATTTATGTTTGTGTGTTAATCGTAAAAAACTACGTTTCGTATCGTTTAAATTTATGTTTGTGTTGAATTTATGTTTGTGTTATTTTTCATATATTTTTTCTCTTTTTCCCCATCCTTTTTGATAATAACAAAGGGGGAGAAGAATATGCATGTGTTGTTGTTGTTTTGTTTCAAAGAAAATGCAGGCCATTGTTAAAATTATCAAATGAAACTCATCTCTATAAATCAAGGAATCATGGATTTAGGGGGAGTCTCTAACATAGGGGGAGCCTTGCATTGTTCAACATTATTTCAAAAGCACAAAACAACTTTTTCAAAACATTTTCAAGACTTGGTTGTCATCATCAAAAAGGGGGAGAATGTAAATACAAGCTTCTCAAGCATAGTGTGTTTTGATGAAGACAATATGAACATCAAGCTCTTTATAAAGGATGTGCAAAAAGAATTTCAAGTATCAAGCAAAAATACATCATTTCAAAGTCTTGAAGAAATTGTGAAGATTCAAGAATCAAGCTAAAATGTCAAAGGTATAAACAATACTCACTTTGACATATAATTGTTCACAAATATATTTCCATGCATATCATAAACATACTACAAAGTATCATCTTTCAAAAGTTCATTTAAAACCTTTTTCATAGTTAAAATTCAAAATAAAGGTTTTAGGAACCGGGTTGTCCCTATGGGGGAACCGGTTCCCAGCATTCTCAATTTTCAGCAATCTGTGGTTTACTATGGGGAACCGGGTTGTCCCTATGCAGGAACCGGTTCCCAAGTTCAAAATTCAAATTTTCTGCTGTAACGTTCAGCAGGAACCGGGTTGTCCCAGGCAGGAACCGGTTCCTACTGAACCAGTGTGTTTTTTCATTGCATGATCTTATTCAAACGAATTCTTTTTCATACCACTTGATCATTGCATTGGTTCATGGAAAAATAACCATTCAAAGAGGTGTTTAACACATTATAAATACTACATATTTCAAAATCATTATTTACCTTCTTCATTAACAATTCATAAACCATATATTCTTCATCTTTCAATATTTCCAAGTGTTCATCAAATCTTATCTTCAAGTGAAACTTTCTATACACATTTTCATTGAGAAATCCATTCAAAGTTTCATGCATACATTGTGAACACTTATATTCATTTTGAGAATTGTTTATTTGAAGAAGAAGATCAATCCAAGATTGATAGTGCTATACAAATTTCATCTAAATCTCTTGTAAAAGTTCAAAGAAAATTATCTCCTTACTATCCAGGATTGTTGGAAGTAAGTGGTGTGTTTGAAGAGGATTGTTCTTCATTCACATTAGTGTTGATTGATCTTAAAGGTGTTGAGAACCTTTGATCACCCTATAGGTTAGATAGTAGGCATAGGCTTGTACAATAATTCTAACTATAGTGAAATCTCTTTCGTGTTTGAAAGGGGACTGGAGTACTCTCGGATTGTGAGGGGAACCAGTATATATCGTTGTGTTCTTTATCTTTCCGTATTTACCGCTTTCATCACCATTACCAAGATAAAGATACAAACCATCAAAAGCCTTCAAACACTTAACCAAAAAAAAAATAAGTACAAGTTTCATAAAACCGATTAAATTTTTGAAAACCTAATTCACCCCCCCTCTTAGGCGCACTCTTATACTTACATCTTTCACATTTGTCCAGGCCTTAGGAAGTTCTTCATTGTTTGAGATGCTTTCTTTTTCATTTTCATCATGAGACTCATCTTTCTCTCTCTCAGCATCTTTCTTTACAATACTTTCATTCTCGTCTTCCTTATCTTTGACAATGTCTTCAGTGGATGGACCTGCACCATTAAACGAAAGACCTTTCTCGACATATTTTGTATAAGATTCATCAAAAGACACGTGTACTGACTCTTCTACTATAAGTAATCTCTTATTATATACCCGATATGCTTTGCTAGATTGTGAGTAACCAAGGAATATGCCCTCATCAGCTTTAGCATGTAGATTTTGTTTACTCTTAAGCCCTTAAACATAATGTCTCTTTTATTAGTATGTTCTATTGTGCAACCAGAATTTGTAAACATTACTTTAAAATCTTTGTCACACAATTGACTTATACTTAAAAGATTATGTTTAAGGCCTTCTACTAGCAGCACATCAGTTATAGTAGTGGTAGAAGGGTTACCTACACTTCCTTTACCAAGTATGGCTCCCCGATTGTTATCTCCATAGGTGACATACCCCTTTTTCTTTGCTTGAAACTCAACGAAAAGAGATAGGTCTCCCGTCATGTGTCTTGAACATCCGCTATCAAGGAACCACAACCTTTCGGCAATGTCAAGACACTTTTCCTGCAAGATTAATTTAGAGAGGGAGGTCCCCAATTTTCATTGGGTCCTTGGTAGTGAGTACACATTTTGTTGCACTTAGGCAACCATTGAAATACTCCTTTAGGAACTAAAATTCTCCTAAATTTGCATTTTTTAATGGTATGTCCCTTTTTGCAACAATAATAACAGGTAATATGATGAGAATATGTTGTTTTGCTAGTTGATACTTTTGGTACAAAAGTGTATTTACTATATAAAGGAGTATACGATCTTTTTAACTTATTTGGATCAACCGCAAAAGTCACTTTTGGTTGTAGAGCCTTGTCTAACTTGGCTTTTAGATCTCTTACTTCTTTTTGCCAAATGTGACATGTCTCACAACCAAACCATGATGTAGGATCTATTTCAACTTTATCCTTTTGAATGTCTAGCATAGATTGTTTTAAAGCTTCCATATCCTTTTCGGTTTTCTCAACTTTTGATTCAAGATATGAAAAGATTTTCTTATTTGAGGCCAAAAGTTTGAAAGCTTCAATTGCATCTCTATGTAATTCTTCAAAAGCAAGTTTTAGTTGAGAGTGAGATACCTTATCTATGAGTTCAGGTTTAAGATGACTAACAGCTTTCTTTTTCTTGTGTTGATGAGCCATAAGGCATAAGTTTGCCGATTCTTCTTCATCGCTTGATGAGCTTTCACTAGATGAATCACTTTCCCATGCTATGTAGGCTCTCTTAGATTTGTTATGACCTTTGCTTTGGTTCTTCTCTTTTTCCTTCTTAAGGTATGGACAATCCGGTTTGTAGTGACCGGCTTTTCCACAATTAAAGCAAGGGCCTTTGATTTTTCCTTTGTTGTCGTCATCTTGTTTGAACTTGTTTGATTGCTTTCTATAGTTGATCAAGCCTTTGTCAGAATGTTTTGCTCCATTTTTCTTTAGATATTTGTTGTATCTTCGCACAAACAGTCCCATTTCCTCATCATCGGAGTCTTCGTCATCACTTGTATCACTATCCTCTAGCTCTTGTCTTGAGGTCTTGGAGCTTGAAGCTTTTAGAGCTATTGACTTCTTCTCCACCTCTTTCTCCATGTTCTTTTCTTTCTTTGCCCTTTTCTCATGCATGTCAAGGCATTTAAGGTGTTGTTCATGTTCCTCTAGTTTACCAAAGAGAGTGGTAATGTCTAAGGTGTTTAGATCATTTGCTTCCTTTATTGCTGTAACCTTGGGTTGCCATTCCCTGTTCAAGCATCTTAAGATTTTGTTAGTAGCAACTGCATTGGAAACAGGTCTATCAAGAGAATTTAACCGATTTTTCAGGTGAACGAATCTCTTCTGCATGTTTTCGATGGATTCACCATCTTCCATGTGGAAGAGTTCGAACTCTTGAGTTAACATATTGATCCTAGCTAGTTTGACATCATCCGTTCCCTCGTGGGCAACTTGCAATGTGTCCCACATAGCTTTAGCGGATCTACAATGGGAAACGCGATAGTATTCATCAACTCCTAGAGCTGAGATTAGAATGTTTCTCGCTTTCCAATCGTATGCATATCTCTTTTCATCTTCAGCATCCCAAGTATTTTCTGGTTTTGGAACAATTGCACCAGCTGCATTTGTCATGGTGATCTGAAAGGGACCATTGACAATAGCTGTCCAGATGTTCCTATCAATTGCATTGATGTGGACACACATACAATCCTTCCAATAGCCATAGTTTTCACCGTTGAAAACTGGAGCTCTATTGTGAGCCCCTTTAGGTTCGGAAGCCATCTTTCCAATAAGTGTTTCACGTAGCACGGCATAAACCAGAGCTCTTGATGCCACTTGTTAGACGCTGGCCTGAGGATCTAGAGGGGGGGTGAATAGATCTCACAGAGTTTTTCGGAATTATTTCGAACTAAAGCGAAAGCGGTTCTGAATCGACTTGCGTCTATTCCGGACCGTTATTGCAAGGGTCGTATATGTGACAAAACCACAAGATAATTGAGATTAACGATGAAGTGATATGTTATCGAATCAATACGTTTCACAGCTGAAAATCAATTAACTTCTAAATTGACAAACTTTGATTTGCAATGCAGTAATAATGGAATAAGCAAAGAGACAAACACTTGTTGATAATTTTCAAATTGATGATGATTTGAAGATGTGGTGAATTGTGATGTTTATGCAGAACCTTAATTCACAATTTTAACACTTGAATCGTTAATCAGTTTTGCAATTATGACCAAATATGAACAGAACGTAAATGAAAAGATAAAAGCGACAAGAACACGATATTTGTTCAGGCAGTTCGTCGATCGTCCTCGCTACGACTACGTCTGCCCCCAATTCCAAATTGAAATTGGGAAATCTTCCATTAATGTTGAAAGTAGTATATACAAAGAAGAAAACAAAGCGATAAACAATAAACCAAATTTGTCGATCCTTTGAATCTTCTTCCCCCTTAATCTTGAGTCAGATCAAGGTGATCCAAGAGCTTCACTTAATCCCTTTTCTGCAGTGTCTTGAATTGCCTTGAACCCTTGTTCTTCAATCTTCACACTCAGATGGATCCTCGATGAAACCTCTTGATAAAAACCCCCAAGAAACACCTATCTTGGAGGACAAAACCCTCGGATTTTATTCACCAAAAACCCCACAAATCTTCACCCACTAGGAATCTTCAATTCCGTTCCATGGACGTTATCAAACTCGATCACTAACCCTCAACGCAAGAATGATAATGTGTAATTGTGTTGGAGATGACGAAGAACGAAGATGAGAAGCCTTTGTGTATCTTTCAGTCGTTGGTGTTGTTTTTAATAATTGAACCTTGGACAATATATATGAGAGATTTTCAGTTGATGCAGAGAAAACCAGAAATTTTGGCAGTTTTGATCAGATAGGTCGGCCTAATTTAGGGCTGGGTCGACCTAACAGAGCTGCATATCCTTTGGATGTCAGTTTTGATCAAATAGGTCGACCTAATTTAGGGCTGGGTCGACCTAACAGAGCTGCATATCCTTTGGATGTCATTTGTTCCCAGTTAGGTCGACCTGTCAAAGAAGTAGGTCGACCAGAATCCACTTCAGATGCGTTTTGGGGATATTTTCTCAAATTAGGTCGACCTAGTTGTTGTGTAGGTCGACCTAGCAGAATGATATGCAAATTTCTTCATTTTAGGTCGACCTGTGTTGGGAGTAGGTCGACCTGACTGCTGATTTTCTGAGTTCCTCTTATTTTGCTTGTGTTGAGTCGACCTGTATGCATAGTAGGTCGACCTGCTCTATTATGAGTGACCAAAGCTTGCTTTTCTTTGAGTTCTTCTGCTTGTACCTTGTTGCTTGTATGCTTGTTGAGTTTGCCATGAATCAAAAACATCTTTGTGAGTGTGATCTTGTATTCACATTCTGAAATGTTTTTAGTGTGTTTATTGTATGTTGTGTGTGTGTATGTGTGTGTGTGAGAGAGAGAGAGAGAGGGAGAGATTTAACTATAGTATTTCCAAAAATATCCTTATGTTTTTACAAGACACTAGTCACTCAAACAGACACGACTAGACAAGTTTTCACACTTTCTCTCTTTCATAACTCTAAAGCTTTAACTAACTTGATTTCATTCAAACGAACTTTACTTCACTGGATATTATTTGATATTGAGTGTTGTCATCATGAAAACTAAACAACTACTCAACTGACTTGCAACTTTGTTATCCATAAGCTTCACCACCTTGAATCATCTTGATAATACTTACAAGCATGTAGATCTACATTCTCCAATTTTATGATGAAAACGCATCTCTCATGGAGGTGGTAAAATAAAAAACATATAGATAAATTTTTGAGTGGTTAAATTCCCCCTCACATGAGTAAAGAATATACTTTACTTCTCCTAAGATTATTTCTCCCCTTTGGCATAATCTAAAAGGAAGGTAAAAGATGCATCAAAGTGATTGTAAATATGCAAGCATATAATTCACAAAGGTCAAATATATTTTACTAAGGAAGGAAAAACGCATAATAATCGTAGGCTAGATGATTTTTAGCAAACAATGAAGTTTTTCATTAATTTAAGCATGTGGAGTATAGGTAAAAGATAACTGCATGGGTGAAGATAAAAAAGCATCTAAAAAAACAAGCAGATAACTACTCTTCCCCTTCATCATCATCATTGGATCTGATCAGAGATATAAGACTGGTTATGAAGAGCTTGTGAGTGAGACAACAGATCCTTGACTCAGTCCTCCTTTGTATTTGTTGGGTGAGAATATGGACACAAAGAGGTCTAAAAATTAGTTCTAAAACACAAACGAGAAAACTAAAAGAATTACTTCAAGGCGAGAAAAGAGATTAGGTCTTTTACATCATTATCTCATTGCAAATTAATAAGACCACTGCGCCTAATTCCTTGGGGTGCAGCTCACTAACTTATATGATAATCTTGTAATTCCTTAGGCCAATTCAAAGTTAAATTAGGCGTTCTAAGTGTGTTATTTCAAAAGCAACGACTTCTAATTACATTTTTTTGATTAATTATAAATATAAAGTCAAATAAATTGCCCTAGATCAAATAAGTAAACTAACGATAAAAAATCCTTACGTATCTAGATCGATTCGTACGCCCCTAAGAAAGAAAAAGCATTAAACTCAAGAACAACTTAAATTACGATAATAACAATAAAATCTCAAACAAACATATGATCCAACAAAGTAAAAATAAGGTTCATCTCAAAAAAGACTTAATTTAGATAAACTTAGCTACTCATTGATAAATTAACTATTACCATGAGTTGATAAGTATTCATCATCAAAATTTATAGAATAATTACTCTCCAATGACTCCAATGTGCTCCAAATTTGTCTCTTGAATAGCCAAAAAATATCCAAAATATCTTATAAATAGAAAAGTTGTGTGTCATCCAAACGCGTTTCATTGCACCATGATACGTCAAGATCGCAATGCGATGTAAGCCTCGTCGTGCCATGATAGGATGCATCACGGGCGCAATATTTGACTACTTCATCTATCTTCAGCAAATATTTGACTTCGTTGGATATCGTTTGATTTTGAATGTTGTCATCATCAAAACTAAACGATTAGTTAGTTGATTTGCGACTTTGATATCCATAAGCTTCCCCATCTTGGGTTTTGTTGATAATACTTGCAATCACATAGATGCGCAATCATAAATTTATTTAAAGGGATCTGAGTTGTCATTTGTTAATATAGTTTTTTTATTTAGTTTGCTTCAGAGAGACAGATGTTGGTAATAGAGAGAATTAAGATGATTTTACTGTTGAAGGTGCGTCAAAGTGGAATCCGCAGAGGATTTAAAGATCGCCTGATGGCGTTCTACTTCTACTCCTTTTGTATTGCTATTGTCACTATGAGTAACTAAGTTCTCTTTTGTTGTCATTAGATTTGTATTCTCTTATGACATATATGTGTTACTCTTGATCATGGTGTTATGCCCATTTTAGTTATTTAGTCGTATTGATGCTTATTTTTGTGTTTAATACCTGTTATATCTTGATCATTTATGTTAGCCTAATATGCTACTAAGAAGTACTCTTAGGTTTAAATCAATGGTATTGATTTATGCATATTATTATGACTTGATCATCAATTACTTGTTTTGTGAAGTTAAGCTTCTACTGAGCAATACTCTTTAGGTTTAGACCAACAATATTCTTCTAACGAATTCCAAACTCTAGAGAAAGATTTAAGTTTGATATTCACATATATTGTCAAGGGATACCTTCCGGAGCTATGTCTCCTCCAGTTTGGGCATGCATAAGGTATAAACAACGACTCCACATGTTCCAAGTAACATTGATTTGTGGTTTTATAACAACATGGTGAGATGGACCAGGGAGGTGCGGGAGAATGCAATTTATGTGACATTTTCTAGCAAGTACTTGAAGAGCTATCTAAAGCGTTTTAAAGGATATCACATCCTTCATATCATCCATCTTGGTAGGAGTTGTTGGACCTTCAAACGTTGAAACTTCAACATTTTATGTTACATATGATGTTCATAGGTTTCAGATGATATTTGTTGACAATTTCTTTGTAGACCCCCAAGCTTCTTGGAAACCTATGGCAAAATCCTCAAAATGCCCCTATGTTTCGGAAATGCATCTCCGAAGTCAAAAAATTGGGTGATTTCAGAAGTGCATCTCCAAAAACACATTTTTTTTACTAAAAAAAACTAATTTCGGATATGCATCTCCAGAAACAACATTTCGGAGATACATTTCCGAAATATCGTGCATTGTGCTGTTTAAACAAAATGCCTCCCCCCGTTTTCAGTTTACCCTATACTTCAAAATTTCAAAATTTCTCAATCATTTGCAGAAACACACTACAAAGGCTACGTCAAGACAACATCAATTTGCTCTCCAACATTCAAAGACTACTTCTAAAGCACCACCAACATCACTTCAAATCTGTAAGTTCTCACCACTTTAAATCTAGGATTGAAATTGATATTAGGGGTGTTAGAAATTAGTGCAATGTAGTATATTTAAGTTATTATATGTCATTGAGTATGGTTAGATAGGAAAAATTTGATTTTGAAGCACTTAGGGCAAGATGTGGAGGTTCTGCAAAAATGGAGTTCGTAGGGGGGTTTCGGAAGTGCATTTCTGAAAACACCTCCTTAACCAGTTTTGGAAATGCACTTCCGAAATGAACCCAGAAATGTTTTTTTTTATTTTCTTGATTGTTTTGCATTCTAATGAATTTCAATTTTTCCAGGAAAATGGCAGGCAACCCCGCATGAGTTAGACAGGGCAGATAGACGCAGACAGCGTCGGCTAGACGTGAGCGGGCGGCACAGTTGGCGTCGACATAGGGACGAGGTAGAGTACGAGTACCCGTCCATATGGATGAGGCTGGTTCCTCATCTGGATCGAGGAGTCGGCTGGCTCGGGTGTCTTCTTTCCGTGAGGAGGAGGTAGGAGGATGAGGAGGAGGTGAAGGGTTAACCTCGAGGCTACCCCCGACTACGAACCATTTCAGATCAAATCAAAAGCTAAGTCTTATTTTATGTTTAAGTATTTATTTTGCCCTCTTTTATCAAATTAGGTTTAGCCCTAATCGTCATTGAATTGATAATACACTCACCCCTTCGTGTTTATTTTTCCTTTTCCAATCTTTCAGGGTTATCCAACCGCCAAAGCTCAATAGTCGGTAACCCTAAAACCATTTACCTTTTTTATGATTATTACTTGTTTAGACCTATTGCATTATTGATCCGCTGGCTTCTTTCTCCCTTTCCCCCGCTGGTTTCTTTTTCCCCTTCCCCATATTAATTGATGTGGTTAGTAATCCTAGGGAGTATAACTTTGAATTGAACTTAGAATCATTTAATTTTTACAAGATAAATATCTGAATTAATCACATGATTGTTGCACCCACGCACCTTTTATGGTACCCCTCTTGTTGCCTGTTGCCTGTTGCCTTGTGTTTTTTTGAAGAATAGCCGTGTCCCTCGAATACGAGGATACCTCAGCCATGTTGCCTCGACTAATGCAAAGATCATAAGTCCCTAATGATGCTGCCTTCGATACACTAAATATGATCTCGTCCCTCGGAAATTGCCTACGAAGGGCTGAGGTATCCTCTGGTTGCCTAAACGAAAGGATATTCTGATCCTTCCCTTAGACTACCTGCCTCTCTATGGCATGGGACAGTCTTATGGCGAACGATAATGCGACGACCCTTCAACCTCCAAATCAAAGGACTTCCTCGCCCTCCTATGGCAGGGATAGCCCTGAAAGGCTAAAAGAACTCTTCTACAAATATTAAGGTAATTGCTCCTAATTGCCTTGCTCTGGCTAAAATCTTTTTTCTACCCTTTTCTCAAAAATACTTTCAAAAAGCTACGCTTATTTACAAGCTAAAGTCTTATTTTATTTTTACACTTTTTCTTCAAAGAGAAAAGCAATTAAGAGCCCATAGATAGCCATGGATGCAAAGGGTGCCTTACACCTTCCCTTTGCATAAATTACCCCCCGTACTCAGTTTCTTCTAAAAAGGTTTTTCCTATTCTTTTAGCCTTTCTGATAATTTGGATAAATTAAAAGTCGGTGGCGACTCTTGCTTACCGCGACATTTCGATATAAAGTCAGTTCACCGTATTACAAAACGCTTTGCCTCCAAGCAATTCGGTAGGCACTGAAGCTTACCCGTTTACAACATGGGTAAGAGGTAAGGCTATTGACTTTAGCAAAGATGCAATTTTTGATTTTCTTGACAATCCTCTGGCTTTGGTGGAAGAATGTGAGTACCATCCCAGGTTGAATAGAGGCAATTGGGATGTGGAGAGTATTAGGGAGCAGATTTGTCGTCCTGGTTTTACTTATACTCTGACTAAGGATGGGCTACCGAAGACATTCACTCGTAGTCAGTTGACGGAGGAGGCTCAGTTGGTGACCTCGGTGGTCCTTTACAACATAAGGCCACGAAGTCACACTTCCTCCATCACCATTGATATTGCAGGTCTAGTTCAGTGTATCTTGAATGGCGATAATATGGATGTATCGAGGATTGTGGAGAATGAGCTGAAGAGATTCGCCCTGAATGGGACTCGTCATGGTGATGGGGAAAAGTGTAGATTGATTTTTCCTGGACTGATTATGGGTTTGTGCAGGAAAGCTAGAGTCCGGTTTCCACCTGGGGGAATGATTCCCATGGATGGCGTTATAGATGATATTTTTGCTAACAGGTACTGTCTGCCTGGTGGCCGTCCTCATGGTGTAGCTGCTAATGCACCTGGCCTTCCTGATGCTGCTCGAGCTGTTCCGGTTGCTGCTGCACCACCTGCTGGTTCTCAGTATGGTGATGCAAGTGATTGGAACTATCAGATGCACATGGCGCATCAGAGAGCATTTATGTTTTTGCAGGATTTTATCCGGCAGTTATCTCTGCAGCAGCCTGTTGGTTCCAGGGACGATTTGTCTGCTTATGCTTCATGGCCTGAGGGCAGGCCAGATCCTGAGGAGGGGATGGAGCAGGATGATCAGGAGACTTCCGATGAGGAGTAGATTTTATGTTGTTTTTATGTGTTGTTGTTTTTATGTTAGAACAATTTTTAGTTGCTTTGTTTTTAATTTTGTTCCATCCTTTTGGATGAGGTACTTTGAAAGGCTAAGTTTACGCCTTTGGATAGTTAACACCGTTTGGTGTGGTTTTATATATATATATATATATATATATATATATATATATATATATATATATATATATATATATATATATATATATATATATATATATATATATATAAGTTCAGTTTATTTTATTATCACATTTAATTTTAAGTAGTTTTATTTTAGTGTTTATGTTGAAGAAATAATGGTGTTTGATAGTTGTCCTGATGATTAATTAGCTGGAACACGAATTTTTGGTGTCACGATGAATGTGGGTGATGCAATACAATTTGAGTGGTGATGATATAAGTTGAAAACTGTACGTGCAAGGTACATCCTTTATCATTTTTTTATCAAGTACCTTTAATTCTGATGCTTTTAATTGTACAAATTAGTTGTCATTAATTTCTGTTGGTAAAATTAGTTCAATTGTGAATCACTTTAGCACAGATTTAGTTGTGAGGAGACTTTCCACTGTATATATATAATTGTGCTGGATACCAGCAATGTGCGTTTTAACTCGTTTTCCTTATGATTAATCTTACATTTTTATTAAATTGTGTAAAGCATGAAAGTGATCAAAGCATTTTGTTTCGCATTACGAGTATAACTTCTCTACCAAATATAACCTACCCGGTGAGTGTGTGAGTATTTGCTAACCACTTTGAGCCGCTTTGCCAAGATTCAACCGGTATCATTTCCTTTTTTATAATTGCCGATTTTTGATCTGAATCTTGATGACTTTCTTTTAACCTTAAAGAGTACCATGAAACATGGTTAGGATTGATTCCTTTTCGCCTTAGAATAGGGAGCATTCGTGATTATGTGGTGGTAATATTCAAGGTGGGGAGAATAAAAAAAAATGGTTGTATTGGTGTGGAGAAGAAAATAAGTGATTGCTCAAGAGAGAAAAGAAAAAGAAAAGAAAAAGAAAAGAAAAAGAAAAGAAAAGAGCTTTGTATATAGTTAGTTTCCCTTAAATTAAAAGGGTGAACTCTTGAGCAATAAAAGTGTGTGATCGGTTGATAGGGATGTGTGGATGTAAATGTGATATTGAATGCTCTCTTAGGTATTGACCCTTTCGTTTCAATGGCCTTGAGAAATGACATTTCCTTGTTAACCAAGGGAAGCTGCAACCCTAAAGTCTTTGTGATTCTTGTTTTTACGCTTTTTATATATCTTTTGTTTAGATGGGTCATAATCAATTCTGGATGTTTGCGTCATTGTCTGGAGAGTGTTAGGATCCTTCAGTTTTGTTCTCTCAATAGAGAAGTGCGTAGGTGTGATTCATTCTTGAACTTCTTTTGCTTGTGGAATTTCTGACATAGAATTTGTATATAGGATTAGCATTGTTATCATGGTACTTTGATTGAAATTGGTAAGGATTAATCTTTGTGTACTTTTAGAATTTGAACCATTCAATTGTTCTTTTTTCTGCTTGGTTGTTTCATTTGTGATATTTTGTGTTCCCGGTAATTTATCATTGTTTTGTTTGAGGACAAACAAGAGTTTAAGTTGGGGAGAGTTGTTAGGTGCCAAATTGTGCTAATATTTAGTTTAATTAGTGGCACCTTTCGACCGTTTTTATCGAGTATTCGTACAATTCCCTGAAGTTTTAGATAATTATTTATAGTTTATAATTTTTAGCTTTCATTTTATGTTAATATGTGTTTTAGTTATGATTTTGTAGGTCTTAGCTCAATTTGGGAAGTTTTGAGCTTGTTTTGGCCTTGTTTGAAGACTGCAGGACAGAGCATAGCGCGCGTCGCGCGGTAATAGGGCGCGTCGCGCCCTGGGCAAGATATTTTCCTGAAGCTTCCAGCAGAGAGAAGCGCGCGTGGGCAGTTTAACTTTCAAAGTGTAATGGCTCGATGCGCGCTAGAGGGCGCGACGCGCCCTGGACAGAAAACAAAATTGCTATTTAAGGAGCAAATCAGATATTTTCCTTCATCTTGATCATCTTAAGAGCTCAAAGAACCGTAAACTACTGTAACAATGGAAGAATTGGAGAATCGAAGCCTTGATCGTCGATTAATCATCGTAGATGCTTGTCATTCTTCATCCTTACCTTCTTGAG
Source organism: Vicia villosa (assembly GCF_029867415.1). Lineage (NCBI taxonomy): Eukaryota > Viridiplantae > Streptophyta > Magnoliopsida > Fabales > Fabaceae > Vicia > Vicia villosa. The sequence continues at coordinate 57,379,283 of NC_081183.1, read as the reverse complement.
CAAGCTACCATTTTCATGGATAGCTAAATCTCTTTTGTATCAAGATAAGATGTAATCCTCCTTGACTTTTGTATGTATTTCTTGTGAATATATGTGTATGAACAAGTTATGATCAATATAGATGGTTTAGTTTGTTTGTTAGAGCTTTTCTATGGTATAAATGTTTGAGACATCAATATTTGTACCTTGATCTAATTTCATCATCTATCAAACTATAAATTGCAGACATGGATTTAGCGTTTGATATTTACTTAGTATCGGTTTATAAAACGTTATTTGTATTGTTTAAACGGTGGAGAAATCGGCGGTTAAACAATACGGTAAATCTAACTATATCGTTGCGGACACAGACGGTATAGACGTCGATACGTAATTATATTGATCGTTAAGAAGTTCATATATATATATATATATATATATATATTTATAGGTTGACATACGAAGTTAGGTCGATGAAATCGAATCTTGATACATTTTCTTTAACTTAGAACTTTCATTAATTTACTCTTTGCTACTAAAGTATTGAATGATCTTTTGCAAACTCAAAACCAAAGTAACCTTAACTCAAGACAAAATAAGCTATAGAACGGCGGTGATATCGCAATAATCCCTGTGGATAAGATATAAACGAAAAGTACTCCAATATACTCTTTCAACACTACCATTCACCAGTGGAATTGGGGGTCAGCTATTCTGATTGAAGCCTCCAACTGGAGGACCAGGTAGTTGATTGGATCTTCCACACTCCTGACAGTATTTTTCCTTTTAATTATTTCACATTTATTTATGGTTCATATTTATTTTTAACATATTATCGTATTGGTGTTTTAGGGCTGGATCATCTCCTACTTCCCCCGCATCCACGGCATCGCCATTGATCCTGTGTGTAACACCCCGTAATTTCATGAATTAATTTAATCAAGTTAAATTAATTATTCGGAAATTATTTAATTATTCAGTAATTAAAATTGGATTTTTGGAAGAATTACAGGAATTATTGTTATTGGGCCATGACGTAGTTAGTAAAAAGGGAGGTGCCAATGGAGAGGCCTTACTAACTAATTATCCTATTTTTTTTATAAAATAGTGAAATGATGAAAATAAAGGAAATTGGGAAAAAAGAAGGTTAGAGGCAAAAGGAATAGAAGTCTGAGAACTGAAGAGTACGTGAAAGAGAGAAGAGCCAAAGGAGAAGAAGACCTTCGAATATTCGACTCTGAGGTAAGGGGTGATTACTCTAATTATGTAGTATTATGATTTTGATGATGATAGGATTGAATTAAGGGATTAGAATCTCTATTTGGGATGTTAGGTTTTGTGAAATACCAACACTGACATGTATGATTTGATGAATTGACTGCAATTGATGATGTAGTATTGTTACATGGTGTTATGGTATGTTGTTTGTGTATTAGAATCATGTATTTGGAGTATTTTGATGTTATTGATGATCAATTTCGTAATGGTATGCGTTGGTATGTGTTTGGGATGCATAAAAGCGTTAAAAATCATGTTTTTCAGCTTCTGGGTTCGTAGGAACCGGTTCCCATGTGGGAGGAACCGGGTTCCACTGTGTTAGAACGTTAAAAATGGCATTTTTGGGTCCAGGAACCGGTTCCCATGTGGGACGAACCGGGTTCCAGTACAAATTCCAGCAGCACGTTTTAAAAACTGTTCTAACTTTAAAAGCTTCTAATTTTCAAACCGTAAGTCCGTTTTATACGCCGTTTTGGACGTTGTTCCTTAAATTGAATGCTTTACCATATGAAATAAAGAAAACAATAATAACTTGATTTTATTTTGAAAAGTATCGTTTTCTTCAAATGTGGTTTATTCTTGTTTTGCATAGTTGATGAGGTGCAATGAATTGTTGTTTGCATAATTGAATATGTGCAATGATGTGTGTTGTTATAATGTGATTGCTTCTGCTTGTTATGCAAATAGATGTTGTTCGTGGTAAATATGGTTATCATGTGTTTTGATGAATGATGATGCAGATGGATGTTATTCATGGTAAATGTTGTTATCATGTGTTTTGATGAATGATGATGATTGATTTGTTTTGAATGATGCATGATACATGTACATACTTGTTGTGACGTTATGGTAAGATGTGATGAAGCGATGTTAAGCATCGGATTGATGATGATATAAGTATGTGACATGTGTGCATTCATTCATAAATCATTTGCATTGGAAGGCTAATTCCCATTGTGCGGAGATTAGCGGGAAGTCATCGTGTGCCCGTGTGGGGTGTGAGCGATGAGGCAGTAGTCGTGTGCCCATGTGGGGTGTGAGCGACTAGAGGGCAGTATCAAAGAGAGAAGTCCTTTGAATGTGATTCACGAATTTTGGTACCACATGCATAAGAGTCTGCATGGTCTTTGTATAAATTGTGACATGTCAGGATGAAATCCGGTGTTATGATTGTGTTGTGTTAGTGGTGCATACTATTGATTTGTGCTTGTGATTGGTATGAATTGATTAATCTGAATATGCTAAGTAGGGTGGATAATTGCTTATGAAATTCTATATCTGATGATTTATAATGCTATTTAATTATGATGTAGTCTCACCCTTACTTTGATGATTTCAGATTGAAGTAGCGGTTTAAGCGATCGGTGAGGATGACTCGTAGAGTTTATCCGGTTATGTGGAGTCGTGTCGGTCATGCTCTGATCTTGTAACACTGAGGGTCGATAGTCTTAGAGTTACTTGATATACGTTGTTGCCATTATTGGTTATGGATTATGTATTGTTGATTTGTTTGGATATGTTTCTTAACGTTGTTAAAATGAGTTTCCGCTGTGCTAAACACATGTTTTGATATTTGGTTTAATTCTAATAAAGCATGGCAAACGACTTGATATTTTGTTTATTTTATTAATTGTAGCATCCTTGCTGTATATTTACTCTGATTTATTTATATTTTCGCGGGGTTTAGAAGGGTGTTACAATAGTGGTATCAGAGCAGGTCGGTCTGTCCGGACAATTGTAGAGTCAGTTGAGTTGCACGACAGTTGAATACTGTCGGCGTATTAGCCCTTGGTACGCGACATGTGAGTGGATCACTGTCGGTACTTGTTTGTTTTGTTGCAGGGGTTGGTTTGAGCGAAGTGGGGGAGAAGCTTTGCTTCTCGGTTATGTTCAGTTGTAAGATGATTGGTTCAGTAGGTTGTTGTTGGCAACAGTGCAAGCGTTGTTGGAGATGTTGTTTTCCGAATTGAAGGTGACTTGAAATTAGGACTTGACTGGTAGTTAAGTTGGAACATCTGGAAGGAAAATGATTAGAGGTAATTGATGATTATTTGTAGGAGAGGGAAATTAAGAAGTTGTAATGTATCAGCTCTGCTGATGGGCTGCGAAGTTGTCAGTTGAGTAGCTGTGCGTCTCGGAAGAGGTTCAGTTGCAAGTTTGCAAGGAGGATTGTTGTCGTAATGTTTCAGAAATCGCACTTCGACAATGGGATGTGTTGCTCAAGTTATAAGAATGTTTGGAAGTGAAGAGATATGATAAGGGGCTGTTTGGAATATGATCGAGTTGAAGAGAATGAGTTTTGGAGTGAAATTTTCGTAAGCAAAACGCAGGAAAATTGCTGAATAGCTGCAGAACTTCGAAAATTCATAACTGGAGTTCTGGACATCCGATTTGAGTTCCGTTTGAAGCGTCAGAAAGCTAAAGAGATGAACTTTGTTATAAAAATGGTTGCAGCAGCTGTAACATATTTAATTGTGACAGGATGATGTTGGAAAGAGGTGAAGTTGCGGTTACGCGTGCTCTTAGAACTAGACTTGTTTGTTGGTACGGCACGGGATGTCAGTGTCAGAGTTGAACGGATTGAAGGAATAATTAAAAGGTTTGTTGAGAAGCAATTTTAGGAATTAAGTGTACCATTTGAGGAGTTTTGGGAATATCATTTAAGGTGTCGCTGCATGGCGTCAGTGTTGCAATTTCGGACAACGATTGGAAAGTTCATATCTTGAGATCCGAGTGTCTGATTTAAGTTCCGTTTGGGGTATTGCGAAGCTGACTTAATAACCATGATATATGTTGTTATTTGATGTTTAAAACTTGTTTGAAATGTGTTCCCATTATAAAGCAGAGGCGTGGGAATTCTGGGTTGCTGGGAACCGGTTCCCAGATAGAGACAACCCGGTTCCCCATAGTAAAAATCAGAGACGAGTCATGGGAAGCAGCCAGGAACCGGTTCCTGTGTGGGAGGAACCGGGTTCTACTATGTGTTTTTGGAAAATTGTTTTTACTTTAAAAACCCATAACTTTTGATCCTATGAGGAGATATTCTGAAGTCGGTTAAGGAAGCGCAAAACTTGTTGAATAGGAATGCCTACTACCGTGATTGTTTGAAACAAAATTGAGTAGGATGTGTTGTTGAGGAATAAGTTGATGAGATATTCGGTAATAAAGATGATTTGAGTACCGATGGATTTTAGTGATGAGTGAATTAGTAGAAAGGGTGAAATAAGTTTTAGTACGGTTGAAGTCGTATTTATGATGCCAAAGCAACGACATGTATAGAAGGAGAATTGTAGAGGATTTCTTACACCTATTGGAGTGAGGAATAATTTGTTGAGACTCCGAGTGGAATGATACTTGGGCGCAAGAGATGTCATGGGATTTAGAGTGAAACCAAGAGTATGATTGTTGTCGCGGTCTTTTGCTAAGATGAGGATTTTGATTTGGGACGAGATAAATAGTAATGTACGAATATATTAGTGACTGTGAAGTTGGAAATACTTAACAAGCGTGTGATGCTAAGTGACTATGAATCGTTGTGTAAAACGTTTGGACGTTGGTGTCTCACCGACAAGATCCAATGCAAGGGAAGTGTGCAAGTTGTAAAGGCTCAAGGTGAAGTATCGAGCTATGACGATGTTAATGAGTTTGAGTGCAAACTCGGAAAAAGACACTATTATGTAGTAACGACGGTTTATGCTTAAATATGGTTGCCGGCTATCTATTGACAAATTGAGGACTTGATCACCCTTAATCTCTTGTTGATAGTAGAAGGAATCATATAGATAGGATGAGCTTGTTTGTTACCTTAATGGTTTAGGATATGATGGATACTAAGCTGTGAGAATATTCACTCACCATGCTGTGTGAATTTATGAAGAAGTGAATAGGAAAGAGTGCAATAAATTGGACGGTGACTTAAGACGGATAATCAGAATCGCGCAACGAAAGTGTGATGCGGAGTAGTGTGCGAGTACTACTCGTGGGCAGTGAGGAATTAATATGCCGGGAGCCTACGAAGAGAACACGAATTGATCTATATGATAAATTTAGAATCTAGTGGATGCAAGGATGTCGTGCTAGAGGATTAGAACTCTTTTGAATAATTGCCGAGATGATGAGTATGTTATTATGGATGTACTTAGTTAACGAGTATGTATTCAACGAAGTTAAGGCGATGAGTGTATACTATATGATGCTATAATAATTTTGTACTGTTGTAAGGTATTATTGTAGATTTCCAGATATAATGAGGAATTATACTCTATGAAGGAAAAAGTTGATTTAATCCTTAGAGAAGAACGAGACTTGGTTTGAGCTATTTTGTAAGCAATGGTATATTAGGGATGATGAGTGTGATTATAATTACTTGTGTGTACTCATTCTGATGGTTGGAATGTTTAAATAGAGGAAGTAAATCAGGACTTTGTTTTGAGTGTGAGTAAGTATTGCGGAGTGGTAGATTAGTACCATGTATGATAAAGAAGGATTCTTGAACGAATGAGTAAAGAGAGTCGGAATTGGGTAAAACTGAGAAATCTAATTGGTAATGATGATTGTAATGAGTAATCAAAATAGTGCAGCAAAAGCGGAATATAACGTATTGGATAATTGTTGGTATGACTTGAGAGGAGTCTGTCGCTACCGCGAAAATTAACAGAGTCGCCACTAACATATTTATCCTGAAAAGGAAGGGAATGCCAGCAAACCACAAAACAAAACAACACAACGGTCTCACGACCAGAGAAAAGGGGTAAGGGAGTCGGTTACGCGAGGGGAAGGTATTAGCACCCCTCGCGCCCATCGTACTCGATGGTATCCACGCTTGTGTCTAAAACTATGGGTGTGTAACAAATCTACGCTAATCTGGACTAAAATGAATGCAGAATGTAGGGAAAAGAAAGGATTGTGCTCGCACGGGCCCTACCCCGCTGCCTACGTATCTGTTTTGCAGAATCAGAGCTACCGTAGCTCGGCTAACTAGTTTCTATTTGTTTTGTGTTTTTTAGGTGAACGAGTTACATTCGCACTCCGCTGCTCGACCTTTGGAGACTTATGCTTGGGAATGGAGCGGAAATAACAAGCTCTTAAGAAAAGAAAATCAAAGAGTGTGGTTTGTGTTTTAAAAGATGCATGAGGAAAACCTAAGCTAAGGGGAAAGCTTGCTACCTAATGTTATCATACAAAGGGTACAAGTCTAAGCTAAGCTATCAACCTACGAGGGAAAAGGGAAGCACACAATAATATCACACAAACGAGCATCCGCTCGTGAAGCAAACAAACCAACGGTACTGACCGAATGGTAGAAAGGCAGTCCCGCCATAGCCAAGGGGAGCAGCTCAACCCAAGTCAACCAAGCATTAGACCTCGCGAAAATGATCGGGCCATAGACAAGAGGGCGGACCCCTCTCAGCAACCAAGCCGTCACAGATCGGAAAGGAAAACGGTGCGTGCGTACACCGAGCATCAACGTCGAGCGACGCGAGCTATAGGAAAGACGGGGGTCCGATTGCATGAACCCTTTTCCTGACATACTCGATAACAAGATCTTTTGCACGTTTGGAAGCAAGCAACGCGAGGCGTGCGCATCCCAAACAGACTCGATGAGACTAGGCGGGGGTTGATTACGAACCCTTGACCGCATGCCTTCCATGAGGACTTAACGGAGTGCCATATAGGAATTATTACACCGTGACTCCCTGCCGCAAAGCACAAATATAAACACACCAACAAAAATAGAGCCTCTTTCGAGGACTTGGCCAGATGCATGTCTAAGTCCTACTTCTCATGTTATAGGATGATGCGGGAAAGCGATAAAGTGCGAGAAAAAGTAAAATGAAACGGAATCAATACCAAACGGATGATGATCCGTAAACTAAAGCGAAGCAAAGCGAAGAAACTAAGGATCCCGCGAGCGAGCTAGCAAAGCAAAAGCAAATAGTCAGCACACCGATTAGCCATGAAAGCACACAAAGATTGACACGCGCGTCGAACACAATCACAATACACCTGCAAGAGGAACAAGAAAACCAAACAAGCAGATATAGAGTAATAGAGATGTGTCTCCAGGATGAGAACACAAAGCAAGCGAATGGAATCGTGTCCCGCAAGTAAAGCGGAACACTCATAGAGTGAGTATCGATCGGTGACCGTCCAGAAGCCTCGCACACTAGCACACACGTTAGAGATAACAAGACACCGCAATCAGAATTGCGTTATTGCTATTCTAAAATAAACCGGACAAAGCAAACGTGGGCAAAGGTACGATAATACGCGAATAAGCATGCAAAAATCACACCGGAAGCCGACAAAAGTACCATCATGGAAAACACAAAATTCAGCAATACAAATCATTCCACAAAATAGTACATCTCACGAGCTTTCCAACGATATAAAGAACATGCAAATCGAAGTTACGAGTCAAAAGATATGAACATTTGAAGTTGAAAAAAAAAACTAAAAAAAAGAAAGCATGTAACCGGTTACATGAATCAGGTAACCGGTTACATCACTGGCAGTGACGAAAAAAGGTTAGAAAACAAGTCATGTAACCGGTTACATCAATCAGGTAACCGGTTACATCACTTGCAGAAACTGGAAAACAGGGTCATGTAACCGGTTACATGAATCAGGTAACCGGTTACATCACTGGCAGCGGCTGTTTTTTGAGAAAAAAGGGACATGTAACCGGTTACATGAATCAGGTAACCGGTTACATCACTGACAGTGACGAAAAATGACCAAAAAACAAGTCATGTAACCGGTTACATCAATCAGGTAACCGGTTACATCAGCACCAGAAGTGAAAAATCAGCAAAATCAACATTCAAAAGCACTTCAATCATGCATCCAATAAGAGATGTAACCAAGCACGAATTTGTCTCAATTTGTACAGCATTATGAGCACCAAACAAGCACAATTAGGTATCAATCCACATAGATTTCAAGTCATCATCAATAACCATCAAGCAACAAGTTCATGCAAGCATTATAACAAACACATAGTGCACCAAACTTGTATCCACATGCAATTGCAAGCAAAGATATCAATGGATCCAACATTTAATCGTCATCAACATCAATTAAGCACAATCAACCACTAGCTCTAGCATTCAAATCATGTTAACATCTACAATTAAGCACTCAATTCAAGGTTCAAGGCTTACCGGATGAAGATCTTTAACCGACGCGCGAACACGAACACGACACGAACGCGAACACGACACGAACGCGACACAAACGCGAAAGCAAGATCCAAGGAGAGAGAGAGTGAGGCGCGCGAGATGTAGAGAGGAAGGAGGAAATTCGAACTCGGACTCTCGATCTTCAATCCATGTTGTTCTTGATTCTTGAAGAAGATTGATGAATCTTGATGAAAGTTTTATGTAATTTGGGATTTTGATCTATGAGAATTGGGAGAGAAATGAGAGAATGTGTTTGTGAAGAATTGGTGAATTGAAATTATGAGCGTTCTCCTTGATTTGTGAAGAGCAAAATGTTTATATATTGTCAACGCGAAATGCCCAAATTGCCCTCGGTGCGTCTCATTTTGGCTCGTTTTCAAGGAAACTCGGTTCGGCTCTGAATTTAGGAACGAAACCAATGCCATTGTGAAGATGACCAAATTTGTGACCCGTCGCCGCGAGAATCACCTCAATCCGATGAGCGATGAAGAAAATACGCCGGTTTGAATGACGAGAAACGCCGATTCATCTGGCGTGACTGTGCGAAATTTTGTGAGTACCGCTCAAAGAACTCGATAAAAACCCATCTTCGGCTCAGAATCTGAACAGGCATGTGTGACAAAGAATCGAAGCTAACGAAATTTCTGAGAGAATGCCGCCGGAATGGACTTCATACGATAAAAATCGAAGAATTTATGAATTTTCGAAATCGGCGCGACATACCCGAAAACACACTTTTTACTGAAACAACACGACGATCCTTAAAATTCTGGGAATTTACTATGCACATTTGGCCTTCGGTCCGAACATATGAAATCTTGGTAATGATGCCACGGAGCTCCAGTTAAATTTTCAAGCGAATCCGACGAGCGGATTGTGAGATATGAATTTTTTATTGTCCGAAAATCCTACATTCAGCACCGTTTTTCACTGCGAAACCTCAAGTAATTTGCAAATTTGAAGACCTTCCTCAAAGAATTGGCTCCCGAGCCGAACACAAAAGTTGTAGATCTTGTCGAGACAATGGGGACAACGCGGGAACTTAACTCGTATCACCTTTCAAATATGACTTGCGAATTTTCTCGTATTTCCACTGTTTAAACCATTTTTCACACCGTTCTTCTTAAACCCATGAAAACTCTTTATTATTTTTCTTCCATTTTTGGATGACGAAATAAACGTCATCATTAACTTATAGCTCCAATAAAGAGGGCAAATTTTGGGGTGCAACAGCTGCCCCTATTCAAACTTCTTGAACCTGGCGAGTGAGATACGAAAGTTTCGAACCGTTAAGGTGGAAGGAGATTGAATACCAGAATGAACTCGAAAATTTGCACTCTTGATCAATAGAAGATTCCATCTTGCAATAAGAAGGAATGTACCACCCCGCGAGCAGGGGAAAAAACTTCAACTGATCTGGATAATAAATATGCTCCAACTTGTGAAAAAGGAGGAACGGGCACCCACAGGCAGGGGAAACACTTCAAATGATCTGGGCATCAAGAGAAGGAACATCTTGACTGATCTGAGTATCAGGCGTTGCAGATGTCTTCGAACATGCATCGGGATAGATGTCTTAAGTCGATCTGGGAATCGAAGGAGATACGCCGGTTGATCTGGACATCAACGGGTAAAAGTATCTCTGATCTGGGAATCTGGGCAGACATCTCTTCTGATGCAATTAAATCATCAGGTAGATATTCCTACTAATCTGGGAATTAGCGGCTAGCTCCTTCGTAAGACCACGGGGATCCGGAGGCGGTTCTTTCAACTGAACTGGCAATCAGGATAAGAACAATATCTCTTCCGAACTGTGTACGCCGGGGAAAGAATGCCTTTAAACTGATCTAGACATGATGCTAGAAAATAAGTAGGACAATCTTCATCTGAAAGACAAAGTCGATCAGGCAAACATCTCCATCTGATCTGATGATATCAGTGGCTTGCTCCTTCGTAAGATCTCGGGGATCCGGAGGCGGTTCCTTCAACTAATCTGAGTCTGGATATTAGGATAGGAACGGATGTTTCTTCCGAACTGTGTACGCCGGGTAAAGAAAACGTCCTCAACTGATAGTAAGGTATCAGGACTGGGCAAACGAATTTCTTCTTCTGAACGAACTAAATCGTCAAGGAGTAGATATTTCCAACTGATCTGATGTATCAGAAGGCTTGCTCCTTCGGAAGATCTATAGAGATCCGGAGGCGGTTCCTTCAACTGAAAGTCTGATTTATCAGGAATAAGAACAAATATCTTCCACCGATCTGGGGGCATCGGGAATAGGAATGTCTTTGAACTGATCTGAGCTGTGCCAGAAAATAAGTAGAACAATCCTCTTCTGAATGACAAAGTCAACCAGGCAGACATCTCCATCTGATCTAGATATCAGTGGCTGGCTCCTTAGGAAGATCTTGGGGAGATCCGGAGGCGGTCCCTTCAACTGATCTGAATATCAAGAATAAGGACAGATATCTCTTCCGAACTGTGTGCGCCGGGAACGAAATGTCTTCAACAGATGAAATGACATTCCTCTTCTGATCTCAACATCAGGATAACGCCCATAATGATTAGGCGAGTATTGCTCTCTGGGGAGCATTCGTATCTGGATAACTTTCCTGCAGAAAGAAACAGATATGATATGGTTTATGCATGATGCATGTATGAATGTTTATGGAATAACGTTCCCGAGAAGGAAGACGTTATACGCTTTGAGAATGCTATGCAAATGATGCATGATTCAGACGCTGCTTGGGGAAACAGCGGAGGAGCACTGATTTGCTGAAGAAGTCCTGGAGAGAGCATGGAACTCTGCGGGGAGGACAAGATGAGTGACCAGAAGTCACAAACTGCGAGCTGGCAAAGAAGGATCAGAAATCTGCTGGAGACGATCAAATCTGGATGCGAGCTCTGCTTGGAGAATGAATCCTGCTTGAGGATAAGAGCATCCCACTGAACTCGGGGAATATCCTGGCGAACCTTGCTGGGGAAGTCAATCTTCGACACACTGGGGATGTGGAGATAAGAGCAAGTCATGAAGATAACTCTGGTGAGGAGTGACAGACTTGCTAGGGGATAAAGTATTCCGCTGGGGAAATCCTCGAAGGATGCAGATTCTGCTGAGGATGCATGCGAACCTCTGCTGAGGAGAGAACTCAGTGGGGAAGATGAATACTTCCGCATATCGATCCGCTAGGGATACGAGAAATCCGCTGGGGATAAGGAACTTAGCATAAGAACCTTTTGTTAAGACAACTCCACTGGGGCATAAGATGACTCTTGTGGGGAAAATAGGTCACCCTGTTAGGGAGAGAAGCAGTCCGCTGGGGCATAAGATGACTCTCCTGGGGAAAACAGGTTAATCTGTTGGGGAGAGAAACGCTCTACTGGGGAGAACGAGGAACTCGGGCAAGGAACCTCATTAAGAGCTCGCTGGGGAATCAGACACCATTCCATCATGATTCAACTGGGGAGAAAGCATTCCGTCGGGAATAAGGCTTCTGGAGCATAGAGAATGCATTAAGATGTGCTTTACTGAGGATATGAGAATCCTGGAGCAAGGAAAGTCCCATCTGAAAGTACTCAGCTGGGGAATGAGAATCTTTCATTAAGAAACACTCGGCTGGGGAGTGAGAATCTCTCATGATTAAGTCCGCCGATATGCTGATACGAAGCGCTTGCAAGCATGTACCTGCGAGACAAACAAATGCAAATGCCATAGGATATAGCATGGTATCTTAGCCTGCCATCCCAGTTACACAAAACTTCGAAGTAGATTCAAAGGTTTCATTTCTAATCATGTATTGTAAAAGCAATGCAGTTTTCATATGCAAAGTTTAACACAAACTTAGGACGTTTTATGCAAACAAAACGGTAAAAGAAAACAGTTGTTTAAGATAAAAAGGATCTTTATTAATTGCAAAAGGAATGCTCATAAAAGAGCGAACACTTTTCAGAAGTAGTTCCTAGTAAGAGGTAACCACACATTTATTGAGTACAAGAGAAATGGCAATGTGAAACGGATATCCATTGGTTTCGATCCCGCTATCACTTTTATAACTCCGACGCTCTCATCTCCTTGCTTTGGAAGACCGTACTCATTAGGATTGATCACTGCCCAATTTAACAACTGATTGATATGACATCACCAAACTTGTGGACCCGACGGGGTTTGTGAGCGCCTTTAGGGATTTGAGTTGCCAGCGATGCAAAACTCAAGAACACGGAGTCTTGCTTATCCCTCGGTCGGGAGCCCTAAACACGACGATTGGAATTAGAAAATTCTTTAGGGATTTGAGCTGCCAGGTGCAAACTCAAGAACACGGAGTCTTGCTTATCCCTCGGTCGGGAGCCCTAAGCATGTATGAAGAGTGATTGCCATGGTGGCATGCGAGATGTAGTCGTTCGCTTTTGTCCCTTTTTTGCCTAAGCCGCCCTTTCGGGTTTTCAACTTAGCGGGTATATTTGTTTCTTTTTCATTCTTTTGCCTGATTCATTTTTTTTCTCTTTTTTCCTTTTCTTCTTTTTTCTTTCTTTTTTTTCTCTTTTTTTTTATCAGGTCTATGCGAAGTATTTTTTGACTACATCTGCGTTCACAGGGTGCGGAAAGTTCTCGCCATCCATTGTTGCAAGCATCATGGCGCCGCCAGAGAATACTTTCTGCACAACAAAGGGGCCTTCATACGTCGGAGTCCACTTGCCTCGAGGATCGCCTTGAGGGAGAATGATTCTTTTGAGTACCAGATCACCTGGCTTGTAGCTTTGGGGTCGCACCCGCCTGTCAAAAGCCTTCCTCATCTTCTTTTGGTACACCTGACCATGTCCGATGGCCGCTAAGCGTTTTTCATCAATGAGGTTCAACTGATCCATCCGATTTTGTACCCATTCTGACTCGTCAAGCTCGACGTCTTTCATAATCCTCAAGGAAGGAATCTCAACTTCAACAGGCAATACCGCTTCCATGCCATAAACAAGTGAGAAAGGAGTTGCCCCAGTCGATGTACGCACAGAGGTGCGATAGCCATGCAAGGCGAAAGGCAACATCTCGTGCCAATCTCGGTAGGTCACTACCATCTTCTGCACAATCTTCTTAATGTTCTTGTTGGCCGCTTCAACCGCGCCATTCATCTTTGGACGGTTCGGAGAAGAATTGTGATGCTTGATCTTGAAGGACTCACAAAGCTCCTTCATCATCTTGTTATTGAGATTTGATCCATTATCAGTAATGATCTTCTCAAGAATCCCATAACGACAGATTATGTTGTGCTTGATAAAGCGAGTAATCACTTGCTTGGTGACATTCGCATAAGATGCGGCTTCAACCCACTTGGTGAAGTAATCGATGGCAACCAAAATGAAGCGATGTCCATTAGAAGCAGTAGGCTTAATCTCTCCAATCATATCAATGCCCCACATTGCAAAAGGCCACGGAGAAGTCAAGACATTCAACGGCACAGGCGGCATGTGCACTTTGTCAGCATAGATCTGGCACTTGTGACAAATTCTGACATGGTTATGACAATCAGTTTCCATAGTGGACCAATAGTAACCAGCCCTCAAGATCTTCTTAGCCATTGTATGCCCACTTGAATGGGTACCAAACTCACCTTCGTGCATTTCCTCTATGATTTTCGAAGCTTCTTCCTTCACAACACATCGGAGCAACACACCGTCATGATGCCTCTTGTACAATACACCACCGTTGAGGTAAAACTTAGCTGCAAACCTTCTCAGAAACTTCTTATCAGTCACCGACGCTTCGGGAGGATACTCTTGAGTTTCGAGGAACTTTTTGATATCATGATACCAGGGATTACCATCCAACTCAATATCAGCCTCAAAGCAAAATGCTGGTTCGTCCAATCTGTTGATGGTGATGTTAGGCGCTTCATTGGCCCATTTCACTTTGAACATGGAAGCCAAAGTAGCGAGAGCATCAGCAAGATTGTTCTCTTCTCTAGAAATATGCTCGAATGTGATCTCATCAAAGTACGGAATGAGTCTCATCACATGCTCCTTGTACGGAATCAGATTCTGATGGCGAGTTTCCCAATCTCCATTGATCTGGCTAATGACAAGATTGGAATCCCCATAAACTTTCAAGTACTTGATTCGCAAATCAATCGCAGCTTCGATACCATAAATGCAGGCTTCATATTCAGCCATGTTATTAGTGCAATCAAAACAGATTCTGGCTGTAAATGGAATATGGAAACCTGATGGAGAAGTAATTACAGCTCCAACACCATTCCCGAGTGCATTAGAGGCACCATCGAACACGAGCGTCCATCGCGATCCTGGTTCGGGTCCTTCCTCCGGTCCGGGAATGTTACAATCTCTGATGTACAACACATCCTCATCGGGGAATTCAAACTTCATCGGTTCATAATCTTCAACAGGCTGGTGCGCAAGATAATCTGCCAACACACTACCTTTGATGGCTTTCTGGGTAGTATACTGGATATCATATTCAGTCAAAATCATTTGCCACCTGGCTACTCTTCCAGAACGAGCGGGCTTCTCAAAGACATACTTAATAGGATCCATCTTGGAAATCAATAAGGTGGTGTGAACCAACATATACTGCCTCAGCCGGCGAGCAGCCCACACCAAAGCACAGCAAGTTTTTTCGAGCAGTGAGTATCGGAATTCACAGTCGGTAAACTTTTTGCTAAGGTAGTATATTGCATGCTCTTTTCGGCCAGACTCGTCATGTTGACCCAGCACACATCCCATTGAATTTTCAAGAACTGTGAGGTACATAATCAAAGGCCTTCCTGGAACTGGAGGCATTAGTATCGGAGGTTCCTGCAGATACTCTTTCACTTTTTCGAATGCTTTTTGACAATCATTATTCCACCTGGCCGTCTGATCTTTTCTTAGCAACTTGAATATTGGTTCACAAGTGGCCGTAAGATGAGAGATGAATCTAGCAATGTAGTTCAATCTCCCTAAGAAACCACGAACCTCTTTTTCTGTCCTCGACTCAGGCATCTCTTGTATAGCTTTTATTTTCGCAGGATCGACCTCAATACCTTTCCCACTAACAACAAAGCCCAACAACTTTCCGGACCGCACTCCGAAAGTGCATTTGTTTGGATTCAACCTCAGTCTGAATTCCCGAAGCCTTTCAAACAACTTCTGCAAGTGAACCAAGTGCTCTTCTTCAGTGTGAGACTTTGCAATCATGTCGTCAACATACACTTCAATCTCTTTGTGAATCATGTCGTGAAAAAGAGTCACCATGGCGCGCTGATACGTTGCCCCTGCGTTTTTCAACCCAAAAGGCATGACTTTATAGCAGAAAGTTCCCCACGGTGTGATAAACGTTGTTTTCTCCATGTCTTCTGGTGCCATCTTGATCTGATTGTACCCAGAGAAACCATCCATGAAGGAAAACACTTTGAAAGTAGCAGTATTATCCACCAACACATCAATGTGAGGAAGAGGAAAATCATCCTTTGGACTTGCCCTATTAAGATCTCTGTAGTCCACACACATCCTGACCTTTCCGTCCTTCTTAGGTACAGGAACAATATTCGCAACCCATGGCGGGTAATTCACCACTTGTAGAAAGCCAGCATCAAATTGTTTCTCAACCTCTTTCTTAATCTTCTCAGACATATCTGGGCGAGTCCTTCGAAGCTTCTGTTTGACAGGAGGACTATCTTCCTTGAGAGGTAGACGGTGTACTACAATATCTGTATCGAGACCTGGCATATCCTCATAGGACCAAGCAAAGATATCCGCATACTCTTTCAACATAGCAATAAGCCTCTGCTTCACACTATTCTCAAGCGCAGCCCCTATCTTGACTTCTCGAACTTGCTCTTTAGTGCCAACATTTACCATCTCGATTACCTCTTGATGCGGCTGAATCGCTTTCTTTTCTTCCTGTTTCAACAATCTGGCCAACTCGTTGGGGAGATCACAATCTTCATAAGCTTCCTCCTCGGCTTGGTAGATCGGATTATCAAAGTCATAATAAGCAATAGCGGAACTGTTACCAATGAAATCCGTGGTAGTGGAACATCTGCATGATTGATGTTTTTATTTTAGTTTTATTTTTATTAAGCTATGTGCAAGTGTGTGCAAAAAAACATTGCCATTTGAAGGAAAAAGTTAAAAAGAAAGACAAAGAGCAAAACATTTGAATGCAAAAACGTCCTTTTATTTCATGATTAACTTTGAAAATGCGAACTGCATGGCCCTACAAATGATTCACTACGCCTTGGGCAGAGCATAGGAATTATGTCATGATAAGAAAAGTAAAAACAAGAAATTTACTCCTGAGCCTGTGTGACTTGAATGACATCTTCAATTGTCCAATTGCAAGGCATCTCCCCAGGAATACTTGGACGAATCCAGCTATCAAAATCACAGTCACTATCCACCTCCTCGCCATCGACAATGGCGTTAACCTGGCCATCTTGAATGACACCACCACTCACAAACTTGATCGGGCTGAGTACACCAGACTTGGGCGATGCAATACGCTTTCCAGGACTGAAACCAAGACCATTCTTGTCAAATTTGGGACGCACATCAATTACTTGCCCCCAGCCTTCCACCTTTCCAGTCTCAACAACAACCTGAGCGTCTCTCAGAGAAGACATAATCGTTTCTGGCTTCGTTATCTCATAAGGAGGAGTTCTCACAGCATTTACAGCTTCAAACGCTTGGAATGGCGTCTCATGTATTTCACCTTCGATCTCCACATACCAGAAAGAGGACAAGTGACTCACGATGTAATCTTCTTCACCACAAACTGTCACCACTTTACCGTCAACCGGATACTTCAACTTCTGATGAAGAGTGGATGTCACAGCACCAGCCTTGTGAATCCACGGTCGTCCCAATAGACAACAATAAGCAGGTTGAATATCCATCACGTAAAAGGTTGTAGTAAAGATCTGAGGACCAATCTGGATTGGTAGATCTACCTCTCCGAAAACAGACCTCCTTGAACCATCAAAGGCGCGCACTACCAAATCACTAGGCCTTAACTCCACACCGGCATAGTCAATTCTCATTAGAGCTGATTTGGGAAGCACGTTCAAAGAAGACCCAGTATCAACCAGAACACGGGACAAAGTCGTCCCCTTACACTCAATCGAAATATGCAAAGCCTTGTTATGGTTTCTCCCTTCTGGAGGAAGATCACGATCCGTAAATCCCAAACCGTTCCCAGCGGAGATATTATTGGCCACCGACTCTAACTGATTCACAGATATTTCATGCGGGACGTAAGCACCATTCAGGATTCTCAAGAGAGCATCTCTATGACCTTCTGAACACATCAGCAGTTGCAAGATGGAAATCTTTAACTGGGTCTGACCCAACTGCTCAACAACTTTGTAATCAGACTTCCTGATGATTCTCAATAATTCCTCCACATCCTTGGAAGACACAGCACTATCAGGTGCCCCACTCTAAATCGGAGAGTTCTGGACATCGGGCACTACTTGTTTTCCTTTGGCCTTAGCCAAAGCATCTGCATTGTTTTGAACAAGCTGAGGGGAGAACACCCTACCACTGCGAGTGATCCTACCAGTACCGGCGAAGTTATCAGTGTTTGCAGCTGAGGCTTCAACAAACTTCTCTTTAGATGGCTCGCCTTCTTCCTTCGTGCCATAGTAATATACGTCTGAACCATAATGCCAAGGGATGGCCTTCTCACTCTCATATGGAATAGGCCCTGGCACAGTAATCATTAACGCCGCTGGTTGTTCCTCATACGGGATACTGACAGGTATCTGAATAGGCACCTGAATACATATTGGAACAACTGGATCATAAGGAATTGAGATCACAGACACTTCACCATCCTTACTCTTTGCACCTCTCAACCTTCGATAGAACTGAAGAGGACCCTCGTCAATCAGCTTTTGTACCATACCTTTCAAATCAACACAACCTTCAGGTTGACTTTTGCAATTCTCACAATCAACACCACAGCCCGGGAAGATACCGCTATTAATCAGATGTTGCTTCACAGATACAAGAGGAAAAGTCAAACAACTCACTTCAGATACAACCCTTATCTCTTCACTCTCAATGGCATTCACACCCGAACCTCCGTGCGCAGGCATCGGATTATTGACAATATTGGGTGTAGGAGTGAATTGAATAATCTTTTGGTCCAACAAGTCCTGGACTTTGTTTTTCAACGCAATGCACCTCTCTGTATCATGCCCAGCGGCACCTGAATGGAAAGCACATCGTGCATTCGCATTGTAATTCGGAGATTGTGTGTCCGGAGCATTCGGAGCATCTCTCAAAGTAATCTTTTCAATCTTAAGCAAATGTTGCAGCACCTGAGCATAGGTCATAGGAATCGGATCAATCTTTCTGTGAGGCCTAGTCCTGGGAGGATAGCGATCATTACTGGAACGCTGTCCCTGCTGATGTTGTTGTTGTGGTACTGGGATCATGACAGCATTGACATGTGAATTACTTCTCCCTGAACCCCTTCTTCCATATATGGCATTAGCATTTCCTTCTTTCCTTCTGGCATAACCTTCAGCTTGCTTCTTACCACCAGCAGAATTAGAAGAAGCTCCCAACTGAATTTTCCCCATCTTTAGACCCATCTCAACTCGTTCACCATATCTCACCATTTCAGAAAAGTTTGCTGAAGCACTGCAAGCCAAATAATAGTGTCCAGACAAAGTACTGGTGAACATGTCAATCATCTCACGTTCAGTCATAGGTGGCTGAACTCTTGCGGCTAACTCACGCCATTTCTGAGCGTACTCTTTGAAGGATTCTTTAGACCCCTGAACCAAACTCTGCAACTGGGTCCTGTTGGGTGCCATATCAACATTATACTGATAATGCTTAATGAAAGCCTCCACAAGATCTCTCCAGGAATGGATATGAGTACGCTCCAACTGAACATACCACTCCAAAGAAGCCCCAGCAAGACTATCCTGGAAGAAGTGCATCAGAAAACCCTCATCCTCAGAGTATACCGACATCTTTCGATAATACGCCTTAACATGAGTCATAGGACAAGTCGCCCCATTGTATTTGTCAAAAGATGGAACTTTGAATTTCGGCGGGATCCTCACACCAGGAACCAACCCCAAGTCATTGATATCCATGCCTAACACCCCTTTGCCTTCAACAGCTCTGAGACGTTCTTCAATCAGACGATACCTTTCAACTTCATCATGCGCACCCTCAGCACTGTGCCTTGATAGCTGATCAAAGTTCTCAACATCGAAATCCAGATTACCACGGTTCTGAGTATCTCTCTTTCCCAACAGACGAGACGGGGGTGGAGGTGGAAACCCCTGATGCTGGTTGAAAGGATTATAGTGTCCTCCCATACGAGCAAACTCATTCGGATCATGGTGGTCACCAATCCTACCAGATACATCCTCAAACAGCCCTTGGCGTCCTTCATTCTCGTTCCTTCTAGAATTCTCGACGAGAACTCGCAAGTCATCCTGCCCCTTGGTCACATTAGTCAATGCTTCCATAAACTGCGCCATCTGCGCATTCATCTGCTCTGTCAGTTGAGCTCTCATCTCAGCCATCTGTTCCTGAATCTGTTCCATCTGCCTTCTCTGATTGCTCCTAGTCGGATACGGGTGATTAGCCGTCTTAGAACTCCTTCTGGTAACAAAACAGCGAGACGTAAGATATAAGACCTGCAAAACCTGCAAATATATGACATGTATGATATATGAATGATATGCATGAGATGTTTGTCCATTTTCAGGTATCCAAGAGTTCATCCCACTTTCAGATAGGACATAGCAACCCTGATACCGAATATATTTGAATAACAATCCACACACAAGAATAAATCGGCAAACTGAGCATGTTTCATTCAAACATAACTGAGAATTTGAGTTCATACAACAAAACACATAACCGTGTCACAAAGTGCTCATAAGGCATACAAAAGAAATCCAGAACATCAAAATGCGACCCCATCCAACAATCCTGGACATGGGCGACAAAAACCAAGCATAACCATCAAATCCACCATCATGGATCAAACAAATCTACCCCACAGTGATACTAGGATCGCCTGGCAACAGAATGAACTTCTCCCTCTCCTCTCCGTTGGGCTCGGAGTCTTCTTAGTTCTTCTTCAAGCCGAGCAGTCTTAGCCTTCTCTTCTGCTAGCTGTTTATCTGAATCCCGTTTCTGCCTCTTGAGACTACTCTCTGATCTCTGTAACTGTAGACACTCTTGCTGCTTCTGATACAAATCTTCCTCTAGCAACTCATAGGGACGCCTCCGGGCACCAGCTTGACTTGAACTTGCGCCTTCGACTTGCTTGAGCTGGTGCATCAACCTCATCTTTGCATCTCTCTCTTCAAAGAACTTCAAATTGGTCTCTTGCTCTCTTTCATGCAACCTGTAGTTGGTAACCAGAGCATCCTTGTAAAGTTCTGTTGCACAAATTCAGATAGAATCAAAGGAGGTTGCTTTTGAAGTGGTGCAACCCTGTCATATGGCAGCAACAAGTTCCCAACCCGTTTCACAATCCATTCAACATACGGTGTCAAAGCAAGTGATTCCTTCTTCCCTAAATGGGCTCCATTATGCTTACGGATCTTCTTCCAAGCCACAATTATCTCCTTCAACTTTTCTGGATCCGACCCCTTCTCAAAATAGACTGTTTCCGCTATCAAGTGATCTGCCGACTTGTCTTTCAACGTATACCCCAACTGACGCAAGGATACCACGGGATTGTAATTGATGCAACCTCTGGTACCAACCAAAGGAACATTATCAAACTTACCGCATCCAACAATCACTTCAGAAACATTAATTCGATACTTTGGCCACTGAATATCATAAGAAGTAAGTGACATAATCCTGTGGGTCCACTTAAGTGTCTCCCTTGTCTTCACAAAAGGTCCTTTGCTAGGCAACAAAGAGAGGAACCAGATGAACAACAATTGAAGGCAACAAGTGATAGCACCACCACGTTTCTCATATCGGGAATGAATGGCATAGTAAGTATCGGCCAACAAAGTAGGAATAGGATTCTTTCCCATGAAGATGTGTATCGCAGCCGAGTCTACAAAATTGGGAACATTCGGGAACATCACAATCCCGTAAATAGCCACAGCAAGCAATGCATTGTACGCGTTCCAATTCTTTTTCTCAAATTCCTCTTTAGCTTTTCTCACCAAGAACTTCAAAGAGAACCCCGAGACACCTCCATTCGACTTCCAATTATCAGATACTTCTTTTATGCTCAAATAAAGAGCAGCAGCGATCAACTTGAAATTCACTTCTTTTGGAACGTCGATGAATGGCACTTCGCTTTTTACCTTGAGATTAAGAATAATAGAGTACTCTTCCAATGTCGGAGCCAACTGGTAATCCTGGAACGTGAAACACCTCATTTCAGGATCATAGAATTGCATCAAAGTTTGCAAAGCAGGAGTATCAACCACGGTTTCCAACAAAGTCAAGATATTCCCATAATTGTCCGTGAAACTCTTCAGGCAGAAAGCGGTCATTAACGAACTCAAACCCTCTAATGTGGTCAACGGCTCTCGGAAGTAGCTGTAGGTGTGCGTATGTCTCTTTGCTTCCTTGACAGTATCAATGGGAGTGTCCATCTTTAACTTGAATGAACTCCTGAATGTCCCTGAAAAACATGACATGCAAATGCTTATTATACATATCTTTTTTTTTGCGTTTCTTTTGGAAATAAATATGCTATGATGCAAAGTGGTGGGACTT
This sequence comes from Vicia villosa, assembly GCF_029867415.1. Classification (NCBI taxonomy): domain Eukaryota; kingdom Viridiplantae; phylum Streptophyta; class Magnoliopsida; order Fabales; family Fabaceae; genus Vicia; species Vicia villosa. Next base: position 57,357,131 of record NC_081183.1, on the reverse strand, counting down.
GTTGCCGCCCACCAGGCATTCTGGACTGCCGGTAACACACATAGTATAGAGCCAAAGGTTCGGCCCCCAAATAGTATACCCCACGGAACACGGAATATCAATCCACGGAACCAAAGCCCATAGTCAATAACACACTGGTATGGAACACAGATTACCACTCGAACAAGAACCAATAGTACACTCGAACAAGAACAGCGGTAACCCACGAACAAGAACAGCGGTAACCCACGAACAAGAACAGCGGTCACCAACAATGTACCTGTTAATATGATCATTGATTCCCGCCCCACTCACGGGTAATATCTAGGCCAAGGTAAGGTCATGAAACGCAGTATACGGTCCGCCCGAAGGTAAGCATCATCACAGCGCGCAAGCGGGTGACGATAATACCTCCGTTTGAAACCACTACTCTGCTCGTGGTCACATAATCCATCCCGAGACGTACACCTCGAGACAAACCATGCTCCCACTCTATCCTAGGGTTCCTATGGTTCACACATAGCCTGGGTATTGGGCCTTTTACCTCTTGAAACACCCACCCAACAGACAGAGATCCAGACAGTCCAGAATATGATGCAGAAAAGTAAAAGCGCACATAGAATGCAATGCAAACAGGCAAATATGCAAAGCAGTAAAACACCCAAAGATAAACACACAAGCGCTAGGATCGACTCGCTGAGTCCGGACCAGCAACAGGTCAAGACGTCCCCAGCAGAGTCGCCAGCTGTCGCTACCGCAAAAATTAACAGAGTCGCCACTAACATATTTATCCTGAAAAGGAAGGGAATGCCAGCAAACCACAAAACAAAACAACACAACGGTCTCACGACCAGAGAAAAGGGGTAAGGGAGTCGGTTACGCGAGGGGAAGGTATTAGCACCCCTCGCGCCCATCGTACTCGATGGTATCCACGCTTGTGTCTAAAACTATGGGTGTGTAACAAATCTACGCTAATCTGGACTAAAATGAATGCAGAATGTAGGGAAAAGAAAGGATTGTGCTCGCACGGGCCCTACCCCGCTGCCTACGTATCTGTTTTGGAGAATCAGAGCTACCGTAGCTCGGCTAACTAGTTTCTATTTGTTTTGTGTTTTTTAGGTGAACGAGTTACATTCGCACTCCGCTGCTCGACCTTTGGAGACTTATGCTTGGGAATGGAGCGGAAATAACAAGCTCTTAAGAAAAGAAAATCAAAGAGTGTGGTTTGTGTTTTAAAAGATGCATGAGGAAAACCTAAGCTAAGGGGAAAGCTTGCTACCTAATGTTATCATACAAAGGGTACAAGTCTAAGCTAAGCTATCAACCTACGAGGGAAAAGGGAAGCACACAATAATATCACACAAACGAGCATCCGCTCGTGAAGCAAACAAACCAACGGTACTGACCGAATGGTAGAAAGGCGGTCCCGCCATAGCCAAGGGGAGCAGCTCAACCCAAGTCAACCAAGCATTAGACCTCGCGAAAATGATCGGGCCATAGACAAGAGGGCGGACCCCTCTCAGCAACCAAGCCGTCACAGATCGGAAAGGAAAACGGTGCGTGCGTACACCGAGCATCAACGTCGAGCGACGCGAGCTATAGGAAAGACGGGGGTCCGATTGCATGAACCATTTTCCTGACATACTCGATAACAAGATCTTTTGCACGTTTGGAAGCAAGCAACGCGAGGCGTGCGCATACCAAACAGACTCGATGAGACTAGGCGGGGGTTGATTACGAACCCTTGACCGCATGCCTTCCACGAGGACTTAACGGAGTGCCATATAGGACTTATTACACCGTGACTCCCTGCCGCAAAGCACAAATATAAACACACCAACAAAAACAGAGCCTCTTTCGAGGACTTGGCCAGATGCATGTCTAAGTCCTACTTCTCATGTTATAGGATGATGCGGGAAAGCGATAAAGTGCGAGAAAAAGTAAAATGAAACGGAATCAATACCAAACGGATGATGATCCGTAAACTAATGCGAAGCAAAGCGAAGAAACTAAGGATCCCGCGAGCGAGCTAGCAAAGCAAAAGCAAATAGTCAGCACACCGATTAGCCATGAAAGCACACAAAGATTGACACGCGCGTCGAACACAATCACAATACACCTGCAAGAGGAACAAGAAAACCAAACAAGCAGATATAGAGTAATAGAGATGTGTCTCCAGGATGAGAACACAAAGCAAGCGAATGGAATCGTGTCCCGCAAGTAAAGCGGAACACTCATAGAGTGAGTATCGATCGGTGACCGTCCAGAAGCCTCGCACACTAGCATACACGTTAGAGATAACAAGACACCGCAATCAGAATTGCGTTATTGCTATTCTAAAATAAACCGGACAAAGCAAACGTGGGCAAAGGTACGATAATACGCGAATAAGCATGCAAAAATCACACCGGAAGCCGACAAAAGTACCATCATGGAAAACACAAAATTCAGCAATACAAATCATTCCACAAAATAGTACATCTCACGAGCTTTCCAACGATATAAAGAACATGCAAATCGAAGTTACGAGTCAAAAGATATGAACATTTGAAGTTGAAAAAAAAAACTAAAAAAAAGAAAGCATGTAACCGGTTACATGAATCAGGTAACCGGTTACATCACTGGCAGTGACGAAAAAAGGTTAGAAAACAAGTCATGTAACCGGTTACATCAATCAGGTAACCGGTTACATCACTGGCAGAAACTGGAAAACAGGGTCATGTAACCGGTTACATGAATCAGGTAACCGGTTACATCACTGGCAGCGGCTGTTTTTTGAGAAAAAAGGGACATGTAACCGGTTACATGAATCAGGTAACCGGTTACATCACTGACAGTGACGAAAAATGACCAAAAAACAAGTCATGTAACCGGTTACATCAATCAGGTAACCGGTTACATCAGCACCAGAAGTGAAAAATCAGCAAAATCAACATTCAAAAGCACTTCAATCATGCATCCAATAAGAGATGTAACCAAGCACGAATTTGTCTCAATTTGTACAGCATTATGAGCACCAAACAAGCACAATTAGGTATCAATCCACATAGATTTCAAGTCATCATCAATAACCATCAAGCAACAAGTTCATGCAAGCATTATAACAAACACATAGTGCACCAAACTTGTATCCACATGCAATTGCAAGCAAAGATATCAATGGATCCAACATTTAATCGTCATCAACATCAATTAAGCACAATCAACCACTAGCTCTAGCATTCAAATCATGTTAACATCTACAATTAAGCACTCAATTCAAGGTTCAAGGCTTACCGGATGAAGATCTTTAACCGACGCGCGAACACGAACACGACACGAACGCGAACACGACACGAACGCGACACAAACGCGAAAGCAAGATCCAAGGAGAGAGAGAGTGAGGCGCGCGAGATGTAGAGAGGAAGGAGGAAATTCGAACTCGGACTCTCGATCTTCAATCCATGTTGTTCTTGATTCTTGAAGAAGATTGATGAATCTTGATGAAAGTTTTATGTAATTTGGGATTTTGATCTATGAGAATTGGGAGAGAAATGAGAGAATGTGTTTGTGAAGAATTGGTGAATTGAAATTATGAGCGTTCTCCTTGATTTGTGAAGAGCAAAATGTTTATATATTGTCAACGCGAAATGCCCAAATTGCCCTCGGTGCGTCTCATTTTGGCTCGTTTTCAAGGAAACTCGGTTCGGCTCTGAATTTAGGAACGAAACCAATGCCATTGTGAAGATGACCAAATTTGTGACCCGTCGCCGCGAGAATCACCTCAATCCGATGAGCGATGAAGAAAATACGCCGGTTTGAATGACGAGAAACGCCGATTCATCTGGCGTGACTGTGCGAAATTTTGTGAGTACCGCTCAAAGAACTCGATAAAAACCCATCTTCGGCTCAGAATCTGAACAGGCATGTGTGACAAAGAATCGAAGCTAACGAAATTTCTGAGAGAATGCCGCCGGAATGGACTTCATACGATAAAAATCGAAGAAGTTATGAATTTTCGAAATCGGCGCGACATACCCGAAAACACACTTTTTACTGAAACAACACGACGATCCTTAAAATTCTGGGAATTTTCTATGCATATTTGGCCTTCGGTCCGAACATATGAAATCTTGGTAATGATGCCACGGAGCTCCAGTTAAATTTTCAAGCGAATCCGACGAGCGGATTGTGAGATATGAATTTTTTATTGTCCGAAAATCCTACATTCAGCACCGTTTTTCACTGCGAAACCTCAAGTAATTTGCAAATTTGAAGACCTTCCTCAAAGAATTGGCTCCCGAGCCGAACACAAAAGTTGTAGATCTTGTCGAGACAATGGGGACAACGAGGGAACTTAACTCGTATCACCTTTCAAATATGACTTGCGAATTTTCTCGTATTTCCACTGTTTAAACCATTTTTCACACCGTTCTTCTTAAACCCATGAAAACTCTTTATTATTTTTCTTCCATTTTTGGATGACGAAATAAACGTCATCATTAACTTATAGCTCCAATAAAGAGGGCAAATTTTGGGGTGCAACAGAGTCAGATGGTTGAAATTCAATGGTATAGGAATGTTATTATCGAGCTCTTGAAGGAAGCAGTTGGTGAAAAGTGTAAGTGTTATTTCATCGCTCAGATGGAAAAGTGTGTCTAAGGTTGGTACGTTCGGTAGATGGAATGCTTTACTGCAGTGTTGATCGGGTGTGGTCATACCATGGTTGTGTAATTAGATTACTCAGTTATTGGGCGTATTGTATGGATCGCACCCCGACGTTTCATTGTTGTTAACCTTTTGGAGATATAGCGAGTGGTATACCATGGGATGGTCAAATGCGATGTAAGAGCTGAGATTGAATGCATGAGGCATGCTTATGTTGGTTATGTCAGATGAATTTTGAGACTCGACTAAGAAGTGTTAACTGATAACGGGAGAGTCAGATGAAGGACTCTTATCCAGAACTTTTCACTTGGAGTATGTTTTCGAGGACGAAAACTCTTTTAGTGGGGGAGAGTTGTAACACCCCGTAATTTCATGAATTAATTTAATCAAGTTAAATTAATTATTCGGAAATTATTTAATTATTCAGTAATTAAAATTGGATTTTTGGAAGAATTACAGGAATTATTGTTATTGGGCCATGACGTAGTTAGTAAAAAGGGAGGTGCCAATGGAGAGGCCTTACTAACTAATTATCCTATTTTTTATATAAAATAGTGAAATGATGAAAATAAAGGAAATTGGGAAAAAAGAAGGTTAGAGGCAAAAGGAATAGAAGTCTGAGAACTGAAGAGTACGTGAAAGAGAGAAGAGCCAAAGGAGAAGAAGACCTTCGAATATTCGACTCTGAGGTAAGGGGTGATTACTCTAATTATGTAGTATTATGATTTTGATGATGATAGGATTGAATTAAGGGATTAGAATCTCTATTTGGGATGTTAGGTTTTGTGAAATACCAACACTGACATGTATGATTTGATGAATTGACTGCAATTGATGATGTAGTATTGTTACATGGTGTTATGGTATGTTGTTTGTGTATTAGAATCATGTATTTGGAGTATTTTGATGTTATTGATGATCAATTTCGTAATGGTATGCGTTGGTATGTGTTTGGGATGCATAAAAGCGTTAAAAATCATGTTTTTCAGCTTCTGGGTTCGTAGGAACCGGTTCCCATGTGGGAGGAACCGGGTTCCACTGTGTTAGAACGTTAAAAATGGCATTTTTGGGTCCAGGAACCGGTTCCCATGTGGGACGAACCGGGTTCCAGTACAAATTCCAGCAGCACGTTTTAAAAACTGTTCTAACTTTAAAAGCTTCTAATTTTCAAACCGTAAGTCCGTTTTATACGCCGTTTTGGACGTTGTTCCTTAAATTGAATGCTTTACCATATGAAATAAAGAAAAAAATAATAACTTGATTTTATTTTGAAAAGTATCGTTTTCTTCAAATGTGGTTTATTCTTGTTTTGCATAGTTGATGAGGTGCAATGAATTGTTGTTTGCATAATTGAATATGTGCAATGATGTGTGTTGTTATAATGTGATTGCTTCTGCTTGTTATGCAAATAGATGTTGTTCGTGGTAAATATGGTTATCATGTGTTTTGATGAATGATGATGCAGATGGATGTTATTCATGGTAAATGTTGTTATCATGTGTTTTGATGAATGATGATGATTGATTTGTTTTGAATGATGCATGATACATGTACATACTTGTTGTGACGTTATGGTAAGATGTGATGAAGCGATGTTAAGCATCGGATTGATGATGATATAAGTATGTGACATGTGTGCATTCATTCATAAATCATTTGCATTGGAAGGCTAATTCCCATTGTGCGGAGATTAGCGGGAAGTCATCGTGTGCCCGTGTGGGGTGTGAGCGATGAGGCAGTAGTCATGTGCCCATGTGGGGTGTGAGCGACTAGAGGGCAGTATCAAAGAGAGAAGTCCTGTGAATGTGATTCACGAATTTTGGTACCACATGCATAAGAGTCTGCATGGTCTTTGTATAAATTGTGACATGTCAGGATGAAATCCGGTGTTATGATTGTGTTGTGTTAGTGGTGCATACTATTGATTTGTGCTTGTGATTGGTATGAATTGATTAATCTGAATATGCTAAGTAGGGTGGATAATTGCTTATGAAATTCTATATCTGATGATTTATAATGCTATTTAATTATGATGTAGTCTCACCCTTACTTTGATGATTTCAGATTGAAGTAGCGGTTTAAGCGATCGGTGAGGATGACTCGTAGAGTTTATCCGGTTATGTGGAGTCGTGTCGGTCATGCTCTGATCTTGTAACACTGGGGGTCGATAGTCTTAGAGTTACTTGATATACGTTGTTGCCATTATTGGTTATGGATTATGTATTGTTGATTTGTTTGGATATGTTTCTTAACGTTGTTAAAATGAGTTTCCGCTGTGCTAAACACATGTTTTGATATTTGGTTTAATTCTAATAAAGCATGGCAAACGACTTGATATTTTGTTTATTTTATTAATTGTAGCATCCTTGCTGTATATTTACTCTGATTTATTTATATTTTCGCGGGGTTTAGAAGGGTGTTACACTGCGTACACTGACGCCATGCCTAGGGCCGCCCGATACGTTCTCCAAAGGAGGAACAATGCAGTGCTACCATATCGCGTGTACCTCGATCGCACAACTCACGATGACATCCGTTGGATGTCGTTCACCGACTACATTACTGTTGTCCCATTCGACTGCATTGCGTTATACTCTAGATGGTTGGCATGCGGGGCCAACACCATGGTGAGGTATCTGCCAGAGCGGTGCATGAGGCAGTTTGCACGTGTGTAGATGATACCGAGGTCACCATTTGAGGATGTTCCCGACACAGTTACCCGAGTGGAGCTCACTGCTATATTTGAGGACTGGGTGCATCATTTGGTCTCGGAGGAGTATCGGCGTATGCAGGCCACCAAGGAGTGGAATTGTGTGGAGGGGTACATGACATGGTTCTATCGAGTATCACATCCTCTGCTGACACCCAACGCTCTAGGAGCTCCTAGGCCAACACACGACGAGATCTTGGAGAGCCAGAAGGCCGAGGATGACCATGCCACTGATCTCCTTCCGATATGCCAACGGATAGAGATGCTTGGGAGGGACGCATTGGACCGAGGTATCATTGCGCACGACGGTCCAGAGGCAGTTTCCATCGTGGAGAGGATGGTCGGTGACGCGGCCGGTGCGGCGGCATATACCAGGCAGAGGAGGTCCCAGGGAGTTAGGGTTAGGCATACTCAGTAGCTGGTTCTGGTTTATTTTTCATTGTTGACTTTATTGTATTCGGGTTGTATTTTTTGACATTTACGTACACTATTAGTTGTATATATAATATTAGTATTTTATTCCATTATGCGTGTTATATTTAGTTTATATCAAAAAAACTAGTAGAAAATACGAGACTAAACACTCCCAGTAGCTGTTCTATTTTTTGACATTTACGTGTTATATTGTCGTTTAATTTAAAATACGGGATTAAACATTGTTTAGAAAACAAAACAAAAATATCTTTCTGCATATTTCGGAGATGCATCTCCGAAACACCCAAAAATGTGAAAATGGTATTTTCGGAGATGCATCTCCGGAAACACCCCCCAATTAAAGTTTTCGGAGATGCATCGCCGAATTCTGAGAAAATCTGAAGAAAAAAAATACTTCAGAGATACATCTCCGAAACAGGGGTATTTTAAAATTTTTTTTGCAGGAGTTCTCCCCTTAGGGGTCTACAAAGAAATTGTCAATTTCTTCTTGCATATCAACCCACATGGGTAGATTTTTAGGGGTTAAGGCATATTACTTAGATTGTACGTTGGAGACCCATTTAGATTTGTACTTGTTTTATGATTTGTTGTAATGGATTATAGATTTTTGTGTTAGATAAATTTTGATTTAAATATTTTGTTCGCGATCATAAACATTGCAAACATGACAAAGACAACGAAATATAAATTAAACAACATAGACATTAAAAAAGCAATTAGATAAAAATTAAACCAACATGAACAACGTTACACTCTAACATATGCTAACTATTCATTAGTTATATCTTTATTCATTGTCTTAGAACATTTTAGCATCTTAAGAATATAATTATTTGATCTTGCTATTGTAGTATCCACCTCGATAAAAACCCATAGTCTCGTAACGTAGAAATGTTGTAAGCATTGTCTTTACATCGTCATGTGCCTTGAGATGAAGATTATTGAACCTTAGTCTCCCATTAAAATCAATAAATGGAGGCCGATATTCAATTTCAAGCACCCTTGGTTTGTCATCATGGTCCAAGAGACTTCGGATTTTAAATCTTCGAGTATGATATATTCTCAATAACCCTAGAACCAAAGGGAGGTTCCTTACTGTTAAAGAAAATAAATGCAAGATAAGACCCCTTATTCATTTTTGTTATGATTTACTTAAAATAACTTGAGTGCTTTTTTATAGAACAATTAAGGCATTCTCAAATATACAAAAGTGTCGGGCAATCTATAAATCATACAAAGTGTCGTAAGTATACTGAATATTTCAAAAATCCGAGATATACTGGATATTTTAAAAATTGGATACCAAATTTATAGACTTACTTGAAATGTGCAAAAGTATTTGAAAGGTTTAATTCTACCACATTTGTACTCTTTTTGGGATTTTTAATTGTTATGAAAGGTTTAAACAATAAAAGTTTGAATAAAAAGTGTAAAAACTTGTAATGGTAAATATTAGATATAGAGAGTATTAGTATCACGACAGAATTAGACGCAGAATCTCTCCGGATAACTTAAATGACTTCTCTGTTTCTTCCACACAATGATTCTTCTCTTCCCGAGTCCATTCCTGAAGAAACAACAAAGATTACCAATGTTATATTCAACACCTTATATGAAAACTTGAAATTTATCATGTCAGCCTTTGCCCATTAAAAATAAATTTATATACATGCAAATGATTAAGAGATTTCAAGAAACATACTTCAGCAACTTTATTCAGTTTGTCTCTAACGTTCTGCAACAACTGTGAAAGGTCACCATCCCATTTATAGAACTCCAAACGCTGGTTGTTAAGTAACTGACTAGCAATCTGTTAAGAGTAAAAAAGTAAGGATATCAAATGCATAGGCAACAATAATTATTAGTTTTTGTCGCATCAGGTGACAATGACTGAAAACATCCAATGCATATATTCTGAATCTTACTTCATACTAATATAAAGAGGATCAATAATGTTGTTAGAATGATGTACCCCTGGAAACTTTACATATCTACCCAAAAGTAGCAAAAGGCCATACTTATGCTTAAAGTGTTTTTTTGGTTAAATGAAGACTAATAATTGCATTTCAAGATTAACAGGTTATAATCAAAATGCTTCAGAAACTGCTTTGGCTGAAAAGTTTTTTTAAAGGAAAAATATTCTAATCCAATCATGTTATCATTCAATTAGAATATTGTTTGATTACAATTAGAATGTCAATTGTACCACCACGAAACATAGCATTTGATACTGAGAGATATGAAGCATATAGTACAAGAATGTCAATACATTCCCACTTCATCAGAAACTCCAGTATGATCTAAAATATCCAAGGAGATATCTATCATGAAAAATAAAAATATTCCTAGATAAAGTGTCATGCTGTTAATAAAAAATTGTATACTATTATGAATTATAGTTGGGGCCACAGATAATGTTTATCTTAAAACTCAAGTAATGGCCTGCAAAAGATACTCAACTAAAGATGTAGTGCATATAATCAATGTGATACTCAATTATGATATAAGTTCTTTTAGCATACACGCAAATGGTTACCTTCTTCCCAATCATTCGACCGCCAGCTGAATGTGCAAAGTATATGTTGTAAAAGTGGCAAATGAAGGCCCGTGGGTCGTTCTGAGACAAATCTGTAAGGTATTGTGCGTAGGTAAGACCAGGAGATGAAGGTTCCGGAATGGTATAACCTTGCTCCTTGAACCACTCAAAATCTTTGTCCAAACTTGCAGATCTTTCCAATCCAGTATTTTTGAATTCAGCATCTGCACACCAATAACAACCATCGGCCAATTAGATAATCAAATTAGCTGACAACATTAGTAATGGCTTGAGATAATCAAAGTGATATCAAAATTACTACAATAAAAAAGAGAAAAAGAAAGTCACAGTAAGGATAAGCAGCATGTTGAACAATTTTCTCGAGAGTATCATAAACAAGTTTGCTATCAACAAGGAACTTCAAGTATCCATCAACAGTAGGTTCCCACTTAGTGACGGCTCTCTCTTCGGGCTTTTCAACTGCTTTCTCACCTTCCTTTGCCTGGTCCTTCGTGTGCAACCTCATAGCCACGAACCTCATCTCCTCTACAAACCCCTTCGCCTCACCGGGATACCGCTTCTTTTCCGCTGTTGTCGCAGACACAATAACCGTTTCTTTCCTTGGCATCCTATGTAGCTCCAATGATAACTTCCTTTGAAAGAAGAAATTGGAACGAAATGGACGAGTTTGTGAAACAGAGAGTTGGGGGTGATTGTTGTTATGTAGAAAAAGGGATTGCATTTGGTGAATAGCTGTTGGTGGCGCCATGGATTGAGGGCACGGAGGTGATAGGATGTGAAACGGAGAATTAATTAGTATTGGAGATGTGAGAGTGAAAACAACGGTGGATGCAGTAACCAAGACGTAAGGTTGAAGAAGAAGCGACCTTGGACGGAAAATAATACTTAGCCCATATGGACACCCTCAATAGCCCACATATTCCGGTCCCCCAAATAAATCATACTTGACGAGTTTTGAAATTGAATCCAGCACTCTCAAAATTATTCCTTTACTATAGATCATTCGGAAAGAAAAAAAAATCTAAAAATGGTGATGATTACGGAAAGAGAAAGTGTTATTGGTACACTAATTGTAACACCAACTCCGTATAATACTACCTATTGTTTTTTAAAATATTTAATCATTATTTTTTATTGTACCGACACAAACAAATAAATGAAATCAGACAGTATTTTTTACGGTATAACTATTAGGTGTTAACTTTTGGGTGTAACCATAGCAATCCTCTTACGGAAATTACGAAAGAACAGACTTTTGATGCATTTCGCAGATGTGACACCGTAGATCAAAGATTGTGATCAATCACGGTGCTTTTTGAACCAGAGATATTGATACTGAACTAAAGTTTACGCTCCTAACGATAACGGTAATTAATTCATGCCAAACCAGCTAGAGGCGACTATGCGTTAATCATGTTCACACGGATAAGGATAAGTTTAATTAGTCCTGGTGGTATTTTCGAGTTATACTTACAAACGAAAGGCGTGAAGCTGGCTAGATGCGACCATGCTTTACACTACGCTCTATGTCATAGACGATCTTACGTGGTCAAAGGTAGAGGACATTTGTCCCTGCCCCAAGTCTATAGCTCGGATCTAGTTGGACGTCTCCAAACTTCACCACACTCGCCCTCGAATTACCTAGATAGATAGAGGAGGGTGCGCCAACTATGCATGAAAACGTGTATTTCTTTGACAGAGGGTATTTGAATGATGTATTCGGACGTACAAAGCGTCTCTGATAGCTCCCATGGGGGAATTTGTTGTTGTAGTCTGATGTGCAAAGCATCTCCAATAACCCCCCTAGATTTTTAAGACGCGCTAGGTGCTGTGGGAAATTGATTGTTGTAGTCGAACGGCTCGAAGCGTATCTGACAGCACCCTTGACTTCTTAGGGCGCATGAGGCCCAGTGGGGAAATGTTTGTTGTAGTCGGGTGCTCGAAGCCTATCCGACATCACCCTGGAATTTTGAGGGTGCACGAGGCGTTGTAGGGAATTGATTACTATAGCCATGCGCTCGAAGCGTATCCGACAACACTCCTGACTTCTGAGGGCGCAAAAGACGTTATGGCAAATTAATTTTTATAGTCGGGCGCTCGAAGTGCATCTGACAGCACCCCTGACTTCGTGCATGCAAAGTGAGGGGGGGTCAATAGTTTATAGGTTGTTACCCGAGTCGCTACAACGTGCATTTGCATTTTGGTGCCCTAAAAATGAGGCAAGGCAAAAACATAACATCGATAATGTAATAACAATATATATATTTCACTATTATATAATTAATTTTCAAATACATTAATAAAATCTTGTGAAAGTGTATGTCGGTTGCTTCCCTTAGATGTGGTGTCTTGATAGCTTGGTGCTCGATTAAGCCCGGGGAGCCGAATCCCTGGCTCAGGATATGTCTGGACCATGCTGTGCGTTTCTGGTTATTCCTTTCGAGGTATAAGTGGTCGGGTTTGCTTGGGCACGAATGATGCTTCGGGAGGGCTCTTGTCTAGCTGGATGTCGAGGGGGTTCTGATTGGCGTTTGTTGAGACCAGCCGATTCCTGACGCTCCTATGGCTTCGTGTCGTGCAGAATTTCCCAGATAGTTATTCCCCAACATGCTCCATTGGACGCAAGTTGCCCTCTTTCTTCCTTAACTCCCCGGTCGTCTGCTTAGCCTCCTTTTTGGACTAAAGTAGGGGTATTAGAAAGTTTTGTTGCTGATGGAGAGCAATGTGTCCTTTACTTACTACATCAGCCGGAGTTTCGATCGACCAGTTGGTCTCTCGAATAATCTCACATTCAGGTATGTCGTCACCTTATAACTTCCTTATCGGGCCGAGGTCTCGGGGCCTTGTTAATTGTCCGAGACTGGACCCTTAATGTTAGGATGATGAGATATCCAGCTCGAGGCTTTTACGATGATGAGATACTTAACGTTGGCTGTTTGAGATAGTGTCGGACTCGACACACTTCTAGGTGGGACCAAATATCTCACACCGGAAAATATTATGTTCCACATGTTGGTTTCTTATTTGACCGCAGAGAGACATAATGTCTCTCACAATATCATGACTGCATCTTATTACATTTGTTGTCTATAAAATGACGTAAATAAAATGTAACAGTAATATGTGTTTATTTAGTGAAATAAAAACTATGAATGTATGAGTGCACACAATTACCATTTGATATATTATACCGATCCTTTAATAAATTCTGACATATCTCAAAGGTTCTAGTGACATTTTTCTTTTTCTTTTTTCACAATTCATATAGACAAACATAATTGAATATATCATTTATGTGAAAATGACATCAATGAACTCAAACAAAGATAGTTGATCTTATCAATAAAATAAAAAAAAGTTGGTCTTTATTAATTAGTTTTATAAGTAAAATGAATGAATAGAACAAGGAAAATAGTATTAAACCACTCGGTGGAGTTGGATTAACTTAGAAGATATCTAAAACTATTTTGGATTCATCAAAATATTTGTATAACATATTTGTTTGACTAAAAGATATTTTGAGATATAATATTCTATATTTTGGAGCTAAAGTGACATTAGAGTGAAAAATAATGAATACTTGTAGAATAAATTAAAATAAAGGAGGTGTAAGGATATTAAAATAATGGTGAGTGAAAAATAATGAATAATTGTAGAATAAATTAAAATAAAGGAGGTGTAAGGATGTTAAAATAATGGTGATTGATTGATGCTGTTGGTAGAAATATGGAGCAAGAGAGTATGGAGACAAAGATGAGGATAAGTATAAGAAATGGTTTTTAACAGCAGGCGCGACCATGTTCTTTCTGAGGTGTTGTCTGCCTCCTCCTTACACGGAAGAGATTGTTTCTAATAACATGGACCATAACTAAATTAGTCTAAACGATTATTACAAATTACACATATCTTTAAAATTCAAAATTTGGATCGTTCTATTCTTTTTCTCTCTAAGGAACTGAAAAATTATTGATGATGAAAAAGATAGTAATAGATTACTTTAATTCATATATCTTCACCATAAATAATTAGGATTTAGTTTCTATAGGTTGACAATTTTTATTTTTTTTAGACATATTAAAAGTTAACTTACATGATAATACTATTTTAGATTAGGTTCTTAATATATGACTATAAATATTTATCGTGTCATTTAGTAATCTCAAATAATTAATGCTTCAATTTAAACTAACCAATTTATGCTTGTGCATATGGATATGGTAATTCAATAAATCCAGCAAAATCAATTCAAATCGACTCAAAAAATTGAGTTGAGTTGTGTCATTGAGTGTGAATACAATTTTCAAAAAGAAAATTCATTCAAAATAATTGAGTTATGGGTAAACTCATACGAGTGACACCCAACCCACAAAATATCTGAGTTATTGAGTACGACTACTTTTTAACTTTTTTTTTAACTTAATAGGTGATGACTTTGATGTTTTTAATTTTGGTTGCTTCAATTTTAACCTTTTGATTTTAACTTATTTAAGATGTTGCACTTTGAGTATTTTGATGTTAATTTTTGTAAGGTGCAAGTATTTTATGCAATTCTAAGTATTATTGTAATGTAACTTTGATTTTTCAAATATGTTTATGATAAATTTTAATGTGTATTTAGACATTTGATGATGTTTAAAAATATAGCGGTAATATGTTAAACTATTTATTAAAAAAATTGTGCCACATCATTAATAATTATATAAGAAAGAAAAAAATTCGATAATCCACTATCCAACTCAATCCAACGCATAAATTTGTGATTTTATCCAAACCGATCCAATGATATCGTGATTATTTTACCTCATTCAAACCGGTGTATCATGTATGAGTTGAGCTACGGTTTTGACTAAATTCAACCTAAAATAGACTCACGTACACCTCTATGATTATCCTTATGCTTAACATAAAATGGTAGATAACAATATTTTTGTTGTTGAATAAAAAAAATGCTAATAACACTCTCTAAACACATTTTGATTTTTGTCAAGTGGAAAGAGCGACTCTTTTTTTTAACCAAAAGAAAAAGATATCATTAAACAAAACAAGAGAACAAAATATACAAGGGGACAAGGTGTGGTGTCGTTTTTTTTACCTCCCCGTTTCACTTGGGAGGACGACACGCTAGACCCTTCACGCGAAATTTGGAAGGAGAATGCGCCCGTGGTGGGATGAATTGTGTTTCAGTTCTTCCTACGATATCACACGAACTTTCTTATTGTCCTACAAGTAGGAAAGGGAAAAAAAAGATCTCAACTAAACCCTAGGAGTTTGCTAAGTGTGGGGATTCACCTAGACTAGAAATTCTGGAGTCCGGGAGGTCGGTTATACATAGGGAAGTGTTTAAACACCCTACATATCTGTAGTACTCTACAGGAACCTTCTCTGTGTCTAAATGTGTTTGTGCTGCTAATGATTATTGGGAAAGTTTCTCCTTTGTATTAGGAGAAGGAATTGAATTGAATAAAAGAAAGACAGACAGACAGACTGACTATTTTTGGTATTTTATTAGCTCACTGAGGTTCCTTGTGAACCTCATGCCTACATATCCCTAATGGAAGTCAGAGCTTAATGTAGTTCGGGGAACTAATTAATTATTAATTATTTTTTGGTGCCTTGCTTGAAGCTCAAGGTTGAAGCTTGAATTAAATCTCTGTTTACAGTAAAGAGACATGAAGTCATCTTTATAGAGAGGTATTTCTACTATTCCACCACAAACATTAAAAGAGTGACAGAATAACTGAATTCATTTCATTAAGATAGGGACCTTACTTGTATGTTTGCAAGTATGCCAGTCGCGTTCTCTTAAATGAAAGAAAGATTCTCATCCAAATTAGGGAAAGTGTACAAGTCTGGGTTTGTTTGCCTCAGAGCATGCCTTTCAGAGTCCTAAATGGGAGAATGTTTGAAATTGAAATTGAAATTGAAATGTTTGTTTGAATGTGGTGAGATAGAGGAAAGATCTCTCTATAGAGATAAGCTATGTCTATCTACTGTATAAAAGATTTGATTTTTAACTGGCTTGTATGAGGCCCAAGCTTGAGGCTTTTTGATTAATGTATTATTTATTGACTCTGGGAGATGACTCCACTGGGGGTTAATTACAAGGAATCTTTGTATTCTGTACAAAGCCCAGAATTGAGGTTGACTCTAGCTAGAAAAAAAATATTATTTTCTGCCTTGTACAAAGCCCAAGGTTGTGGCTGACTGAGTATGAATGACTCTAATAGGGAAAAGATCCTAGATGTTAGGAATCTTTGACACATGAAGTATGGTTTATCTGCCTTGTACAAAGCCCAAGGTTGTGGCTACCTGAATGATGAAGGACTCACTGGGGAGACTCTATTATCTGCCTTGCACAATGCCCAAGGTTGAGGTTGACTATTAACAAGGGAGTTTTATTGTTTTGGTGCCTTGTATGAAGCCCAAGGTTGAGGCTAACTATTTTTGTTGGGTTTTGACTCTATTGAAGGATTTATTTATTAAAAGACTGATTTTTTTGGAAGCTAACCCTTTCCAGGGATTTTGACTCAGCTGGAGAATTTATCTTTTGAAAAGAATGATTTTTGGAAGCTAACCCTTTCCAGGGATTTTATTCTTTTAAACAGGTTTTTATTAATTGACTTTGGAGGCTAACCCTTTCCAGGGGTTTTTGACTCTTTTGGGGAAATTATCTCCTAAGAGAAATGAATCTTTGGTTTTTGAAGAAGTGATTTTGGAGGCTAACCCTTTCCAGGGTTTTTGTTAAAATGATTGGCAGAAAGATTATCTAGTGGAGACTTCTTGTTTAAAGCCCAAGATGAAGGCTGACTCTTGCTGAGGATAAGCAAACATGGATCCTAGACTCTGCTAAGGAAGATTGATGAAGATAAGGGTGACAGAGACTGTCCATGTCTCTCATTCCAAAAGGTGTACTCAATGTAAAATTGAGACAAACTTAGCTTGTTTAAAGTCTGGTTTAAATTGGAAGAAACTCACCAGGGTATGTTAAAAGGTGACTAAAGACCTGTTCCTATGTTTATAAGAAACCTGACGGGTCCTTGTATACAAGCTCAAGAGGAAGCTGGAAATGCTTTTAAGAAGCCTGTGGGTCCTTGTACAAAGCCCAAGAGGAGGCTAATCGAGGGTCATCGAGGGTCCTTGTTATAGCACAAGAAAAAGCTATGTAGTTTTGAACTTATTTTGGCTTTAAGCAAATGGGTAAGAGGTTTCACCGGGAATAATTCCTCTTTGGGTGGATGTGTCCTATTTTGGGTTTTAAGGTTTTTGCCAAGATGTTTCACCGGGAATAATTCATCTTGGGGGTTTTAACTACAGATCTCTAATTAGGAAAGAGCCTTCACCGGGAAGACATTCTCAATCCTAGGCCATATTCCTATAATATATATATAGTTTAACTATCCTAGGGTTTACACTCAAACGTAGTTCTAAACAAATATATACACAGTTTATATTTGACAGTAATTTAAACAAAGATTGTAAATTGAAAGCTTGTAAAGCCTAACCTGGATGGAGTGGAGGCCTTTGAAGAAGTATGTACAAAGCCTCACCAACAGTTGATGGATAACAGTTGAATATATATATGATAAACAGTTAATGGTTTTTTGAAAACAGAAGAAGTGAAGATGGACATAGGTCACATAGGTATCTGAAGAGTTTCACCGGGAATAATGCCCTTCAAATACCAGAAGAATATTTTGAAAACAGAATGAGGATTTTGTAAATACGGTTTTGAAAATTGACAAAAGTCAGCTTAGTTAAGGTAAAGATAAAATCTATACCTAAATAAGACCTAAATAATTAGGGTTTTATAATAAAATTATTTACAAGATAATTAGATTAAAACAAAATGAAAATATATATATTTAAAGTATTTAAGAAAACACTTAAAACATACTATTTTAAACCTAATTAAAATATATGAAATAAATAATATTTTTTTGTGATTTTTTTGATTATTCAAAAAATAGGTATATTAAATAACAAGTGTGTGAAAAATGAAGTGAAAATGATTTAATTTGATATGTGAATTAATTGTGTGAAGTTGTGAGAAAAAATGAAGGGAATTAGTGGTAAAAAAAATGGTTTTGTCTCCTCCAAGGTTTGAACACACGCCCTCTAGGTCACAAACCCAAAACAAACACCACTGAGCCAACGCGCGTGTGGTGATAATAAGCTGGCTTCAATGCAATTCATATAGTGTTCAAGTGTATAGTAGCAAAAAAGAAAATAAAATCAAAAGGTCTGAGGCGAGGGGGATTCGAACCCCAGACCTTGGGCATGAGGAGACTAAGAGCGCATGTGTGGCCACTGGGGCAAGTTATTCATTCGTTTATGAAACGCATATCATTAAATATAAAATAAACTCTTCCCTGGGATTTGAAATTTGCGCGCCACCACCATTGTCATCTTCTTCCTCAAGCTCTCAAATTTTGAATTTCTGAACTCTCTCAACTCTCAACCATTCGCAAAGATATAAAGACCAAACTTGCTCTAAATTCACTCACGATTCCAGATATGTAACTAATATGAATTTATATTAACTACATCTACTGAATTATCTAAAATACGTGAAGAACCCTAAAATTTGAAAATTAAATTAAATGGCTATACTGAAGCATAAATGACTGATGATAGAGGGTTTTTAATCCTCTTATGATGCTGAATAGAATGGTGTTGAGTTTTATCCAAAAAGGTACATGAATTAAAG
The DNA here is from genome assembly GCF_029867415.1 of Vicia villosa. NCBI lineage: Eukaryota > Viridiplantae > Streptophyta > Magnoliopsida > Fabales > Fabaceae > Vicia > Vicia villosa. Next base: position 57,338,096 of record NC_081183.1, on the reverse strand, counting down.
AGGTGGAGTTGAGAAACTTACCTCTGAAAATGAAGATCGTGAGGATGTTGGAGAGCACCTGGGTTTGTATGAATGATCCTAAAAGCTTCCTTGGGACTCAGTGATGCTAACTGGATGCTTGTTGTGACCTCAAACCTTCTGAATTGCTCTACTCGACTCCTTCGATTTGAGCTTCAAGTGAACATGGAGGATGATGAATCTGCAGTTACAGATGAGCTGCGACCATCTGAATAGCTTCACTATACTCTAAGGAATGTGCCTGGATGCTTAACCTTGCTTGGAACCTCCTGAATTATTCTGTGGTCCTCCAACTGCAAGTGCTCCAAATGAGAGGTGAAGATGATGATTCTCCACGCCCAAAAGTGTTCCAGAGGTTTGGATCACCTCTAAATGCCTCCCTCAATGTGTTTGAATACTTACTTTCAAAGAGAGAGCTTTGGTTTGAAGAATCCGAGTCTTCTTGCCAAAGGACCTTTGAAAAAACTAAGTATGAAGAAAGAAAAGAGAAAGCAAGAATTCTGTTGCTTTGGTGTGATTTTCTACTGAGGTATGCTCTCCTATTTATAGGAAAATGGTTCAGTATAGTTGCAGAGGAGTGAGCTTGCTTAGTGAGGTTGATTTGGTTTTCTTGGCCATGAAGGAAGTTTGCAAATATCTCTTATGCAATGATGAGAATTTTGATTCCATTTGATCAATCCCCTAGCCCTCGATTTTGCTTGATCTTAGGGGACAAATCTGAGACAGAAATGAGCTCCAATTGGTTGGGAAGAGATTCCTTTGGTGATTCATCAATTTGCCATAAATTCCTAAATGTAATCATTACATAATCACATGCCTTTGTTTTTGGGAATCTTCTCTAATCCTTATGCAATGATGAAATTGGATGTATGGTGTGCTTGCAGATGTATTAGAGGTCGGGTAGCATCATTTAGAGAAGGCATTTGCACAAAATTGCAAAGTTCCAATTTGTACATGACCTATAATTTCTCCTTATGAGGCCAACTTTGAACAAGCATAACTCCTAGCTCAAAATGAATTTGGAGAAGGTTGAGCACAATTTGGAAAGCCCTAAACATCTACTTCAAATCATTAGTTTGGGGTTTCTTCAGAATCATTTGGGAAAATTGTGAAAAATGAGCCCAAAGTTGGATGAAAACTAGGTTAATAACACTTAGAAAAATTTCTAAGTTTTTATAACCTAAAGCTTGAAAATTCCAAATCTCTTAAATGGTTGATCTTTTGAAAAAAGTTCCTATGTAAGATGTTGTTTTATTTTTCAAGATCTACAACTTTCATGTTGGAAGTTTTTTGAGTTGTGTAGGTGAAATTTTGAGTTCCCACAATGCCCTCAAAAACCCTAATTCCCGACTTTTTGCTCCTTGATGATTCTTCTTGAATTTCTTTGGTCAAATGACTTTAATATCCATATATTGATGATATTGATCTTTGAAAGTCATGGTTTGACCAAAAATCTTAAAAGTCAAAGGTGATCCCATACAGTTGACTTTTTCCAAATAAAGTGAGATTTTGGACTTTTGTGTGGAATTAAGATCTTCTCCTCAAATGAGTGATGTAAATGGGTTATATTGAGGTAGTAGAGGTTCTTGAATCATGCCTTGAGTTTTGGATCCATGCCCTGATTAAAAGTCAACTATCCAGATGAATTAGGTTAAAAACCCTAATTGTCGACCAGATGAAATTGGTGACTGTGGATCTTGAATTAAGGTGTGATGTCCAGTGGATCTTATTGTATGGATCATTTGAAGATGATTGAAGTCTTTAATAGATGTCCTGGAGCTTTTTAGGGTTTCCCAAAGGTGATCCCTGATTTCAGTCCTTGATAGGCTCAAAAACCCTAGTCTGGTGACTTGAGTAAACCTGTACTCAGATGACTGAGTGTCTAATCAATCATAGGTGAATATAAAAGTGAAGCTTTTGAGTCCTATGATTGTGTTAGAGACCAATCCTTCTATTGATTGATCCTTTGCCTGAGTTTTCTTGTCTTTGAACATCCTTGATTAAATGCCAAATGAAGAAGTGACTGCTCTGGGTACTTGCTTTGACCTGATGAAAATCCTGAAGATATGTCATCTCAGGGGGGTCAAAAATTAGGGTATGACACAAGGGGGACCAAGCCAAGACCCCTTAATGACAAAGCCTAAGTCTAGGGGTACCCTTCTTGTCTAACAAGTACTCTCTAATGATACCGTGATGAAAAAAATGATACCAAGTTGTAATTTTGCTCTTCAAAGCAATGCTAGCGAGAAAATCTGCACAAAAAATGGCTTCCCTATAAATGTGCGTGATCATGAAATCAATCGAAATCATAAAAGCCCAACACGCAAGCCAACGAGACATAATTTTCCAAGGCACTAAAGTATGGTCTTTGAAAGCTTTAACAACAATAATGCAATCCGTTTTTAACCAAAGCTTAGAAAATTTTAACTGCTTAGCCTTTTCCATGGCCAAAATAGTAGCTAACAATTATGCCGTTTCCGGGGTTTCACTTCTTAAAAAAGCGCTGAAACTTAGAACATGATTCACATCATGATCACGAAATATTCCTCCACGCGCAGAGCTCTAAGGAGAGCCAGACGCAACTCCATCAATATTTCACTTAACCTAACCACGATTCGGTGGAGACCAAAGAACATCCACAGTAGACAAGAACTTTCTAGGATTAATATGTATGTTCAGTCTTTTTAGCATCGAGATATTGAAGATTGATGAGTTAGAGTTGTTACCAATCATTCTCACAAGAGTAGTAACCTTAGAAATACAGGATTTCCATTGTATACTAGTGTCTTCAAATCTGGCCTTGTTCCTTGCATTCCAAACTTTGTAAAAAATACAAACAATGGAAGCATTAACCACAATTTTAGCCTGAGGAGACCGGTTATGTTCCTGAATTTTCCTACAATCCTCAAGGCTACAAATTGAGAAATTCAGCCGAAGTGTGTTATCCAGTCACTGCCACAAATTCCTCACATACTTACAATCAAAGAAAATGTGATCAGAGTTTTCAAAATGGAAGAGGCAGAGACTGCACAAAGAACGGAAAGAAAATCCACGCAACTTTAAGTTATCATCTATTGGAACTTCATGATGAATGTACCTCCAAACAATCATAGAATGATAAGGAGGAGTATCCTTGTCCCATGGGAAAGAGGACCAGCTAATCGAAGGGCAAGGCTTGAGAATATCATTGTAAGAATCTTTAATAGTCAACATGCCATTTGATTTTTTTCCTCCAAAAAAAGCATCAGGTACTTCAATCTCAGGAATAGAGATGTTGGAAATAGTGTTAAAGAGATTAGGAATAGCCATTTGAATGTTTCTATTGATTGACCAATTATTGTTTGACCACCAATCCCTAACCATAGAAGTTAAAGCATAATGAAACCTATTTGTGATCTTAAACTTATTGGCTAAAGATTCCCCAAGACAGATGCCCAACCAGAAGTTAACATTCTTACCATTTCCAATGATCCAATTGCAGTTGTTCAAAACAGTTTGATGAGCTTCTTTAATGCCAATCCAAATTGAAGATTTTATTGAGTATTTAATGACATTTCCATTTCTTATAACTTTGGCCTTAAGAAGATTACTCCAGCTTTGATTGTTGTTAAGAAATTTCCAGCACAAATGTATATTTGTTGCAGAGTTGTAAGCCTTAAGTGAGATGATCCCTAAACCTCCTTCATTAAGCTTTATGCAACAAGATTTACATGCCACAATAACAAGCTTCTTCTTATCTATGTTACCACTCCAAATAAAATTCCTCATGTACCATTCAATAATCTTTATTATGCTGCATGGCCAGGTGTATACAAAGATACAATGGACCATCATACTGAGAATGACAACTTGCACCAACTGAGCTATGCCTGCCATAGAGATGATCTTTACCTTCCAAGCTGCAAGCTTTAGTCTTATGTTATCTGCAAGTTTAAGCAAATAACAGGCTTTAGGCTTCCCAACAGAAATAGGAACACCCAAATGAATAAAGGGTGGGTTAGCTTTGGTAAAACCAATAATGTCAGCCAGAGTGCAATGCCTTGCAAAAGACATTCCACCAGCATAAATCAAATATTTGGAGAAGTTGCAAAATTGCCCCGATAGGTTGCCATAGTCCCTTAGAAGATCAGATATAGCCTTAAGAGATTTATAATCTCCTCTGCAGAATATCATGATTGTTAGTCCTTTGTGTTTAGGGTTGGCTTAATTTTTGTACAACAAATAAAAGGATCAGTATGTATAAATGTATAAGGACAACAGGTACAACAAAGAGACCCACTGAAATGATATAACATGTTATGTTGGAGTAATTCAACATCTGGAATAACATGCCACATGGGATGTTACGACATCATGCCTGAACTGAAGTAAAGATTAAATCTGTGTGATTTAATTACTACAGAAGAATGTAGAATATTAAGGGATATTGTGCAAATCAAATAAAGGCGTGATATATTTGACAGGTCTAAAGAATCAATAAGAAGATTTGAAGAATCATTCAGAAGAATCAAATCAAAATATTTGAAGATTATATAGTTTCTAATTATAAAGATATTCTCGGAAACTAACAGATTGAAGACCTTGATTGTAGTAGAAGATACTGCTATATTGTAACAAAAAATATGTTTTGATTGAAGGCCTAAATCCAGTTGGGTATAGGTTATAAATAGAAGACTTTTTAACCTAGAAAAAAAAAGACAACCTGATCAGTGCATTTTAATGCACGTTCTTCCATGTTTGTACTCGAGTATTTCTTCGGTTTGTTTTATTTATTTTTATGTTTTAATATGTTTTTATATTTTATTTTATTTTTGCACTTATTTGTTTTTCGTATTAATTTTTCAGCAATAACAGTCTGCACGGAAACGATCATATCTGGAGTTCCAGGAGTCCGATTGAGGCGTTCTAATAATCGCCGGAAAGCTAAGAGAAAGAGCTACAATTCTTATGTTTGAGTCAAAGTCAGAATCGGACTGTAGAAGGGCCAGAATATGCGTTGAAGTTGCTGCACTAGCTTTAGTTAAGTTTCGGGTTAATTGGTTTTGGGCCTGGGTCGTATGTTTGACCCAGTTGGATTGTAAAACGGGTCGTGGCTTTGACTTAGGTTAGGCAGCCGCGGTTACTCTTCATCTATCTTCCATTCACGAAAAAAATCAAGCTTGTACGAATTGATCCATGGCGAACTAATCCTTTCCTGTTGAATTGCTGTATTCAGGTTCCGACCTTGAGATTATTTTAATTTTAATCTAGTGTTTATTCCTTTCAATTTTGTTCTATGTTTTTGAATGCTTAATTCGAATTTCATAGAGTATTTTGATTCAATTCGATTGATTGTATGATCCTAACAAATAATCACGTTACCGTTTGCTTAATTCGTTACCGTGTATGATTTATCACGTTTGCTTAATTCGTGAGGCTTAACTCCGTTTGCTTAATTCGGATATTAGGATTATACATCGTACAATACTCTTTAGCGCTTGTCACTGAGTTTGTAGTCGAATAGGAATAGATTATCCGCTTAGGAGATTAATATTGCTTAATCGATGATAGATAGGAACCGAATCAGTAATTCGACTTTTCAGCTTATTTGATAATCACTTTTTCATAATCACTTTTTTTGTTTAATCGAAACTTAAACCCCCCCCAAATCGTATTTTAATTAGTTAATAATAATTCAAGAATCCTTGAGAGACGATACTCGAGTTACCGTACCGTCGTTACTACAGTTTTACAATTAACTCGTTTTTGACCCGCGTGCGACAGCGGATCACAACCACAGAGTAGAAAAGATATAATCTTTAGGGTTTGTCGAGGTAAACCTCCTGGCCTGTGGGAAGGTTACCATTGTGATCCTCAAAGACTACATGCAAGAGGAGTATTATTCTTGGAGGAAGCTTTGAAGTAACTTCAAGTTTATGGTCGTATTCAAGAGTCTTGGCTAGGGATTATCATGGAAGTATGTCTTCCAAAATGTTTTATCCGTGGGATCAGAATGAGTTGGATATTGAGTCGTTGCTACAACTCTTGGGATTGGAGAACTGTACAACATCATTACGATGATTGGAAGTGGAATGGGGATATTCCATATCTATGGAGGACCTAGGTAGAAGGGTCATTGGGTAGGGATTAAGTGAGGGGTTGTAAGCTTGGGACTAGTTTAGCTCCGAATTAATACTACTGATAATGGACTTCATTCCTGGCTTGTTATGCCCCCAAAGTAGGTGTGATTTCACCGAACTGGGTCAACAATTACTAGTGTCACTTATCTTTCAGTTTGGCATAATTCCATGTATATACCTTGCTGATGTTTCTTGACAAATCACATGTCTCGACATCTTTCACGACATCTGGATCTGTTATACCGGAATTTCAATTCGTATCAGAGCAGGCATCCTGTTCTATCTTTGGATGAGATCCTGGGAAGATACTTTCTGGTTCAGCAAGGAAGGTTTGTGATGAAAAGATGTATTGATCGTCGATGTGTACATGGTCCCTATAAGTGGAGGATGGACTGTGTTGAGCATCGAGGGATATAGTATGCATTGGTGAGGGTTTGATTTTTTTTCAAACTCAAGGTTTGTTCTGCCGGTATGTGGGATGTGGTGAGTAGGTACAAAGCTCTGTGCCTAGAAGATGATGAGGAACTGTTATGGAAATTCCGCTGCATGGTATCTCTTTCAAACCTGGTTCTCTTAGCATTAGGGTTTGATGTCCTCGGAAAACTGCACTCATGATGGGGTATGAACAATGGTGGATCAGTCAAAGGAGCAAATAATACTTGAGTTCTAGTTCTCAAGTCCACTCATAAAGGAACTTTAGCATGAATGACTAGTTGCTTTTTCAAGTAGCATGAAGAAAGATTGAAACCATTCAGGCTGGTCTCAATGCAAGTCTTCATATCTCTTGACTCCTTTCAGGACGTAACTTTGATTCTGGCTATTTAAAGGATAGTTAGGCCATCTGTATTAGGGTTGTTTAAAGGATGATATAATATCCACATCACCATGTTCATATTTATGGAAGGAACGAATGTTCTATGACATGCTAGAACATTACTTTAGCAAGTATGCAACTACTGGTTGAAGAACAAATGTTTTGGGTGCTAAACAAAATGTTATGATATTTTTTGTTTGGAACCTACTCCTGACCTGGAAGAGGAGACATCTGATTTGCACAAGTTGATCAGGACACGATCAACAGTCTATCTACTTCTGTGTCAGTTTATTTCTGGCCAAGGTATGTGAATATACAATGGTCTGCAAAGCTGGAATATCGTCTTGGATAATTCAGTCCTTTTCTGGAGTAAGGGGGAGTGGTTGTTCCAGTTACCTTTTAAAAATCTTCCCTTTTAAGTGGAACTACATTAGCTCTGACTTCTCCATTGCACCGAGGAGGTATGTAGGCACAAGATGTAATGTCTTGCCGAGCTTGTTTTAAAAATAAAACAAACCTTTCTTTTGCATACAATATCTTTTAATAAACACAGATTTTCAAAAAGGTTCCTGTGGAGTACCACATATATGAGGGGTGCTTAAAACTTTCCTCTTGTATAATCAACACCTGTAACGCCCATTTTTAGTTGCGTATTATATTTGATTAAGTCATGTTATGCCATGTGTTTTATTTAACTAATTAGGCGTTAATTAGGTGTTTACGTGATTTTGGTGTTATTTATTGGGTTTTTATAGTAAATAATATAAGTTGATAAATTAGGAGAGTTATTAGGCTTGAGATAAGATTAGTAAGAGTAGGGTGTGAATTAATGCCCATTAGTATTATGAGAAAGATAGTAAGGTTAACCAAAACAAGGGTCTTAGAGGTTTAGAGGATAGAAACTCATTTTACACAAAATTGGAAATAGAAGAGGAGAGTGAAGAGAAGAGAAAGGGAGAATTCCAAGATTCAAGTTCATAGAGTTGGCTTCAATCCAAACCTAAGGTAAGGGTGGGATTCTTTCATGCTAAAGGGATGTATGATGATGTTTTGGGTGGGATTTGATTGTATGTTTGTATCCATGGAAGTTATGTGTAGAGATGTTAGGGTTTATGAACAAAATGCATGAATTTATGATTTGAAATATGTTTTAATTGATATGTAGTGATGAATGATGATAGATTTCGTGCTTATACATGGTTAATTGATGTTAGAATGAGTTATGGGTGAGGGGAGGGGGATTATGCAGGTCTGGTACTGTTACTGAATTTATGCAAAATCGCACCTCCGCTAAGCGGAGCTAGTCCGCTAAGCGGACCTTGCTTTGCATTTCGCTTCTGTCTCGAGTCGCTAGTGCTCCGCTAAGTAGACCTTGTTTGTAGTTCGCTTCTGGACCCCTTTGCTAAGCAGACCGTGTTTTACAAAAATTGTTCCAACTTTAAAATGACGCATCTTATGAACCGTAACTCCTTTTCAAGTGCCGTTTGGACCTACGTGAAGCTCTAATTGATGTTTTACCATTGAATATGCTTAGTATAACTTTGGAAACTCTTTGAATCTTTTCTTGAATTGAATTTTGTTGACATTGGAGATCCGGAATTGATTATGTCGTTTAAGTTGATCATGTCGTTTACGTGGAATATGTTGTTCAAGTCGATTATGTCGCTAAATGTGATTGTAAATGTGCATCATTGAGTCACATTCATTGCATTGTTTGAGATGGGCCTTATGGCAAATGTTTGAGACGGCCCAATGGAAATTGTTTGAGACGGGAGTTTACTCCAATGGTACCACATGCATTTGCATTCTTCGAGTTGCATAAGTAAAGTCGTGTGATGAGTCATAATTGAATGTTTGTGTGTGCATAACATGAATTTTAACTTGTGTCGAGGTGATGGTTATTTCGTTGATCATATGTGATAAGTGACAATGTGTTCCTTAATTGATATTGATATTATTGTTGTTGGTAAGATGTTGAATGATGTGAACAGTAGTAAGTGATATACGTTGAGAAGTGGTGACCAATGTATGATTATTTCTCCGCTTTGAATATTATCATACATTTCTTTATAATGAATGATATCTCACCCCTTTTGTTTGAATGTTACCCTTCGTTGGTAACATGCAGATAATGACGAGGAGTAGTCTTGTGCCTTATAGCTCGAGTCGGTGTGTCGATGCTCTGATACGTAACTCTCGGGGGGGCGTTGGATTACTTGCTTATGTCTTGTTTCTTGTTGCTTATTCCTTGTTGGATTTTGTCATTATGTTATATTGAGATTTGTTGGTTATATTGTGCCATGTTTGCCTTGATGGTTATGACTTAGACTGTTGTTGAAATTTGATTCCCGCTGCTATATGATTACTTTTTGGAAGTGATGATTAATGTTTTGGATATTGACCTCCTTTATATGTGTTATGTATCCATGTTGATGAGCATGATATGTGTATGTGATATTAGTGGTTTAAATGTGACCCTCGAATCATTCTGTTCGTATTACTTTAAGATTTTTGCACTCTGATTTTCCTGTTATTTGCAGGGTAGATTTGGGGTGTTACATTAGTGGTATCAGAGCAGGTCGGTCTTGTCCGGTCATGTGTCGTGTTGTAGTGTAGTATAACAAGCGTGTATTTTTGTTTGTGCTGATTGCTTTTATGTTGTAGTGAAGACTTGTGATGGCTGGGAGGAATGATGCTGTGATAGCTGCTGCTTTGGAAGCAATGGCTTAAGCTTTGGAGAACCAACCGAATGGTGGAGAGAATGTTGCTTCTCGGAGTTTGGCTACCTTCCAAAGAGAGAACCCTCTTGTGTTTAAGGGAACTTATGATCCCGATGGCGCGTTGACATGGCTTAAGGAGATTGAAAGGATTTTCCGTGTCATGGACTGCACTCCTGAATAGAAGGTTCGGTATGGGACTCATATGCTAGCAGTTGAGGCGCATGATTGGTGGCTAGAGACCCGTAGGAGATTGGAAGTGAGTGGTGAGGAGATCTCTTGGATTGTGTTTCGCATGGAGTTATTAAGAAAGTACTTTCCTGAAGATATCCGTGGCAAGAAGGAAATTGAATTCCTTGAGCTAAGTTAAGGGAACAAATCTGTTGTGGAGTATGCTACTAAGATTGGTGAGTTGGCAAAGTTTTACCAACACTATGATGGGCCGAATGGAGAGTTTTCCAAGTGCATTAAGTTTGAGAATGGTTTGCGTCTGGAGATTAAGAAAGCAATTAGTTACCAGAAGATTCGTATCTTTGCTGATTTGGTTGATTGTTGTCGGATTTATGAAGAGGACAACAATGCTCTTTATCGGGTAATAAATGAGAAGAGGGGAAAGAGTCAATAAGGTCGTGGTAAGCCTTATGAAGCTCCGAGTGGAAAGGGCAAGCAGAAAGCGGTTGAGGGTAAGAGAACTAGTGGGGGAGATGCTCCTGCTGGTATTGTGTGCTTCATGTGTGGCAAGGTTGGTCACAAAAGCACGTCGTGTAACGTTGATGCTAGAAGATGCTACTGTTGTGGGAAGTTTGGTCATGCGTTGTCTGAATGTACGCATAAGGATATGGTGTGTTTCAACTGTGGTGAAGAAGGCCATATTGGGAGCAAGTGTTAGAAGCCCAAGAAGGAACAATCTAGTGGCAAGGTGTTCGCCTTGTCGGGACTCAGACCACTAGTGAGGATTCACTCATCAGAGGTACATGTTTCATTAATAGCATTCCTTTGATTACTATTATTGATTACGGTGCTACGCATTGCTTTATATCTGCTGATTGTGTTGAAAGATTGGGTCTTGTATTATCTGTTATGAACGGAGAAATGGTTGTCGATACCACGGCTAAGGGATCGGTGACTACTTCTCTTGTGTGTCTAAAGTCTCCCGTGTCAATTTTCGATAGAGACTTTCTTGTTTATTTTGTTTGCTTGCCGTTGAGAGGTGTGGATGTGATTTTGGGGATGAACTGGTTAGGGCATAACCATGTCCACATTAATTGTTTTGATAAGTCTGTGAGGTTTTCTTCTCCTGAAGAGGAAAGCTTAGAGTTGTTATCGGCCAAACAGTTGCGTTTGTTGATGAAAGAAGATGTTCAAGTGTTCGCATTGGTTGCTTCGATGTCTGTTGAGGATCAGGCTGTAATAGAAAGGTTGAAGGTGGTATGTGAATTTCCTGAAGTTTTCCCTGATGAAATTCCCAATGTGCCGCCTGAGAGAGAAGTTGAGTTCTCTATTGATCTTATACCTGGTACTAGGCCCGTGTCTATGGCTCCGTACATGATGTCTGCTTTAGAGTTGTCCTAATTGAAGAAGCAATTGGAAGAGTTGATTGAGAAGAGGTTTGTGAGACCTAGTGTGTCACCGTGGGGAGCTCTAGTGTTGTTGGTTAGGAAGAAGGATGGGAGTATGAGGCTTTGCATTGATTATCGTCAGTTGAATAAGGTGACGATCAAGAATAATTACCCACTTCCAAGAATTGATGATTTTATGGATCAATTGGTTGGTGCTCGCGTGCTTAGCAAGATTGATATGAGGTCGGGTTACCATCAAATTAAGGTAAAAGATGAGGACGTGCAGAAGACGGCTTTCAGAACACGTTATGGACATTATGAGTATTCCGTGATGCCCTTTGGTGTGACTAATGCACCTGGAGTATTTATGGAGTACATGAACCGTATCTTTCATGAGTATTTGGATCATTTTGTGGCGGTGTTCATTGATGATATTTTGATTTACTCTAAATCAGAACCAGATCATGCTGAGAATTTGAAGTTAGTATTGCAAGTCTTGAAAGACAAGAAGTTGTATGCTAAGTTGTCCAAGTGTGAGTTTTGGTTGAAAGAAGTTAGTTTTCGGGGGCATGTCATTTCGGGTGATGGCATTGTCGTGGATCCGTCGAAAGTTGATGCCGTGTTGAGATGGGAAACCCTTAAGTCGGCTACCGAGGTTCGAAGATTTTTGGGATTAGCCAGTTATTATAGAAGGTTCATTGAAGGTTTCTCTAAGTTAGCCCTTCTGTTGACCATGTTGACTTGTAAGGGTAAAGCTTTTGTATGGGATGTTTCTTGTGAAGAGAGCTTTGTTGAGTTAAAGAAAAGGTTGACGTCGGCACCGATTATGATATTGCCTAATCCGGAAGAATCGTTCGTGGTCTATTATGATGCTTCTAAGATGGGTTTAGGAGGTGTGCTCATGCAAAATGATAAGGTTGTTGCTTATGCATCAAGACAGTTGAGAGTTCATGAGAAGAACTACCCTACACATGATTGATAACTTGCTGTTGTAGTGTTCGTGTTGAAGATTTGGAGGCATTATCTTTATGGTCCTAGATTTGAGGTATTTAGTGACCATAAGAGCTTAAAGTATTTGTTTGATCAAAAGGAATTAAATATGAGACAACGAAGGTGGTTAGAATTGTTGAAGGATTATGATTTCGGTTTGAATTATCATCCATGAAAGGCTAATGTTGTTGTCGATGCTTTGAGTCGCAAGACTTTGCATATGTCGGAAATGATGGTTAAGGAGTTAGAATTAATTGAGCAATTTCGAGATATGAGTTTGGTATGTGAAGTGACTCCTAAGAGTGTTCGATTGGGTATGTTGAAGATTAGCAATGATTTTCTGGATAGTGTCAGAGAAGCCCAAAAGTTGGATGTGAAACTGGTTGATTCAATGGTTGGAGTCGATCAAGTTGGGAATGGTGATTTCAAGTTGGATGCGCACGATGTGTTGAGGTTCCGTGATCGGATTTGTATTCCTGGTGATGTGGATTTGAAAAGAGCTATTCTTAAGGAAGGTCATAGGAGTAATCTGAGTATTCATCCCGGAGCTACAAAGATGTACCAAGATTTGAAGAATTTGTTTTGGTGGCCTGGAATGAAGCGTGACATAGCTCAGTTTGTGTATGCATGTTTGACTTGTCAGAAGTCGAAAATCGAACATCAGAAGCCTGCTGGTTTAATGCAACCGTTAGAAGTTCCTGAGTGGAAATGGGATAGTATTTCTATGGATTTTGTGACGGGTTTGCCGAATACCGTGAGAGGACACGATTTGATTTGGGTGGTTGTTGATAGGCTTACGAAGTCGGCGCATTTCATACCTAATAACATCACTTATCCGGTTCCGAAGTTGGCGGAAATTTATGTCCATGTGATAGTGAAGTTGCATGGTGTTCCTTTGTGTATTGTTTCAGATAGAGATCTGAGATTCACTTCAGATTTTTGGAAAAGTTTGCAAGAAGCATTGGGTTCTAAGTTGAGGTTGAGTTCGCGTATCATCCTCAGACAGATGGTCAAACGGAGAGGACGATTCAATCTTTGGAGGATTTGTTGAGATCTTGTGTTCTTGAGCAGGGAGGTACATGGGATACTTATCTTCCATTGATCGATTTCACATATAACAATAGTTACCATTCGAGTATTGGAATGGCATCTTTTGAGGCATTGTATGGTCGGAGATGTAGGACTCCGTTGTGTTGGCATGAATTTGGCGAGAGTGTAGTACTTGGACCTGAGATTGTACGAGAGACTACTGAGAAAGTTAAGTTGATTCGGGAGAAGATGAAGGCTTCTCAGAGTAGGCAGAAGAGTAACCATGATAAGAGGAGAAAAGATTTGGAATTCCAAGCTGGTGATCATGTATTTTTAAGAGTTACGCCAACGACTGGTGTGGGAAGAGCCTTGAAGTCGAAGAAGCTAACTCCTCGTTTTATCGGACCATATCAGATTTGCGAGAGAGTTGGTAATGTGGCGTATAGAGTAGCCTTACCGCCTAATCTTTCGAATTTGCATGACGTGTTTCATGTGTCGCAACTTCGGAGGTATGTTTCAGATCCTTCGCATGTGATTCATATGGATAATGTGCAAGTGCGATATAATCTCACGGTAGAGACTATGCCTGTAACATCCTATTTAAAATATTTAGTCATTGTGTGTTGTTTGTGAATTTTATGGTTTCAATAGTATTATTAAAGGGTAGAAAAATTCACTTTTCATTTATATATTAGTTTGATTTCATTGTTTTATATACATATATGGTTTTATTAGTTATCATAAGAATGACTATAGTGATCACTCACAAATACTTACTGTCATTCACTTATATAAATGAGCATAATGACTATCATATATAAATATATATATATATATATATATATATATATATATATATATATATATATATATATATATATATATATATATATATATATATATATATATATATATATATATTCTACCATTGTCATATGTAGGTGTATTGTTCTTGTTATTATAATGTGTTGAATTATAGATGGGATTATGTTTCAAACATATAGATACCTAGCACATGAATTATAATTTAAGACTTACACTATACTGTAGAGATTTAATAAGGTTAGGACATTGATGCATATAGTAGAACCTTATGTTAAAATCTTAACTAGCTAGTGCTGTAGCGTTAAAAATTAATAGCGAGAAAAAAATTGATTCAAATTACTAATAATTTACTAATATAGATTATTTCACTAATATATTATTAATAATAATAATAATAATAATAATAATAATAATATTAAATCATTATTGTTAGTAGTATTATTATTAGGAATTAATTAAGGAGGATAAAAACCAAATTAAAGGGAGATTAGAAGGGGATTGGAAAATAACTGCTAGAACGTGAAAGAGAAAGGGACTAACAAGAGAAAACTAGGGCAAGAGATTCTTCCATCAATTTTGGAGGTTCAAACTCAGAATTAAGGTAAGGGTGATAATTTGATTCAATAATATTGTAGGAAGTATTCTTTGTCCGAGATTGAATTGTCGAAATTGATATTAAATATTGTAGCGTGTTCGTAAACATATTGTCTCGTTAGAACCATATGAAAATATGTTGTTCATAAGAGGTTTATCATTCATGTGTTGTGAAGATACATATATGCACCGATATAGTAGTGGTACCGTAACTGATGAATGTATGAAAAGCGGTTGCGGCACTTTCTTAATCGTAGGTTCTCGTGTTTCAAAATTACTCCAATTTACTGTAGCGGTCATATAGAATTAGTTAGATCACCATTTTTATAGATGATAAATTGGTATATAATAATCAATAGGTGATTAAACTGTGTGGCATTTTCCATAGTCAAGTTTTAAGTTACTAACATATGAAATATCATTAGTATAAGAATGATAATAATAAAATAATAACAATGTGTGGTGATATGATTATGATAGTATATATTTGCATGGCAGTTTCTAATATATGGTCTCCTTTGGTAAACAATGGTTTTCTCCTGATATACTTCATGTGCCAGTTGCTAATTAATATATCTATGTCACTGTACTGTGTAGCGGCACTTGTTAATAATCATGTTCAATTACTAACTGTAGCGTCACCTGTTTTGGTGATTAGTTCTTGTGAGCTATTCAGTACCGTGTGATTGATGTGCCGGTTGTTGTATCGAGATAAACATGTGAAACATTTTTGTGATGATTTGGTAATTCCATTGGGAATTACGGTGAGTATATGGCTCACGTGTGATCAGTGTAGATCGTGTGTTATGTATTAATGAAAATATCTTGTGCACAATTATATGTCATGCATTCATAATGTGTCTGATGGAGATAAGCTAGGTGGGAATCCATGATGGGTGCCTAGTCTTATCCGGACTCCATGTGGGAGTTGTGATGGAGATAAGTCATAGTTCAGAGGAACGTATACGACTTATCCGGATTTCGACGGGGATCGGGTTCAATGAATGAACCGTATGGATTGTGTTGGTACCGCATGCATGTTGTCGTGTCAGTGAGTCACATTGCATATATACATATATATTTGATTGCGAAATGAGTATGACGTGTATGTCATGAATTGGGTGTGAATTGTGAATATCTTTTTCATAGAAATTACTACTCCTTAGTATGTGTTTTTCCACCGGTTAATTATTGAATGTAATTCTCACCCCTTTTCTGTTGTTGTGTCTGTGCTCCTTGTGGAGTACAGATAATCAGGTACTTGAGTAGTGCTTGGAGCTTGTGTTGCTTGATCGAGTCTTAGGAGTCGCTCTGATACGTAACACGGGATGTGGGGATTTATTATGCTTTGTTTTACTTTATTTGGTTACGTATCTTATCTTTTAAATTTGTATTGGACCACGAGTTTAGTGGAAAATTATTGTTGTTAAGGGCTTAGCGCCATGAAAGTGAATTAATTTGAATATTTCACTGTTTAATTTATTTTCTGAGTAATAAAGTGATTGAAGTGACTTGAGACTTCATGGTGTTTTATGAGACGTGACATCCTACGTGTGTACTCTGATGTTTTCGTAAATTATTTTACATATTTTATTAACGGGGATAGTAGGGTGTTACAATGCCTATAAGGATCGAGGATCGCGAGACGAGGACGCTTAGAGGCATAGAGATTGCTTTGGTGAAGGTCGTTTGGTCGGATGCTACCGGTGAAAGTTTGACGTGGGAATTGGAGAGCAAGATGCGCGAGTCGTATCCCGAGTTATTTGTTTGAGGTAATTTTCGAGGACGAAAATATTCTAAGTGGGGGAGAGTTGTAACGCCCGTTTTTATTTTGCGTATTTTATTTGATTAAGTCATGTTATGCTATGTGTTTTATTTTACTAATTAGGCGTTAATTAGGTGTTTATGTGATTTTGGTGTTATTTATTGGGTTTTTATAGTAAATAATATAAGTTGATAAATTAGGAGAGTTATTGGGCTTGAGATAGCATTAGTAAGAGTAGGGTGTGAATTAAGGCCAATTAGTATTATGAGAAAGATAGTAAGGTTAACCAAAACAAGGGTTTTAGAGGTTTAGAGGATAGAAACTCATTTTACACAAAATTGGAAATAGAAGAGGAGAGTGAAGAGAAGAGAAAGGAAGAACTCCAAGATTCAAGTTCATAGAGTTGACATCAATCCAAACCTAAGGTAAGGGTGGGATTCTTTCATGCTAAAGGGATGTATGATGATGTTTTGGGTGGGATTTGATTGTATGTTTGTATCCATGGAAGTTGTGTGTAGAGATGTTGGCGTTTATGAACAAAATGCATGAATTTATGATTTAAAATGTGTTTTATTTGATATGTAGTGATGAATGATGATAGATTTCGTGCTTATACCTGGTTAATTGATGTTAGAACGAGTTATGGGTGAGGGGAGGGGGATTATGCAGGTTTGGTACTGTTCCTGAATTTCTGCAAAATCACGCCTCCGCTAAGCGGACCTTGCTTTGCATTTCGCTTCTGTCTCGAGTGCTAGTGCATCGCTAAGCGGACCTTGTTTGTAGTTCGCTTCTGGACCCCTTCGCTAAGCGGACACTGTTTTACAAAAATTGTTCCAACCTTAAAATGACGCATCTTTTGAACCGTAACTCCTTTTCAAGTGCCGTTTGGACCTACGTGAAGCTCTAATTGATGTTTTATCATTGAATATGCTTAGTATAACTTTGGAAACTCTTTGAATCTTTTCTTGAATTGAATTTTGGTGCCATTGGAGATCCGGAATTGATTATGTCGTTTAAGTTGATCATGTCGTTTACGTGGAATATGTTGTTCAAGTTGATTATGTCGCTAAGTGTGATTGTGAATGTGCCTCATTGAGTCACATTCATTGCTTTTTTTGAGATGGCCCTTGTGGCAAATGTTTGAGACGGCCCAATGGAAATTGTTTGAAACAGGAGTTTACTCCAATGGTACCACATGCATTTGCATTGTTCGAGTTGCATAAGTAAAGTCGTGTGATGAGTCATATTTGAATGTTTGTGTGTGCATAACATGAATGTTAACTTGTGTCGAGGTGATGGTTGTTTTGTTGATCATATGTGATAAGTGACAATGTGTGCCTTAATTGAGATTGATATTATTGTTGTTGGTAAGACGTTGAATGATGTGAATAGTAGTAAGTGATGTACGTTGAGAAGTGGCGACCAATGTATGATTATTTCTCCGCTTTGAGTATTATCATACATTTCTTTATAATGAATGATATCTCACCCCTTATGTTTGAATGTTACCCTTCGTAGGTAACGTGCAGGTAATGACGAGGAGTAGTCTTGTGCCTTATAGCTCGAGTCGGTGTGCCGATGCTCTGATACGTAGCAGTCGGGGGGACGTTGGATTACTTGCTTATGTCTTGTTTCTTGTTGCTTATTCCTTGTTGGATTCTGTCATTATGTTAGGTTGAGATTTGTTGGTTATATTGTGCCTTGTTGGCCTTAATGGTTATGACTTAGACTATTGTTGAAATTTGATTCCCGCTGCTATATGATTACTTTTTGGAAGTGATGATTAATGTATTGGATATTTCCCTCCTTTATATGTGTTATGTATCCATGTTGATGAGAATGATATGTGTATGTGATATTAGTGGTTTAAATGTGACCCTAGAATCATTCTGTTCGTATTACTTTAAGATTTTTGCACTCTGATTTTCCTGTTATTTGCGGGGTAGATTTGGGGTGTTACAACACCCGTACCTAAGATCTCTTTTTAGTTGTTTTTGTTTCAAAAAATTATTTTTGGGTTTATTTCGTTCTTTTCCGATTTTCTTTGGAAATAATAAAGCGCGGTGGCGACTTTCACTGAAATAACGAGTCAAGTTAATCAATGACTTTGATCTCAGATTTTCCCCGCTACACAAAGATATAACCAAGACAAATGCAGGACAACTATCTTTGCTTAAAGCTCAATCAAGGACAATCTTTAACAGAACCAAGTTAATTTATAAGTACAAAAGTAATAAATATATTTAATTTAATAGCACAAAAAATTGTTTCTACACATCTGATAATTCACTAGCTAATATTTCTTTCAGAGTAGTTGTGTATAACATTTAGCAGCTGAGATGTATTCTGCTCCTGCTGTAGACAAAGAAATCGTTGCTTGTCTTTTATTTGCCCAAGATATTACATTTTCACTAATGAATTGACAATTTCCACTAGCGGATTTCCTTTCAATTCTATCCCCAAAATAGTCCGCATCACAGAATCCAACTAGCTTATACATTAGGGATTTATTATAAGGAAGTCCCAGATTTCTTGTTCCTTTCAGATACCTAATGATTCTTGTAACACCTCATTTCTACCCGGCGAGTATTATAAAAATCAGAGTTATAAAATTTCAACAAACAAACGGGATGTCACACTTCACAGAAATATAAATCATAAAACAACCTGCTCAGTTTAATTCAATATATACATAACACTTACATACAGATGAACCAAAGTAAACTTCATAGATATTAACTTCGCATTTTAATACACAGCGGAAAATATTCATATTCATGTTATCAAAACATTGTACATCTAACATAAATAACATGTATCTCATTTATTAGACAACATGGCAACTTCATTCATCATTACTCAAATCATCCTTTAGAAATACTTTAACAGTAACTAAGATTCAACTATGAAACAACCAAACGTGCATCCCTTCCCGAGTGTTACATATCATAGCATAATCCGACTCGACGTAAGCAATAGAAGATTAACATCTTCCAAGCTACTCCGAAAGCACACTAATCTTCTTAACTTGCGCAATACAAACATATGGGTAACATTCAAATAGAAGGGGTGAGATATCGAACCATATAAACAAGTGTATGATAAAAAATATATTAGAATTCGAGTAATTAAACTCACCACTTCACAACATCAACATCACAATTCACTTCACTTTACAGCATTATATCCGACAAGCAATTCAAGTCACAATTCAAGTCACAGCACTTCACATCAATTCACACTTATGCATTATAAAATGTTACACTAACTATGCACATGCATGTGGTACCAACAAGGTTTCAGTCCTCATTGCTAAATTGCCAATAAATAGAGGCATAAACAAGGCATAAGCTTTTGTCAAAAAAAAAAACAAGACATAAGCCTTCATCGCAGTTTTGCCAATCCAGGCTATCGCAAAATAGGCAGATGTATGTGACTCGATAAATGCAACATCTCATACTCAACAATCAACAAATTTCATCGCAAGGCATACACCTATATAAATGTTATTACCCATAAATAGAGGTAATTAATCATCATCACATCGTCGCAGGTTTATCATTATAAACTATTTCATCTTTGTCATAACATCGTTACAATAACAGCAACACGACATAATAAGACAACAACATTATCAGCAATTACGTAACAACAACATCAAATGCAAATTCACATTTTTCAACAAAGACACAATACCATGAATCAACCAAAATTTGTTACGAACAAACCACATGATTATTCTAACAGTTTTGACTAAAATCAGTTAATTAATCTTAAGCTAAAATACTAATGTTTTCGGCTATGTAATGCTCTTATCATAATCATCCTGTTAATGTTACTAGTTCTCTGTCATTAGAATTTTGCTTCTGCTACAAACTACTAATTCTTACTGTCACAATATGATTCTGCTGCTAAACCAATTTCCCTGTCATTCGATTCCTAACTACAATACCGTCTATATCTTTCTGCTATTTCAGTTAGGCGTATTACCAATTTATTTTTTTCTACTAATATAGTGCGTCTATTATTTATCACTACTTTTGTCATACATTCTTGCTGAGATGATTATGCCAATCGCTCGAGTGTTCAATTTCCAGACCATGCTAATATACCTCTGAACTTGTATTCGGTGATCCATATTTTCATATTAGACTGAAACAATTATACTATTACACAATATTTCATTTCCAATTCATACTAGTACATTTTGTTATCTATTTTCATATTGGCCAAAAAATTAAGAAAAGAAACAAAACTGAGTGGCACATCCCTTTAGAAGTCCCCGCCCCCTTTGATAGTCTTATGGGGCGCCCACCCCTTACTTGTGTGGCCCCCGTACCACTTCCTTGGCTTAAGGGGAGCTCACCCCTTACTTGTGTGGTCCCTCCCCAATACTTCTTCTTCCACCATTTTTCTTCTTCTCCTACTAATTTCCATAATTCATTCCACTTATAAATTCATCGAAGCCATTATCACCATACTCAGTATTACATTACTGAAACTTCAATTTATACCAAATCGACACCGTATAATTTTCTTTGGCAACAGCATTTAATTGACAGAACCAGTTTCTTATCGATTTCAAAACATCACAACAAACAACACTAAACACGGACAACAAAACAACACCAATACAGATATCAACACCAAAACAATAGTAATTTCAGCAACCCAAAATACCACATATCATTTATCATAATCCTAGTTATAGAGTTTGATCCCCACCCTTACCTTGGATTGGAGACTGGCCTACAATTATCCGATTAAAATCTAGCTTTTGCCTCATTTCCTCAACCTTGCCTCTTTTCCTCTTTTTCCTCCTCTGCAACTTTTTCCACGATCAATCTCAGTTCTCTAAAACCTTATTCCCTTCTCAATTAACCAAATTCTCTTCCTTTAATATAAACCTTGTATTATTATTATTTCTATTGGGCTTAAGCTTCACACCCCCATATTTCTATGTCAACCGCCAAAACAAGCCCAATTAAATAATCACTTCATTATTTCACCACTGGTAACTAAATAATTAATTCCAATAAGATAATTTAAAATCCAATATTTCACATTCACTTCATAATTAATCCATTATTTTAAAAATAATTGATTAAATAATTAATCAAATTATTTGGGGCGTTACAATTCTCTTAACAACAGTTAAGTGAGGTTCTTCAGGATTTGATTAGAGTAACACATAGGCATAAATGGAATAAAATGGCACGTCTAGAATCAATCAGATAGATAGAAGAAACAATCAAACCATGTCCTTAGCATCTGGTTTACCTTTTTACTTACCTCAACCTTGTTAGAATGCTTATTGGATACATTTGAGCTTTAGCATGGTTTCATCCACTCGTATATGGCTTCTTCAGCAGAGAATAATCCATCTGATTTTTGAGGGGAGTCATATCATCTCTTCTTATGACCATTTTCAACTTATTTCTAAACTTCCATAGCATCCCAAAAACATACTTATCTAGGTTAAATACATGCACAAAGATGGATGCTTCTTAGTATATGAGATGATCCCTAAGCTCCTTCAGAGGTGTTGGAGGGAGAGCCACTTCAAATCTTTATGAAGGTTCCATTCTTCAAAAATTCCCTTCAGCGCTTACTTGATATCAGTTGAAAAATCATTAGATTCTGACTTAGATTCTTTCCCAAAATCAGATGTCCATGTGCAACAAAACTTCATTGATCAGATTTTCTGCAAGTTAGCTCTAGTTGACTTTAGAACTTTCTTCTGATGAGCTTCTTTCAGAGCAAGATACAATCCTTTGATCAGAAGCCTTACTAGCTTCATATAGTCAAAATGGTATTAATACATCTATAAAAGACATTCTATTTAGATGTTTGAAGACAAATATCCATTTGTTTTGATGTGGCCTTTTAGTATCTTCTGTTGGATGGCAAGCACACTACATCTTTAGCATCAGAATCTTCTTCAAATTCTTTGTGTCCAGAGGCTGATTTGAAACACCCATTTGTCCTTCTGACACACTTAGATGATATTGCCTAAGGGATGAATATTTCATTTGAATCAGAGAAGAGAGAGCTCAATTTCTCCTGGTTTTTCTTCTTAGCATGAAGAATCATTTGAAAGATAGATTGTTGCTGGCCTTGAATCTAGCTGCAATAAATTCAAATCTTGCCATCACTTTTCTTTTCTTCTTTATGAAAAACTCAACAAATAGATCCAAATCAAACCTTGATTTATTTAACAAGCATGTTTGTCCCATGAGTCAGTCTTAAAGAATTAAATACAAACTTAGTCAAGTCTTTATCTGAAATATTTTCATACACACAAAACAAATGACTTAGAGCAAAAAAGAAATTTCTTGACCAAATGAGATTTGTATGAAGTTCTCTTTTGGTTATTGACATACTCATTGACAGTTATATACTTATGTTGATGCTCTTAGCACAACATTAACACGACTTTATTTAGATCATCTTTCTTCATATTCTGTAGTTTTCGTCCTTTGACCATTGAAGAAATTTCCATTGAAAGTTGAAGGTCTTACTGAATAGTTGTTATTTGTATAAGAACTATATTCATGATAAACATAGTATTGATCACTAGTACTAGCACTAGTACTAGAAGAACTATCATAACACTCAACAAACAAGTTTTTCTCATCGGGTCATTTTCTGTACCACTATTAGGTGTTTAGCACAGACCGTGCTCTGATACCAACTGAAGGAAAGAAAAAATACACAAGAAGAGGGGGTTGAATTGTGAATTTGTTCGTTTCTTCTTTTTATTTCTCTTGACACATTCTGAATACATGGTTCAAAATATGTTTTAGTGGTAACAATTGTGCAGCGGAGGATAGTTCAATTTTACTTCTTTAGAGTATCTTGACCAGCTTCTGAACCAAAGGATTAGGTTCTGATACAAAATTAACTATTAGAAGTAGAACTAACAGCTCAGAGACAAAGAGTAAATAAAATAACACACAAAAGTTATCCAAGTTCCTCTACAACTGAGAGTAGTCCAATCCCTTTGTCCCATAAGGTATTTTTCACTATAATTAAAACCTGATTACAACCTACTTAAGAAACTAGCTCAAGACTTCCTTGCTTAATCAGCCTAGAAAGAGACTTCTGCTCAAGCAACCTAGTAAGAGACTTCCTTTGCTCAATCAATCCTGAATGAGACATCCTTGCTCAAGCCCGCATGCAAGAGATTTCAAATTCTTTAATAAAAGAATCTAGTAATAGCAACCATTTTGTTTATATGAGTGCTTCTAAGTTAAGCAGATACACAAGGTTTACACTTTGAGCAAAATATATAATGACTAGCTCCTAAGTGACCAAAAATTCAGTCTTCTTATTCTCCTTTTTGCATAGACGATCTTCATTATTGTGTCTTGCTGTTATATTGATCTCTTGATCATATTGACATTGTTTCTTCTCTCATTGAGTCTCTTACTCTGTTGTGAATATGACTCACTCTACTTCTTTTCACTCCATACTTCCTTTCACCCTTTAGATATAATGTTCTCTCTCTTTTTGTTCTCATATGTTTTATTCGTTCTCTCATATTCTCTTTAAATAGATAATGAAAATAAACATGTTAAAGAGGGAAAGATTAAATATTCAAACAACAAAATAGTCGTTTGAAGTACTATAGCCAGAACCAAGTAAAGTGAAGTTAATTTCACAGTTAGTATAAAGATGTTGAGAGGATCAGAGTAGAGTTGTGTTTGCAGTGAAAAACAGTTAAAGAGAAATGAGAGTGATGATACTGACAATGTAACTTTTTCTTGATTGGACATAAGGCAGTGTACCATTGTCACGAGATCTTCTTTAAGATATCTTCTAATTAGGAAATTCTCATAAAAGTTTGTTGAAGCTTGATCAAAGTCACTATCTCCTTCATACTTAACTTATAGAGTCAGAGGCTTCTGATGGAATTTGTTGAAACTTGGTCAGAGGTTAGAGTATATCTTCAGAACTTGGTGAGAAGGAGACTTCTGAGATAAGTCTGAGATAATCTTTATCAGAACGTGTCTAGATGATATCTTTCAGAATCATTGACTTGATAAGGACAATATCCCTTTCAAACACGGGCTTCAGAAAATATGCTGATGAATCTTGTTTAGTGGTTGCAAAGTCATTTCTTATAACATAGTCTATTTGCTTCCAATGATGCCAGTCTTCAGATTCTGCTAATCTTTAGATACTGTATATGCCTAACTTAGTATGTGATGCATTCAATTTGACTTCTTCAGAGTCAAAGTCGCTTTCTTTAGATATGCATATTCAACAACCTTGTTAGAGTACCGATTTTTTTCTCTATACATTAAATAATTTGTTATCATTAAAACTCGAGGATAGTTAACGACCCAAACTTGTTCTAACAATCTTACTTGTTGAGGTATTTGAATTGAGCGCAAATCAATCATATTTCGTTCTTTTTCTTTATCCGTTAATCTACAATCATAACTTAACTAGCAATTGAGCTCTTTGTTTCTACTTTTATCTGATTTTTTTATTTCTTTTGCTTTTACGGTATCACTGGTAAGTAAGCAATATTGTTATCTAAAACAAAAATTTAGAAAATAACGGTTCATTAATTCAAAGCAATAGTACAACTGATAATAAGGGAAAAGCAATAAAACTATAACATTTCAGAACCTAAAACAAAAAAGGGAATACATCAGAGGAAAATATAAAGTTTGATATACGATTTTGAGACGTCTGAATCACATATCGCCATCTGGAAAAAGGAAAAAGGATTAAAGTTAATCATATCAAACATCAAAGCCTGATGTTCTTGCTTCTGGCTCAAGAAAATCTCTCTCTCACGTGCCTTTTTTTTTTCCTTCGTGTTACCCGCCTCTTATCTCCAAAATAATTCTCCATATTTTTCATTATATTGAGGCATCAAATAAGTTTGGAGTAGTCATGTGATGGCGAAATTTCACCAAAACTACACTGTATTTAGGATCGAAGGATCAGATTAGAAGTTTGAATTACCGACTTTTTGTTTTGTTTTGAGTCATCCATCAATTTTATGTTGTATGTCATTAGCTTGCCTAGATTAATAGGCTTTCCTTTCAACAAAGCTTGTAACCTGTACACCTTATGCAAAATAAGTTCAAAATAATTGGAGGCATTATCCAAAGTACGTACAAAGAATGAACACCAAGATTTTGGGATTGATTGTAGATTTCCAGTTGTTAGCCATGTTGGGTTTTGGTATGGTTTCCTGATCCATATTGTGCTTTGTTGACAAATCTCTTCCAACATTGGTTCTTATTCCTCATCAGATGGCCGGTTCTACGACTGCCTCCTTCTTTGAACATAACATTATTGTTATGGTTGTAACCCCAACATTCTATTGTTGGAAACAACATTTTAGTTTATCTATTTTCCTTGAATATATGGCACAAAATGGCCTTGAGGATGGTTGAACATTTTGGCGTAGAACTCCAACGCAATGGTTTATTGTTTTCCTTAATTAAGCTGTTATGACGTCCCCAATTTCTCCTTCTTAGTTCTTTAAAGAAAATTAGATACTCTTGAAGTTCTGCTACATCAAATTCTCTTTCAGGACTGGCTTGTGATTCTTAACTTTTAGCCACCTGTCAGCATGAACTTCACTTGAAAATTTGGTAGAAGAGAAAGATATTGTAGGTGCACGTTGTTGGACTGATTCGTTGGTCGATCCCATTGTTATTCTTCACTTGATTGGTGGAGCCATTACTTGATGAAAATTTTAAATTTTTTACCTGATGCGTTGCCTTCCATTAAGTTTTTTTTAACATCACTAGCTTGATGATTCAAATTTAAGGCCCTATTAATACCAGAGATAAGTTCCCATGTGGAATTTCTCCTTCTGCATAATGTTTCATCCTTTGACCATTCACTTTAAATGTGTGTGCATCTCCAGGGTCTTGGATTTCCACTACACCCTTCTGTTAAACTTCTTTGATTATGAATGGCCCTAACCATTTGGATTTTAACTTACATGGGAATAATATCATCCTTGAGTTGGAGAAAATAACTTGTTTCCTAGGATGAACCTCTCGTTGAACCAATTTTTTATCATGATACTGCTTTGTCCTTTCCTTATAAATTTATGTGTTTTCATACACATGGAGACACATCTCTTCTACTTCATTTAGTTTTAAAAGTCTCTTTTCTCCCGACTATAATCTCATAAAAATTCAGAAACTTCATTGTTCAATAAACTGTGTTCCAGTTCCATTGACAATGACAAATTTTACTGTATACTAGCTGATATGGAAAAAATCATAGATGAGTTTTGAATGTTGTTATATATGCCCAAAGTGTGTCATCCAGCTTCTTTGCTAATTTTTTTCATGAAGTTTCCACTATCTTTTCCAAGATTTCTTTTAGATTTCTATTAAACACTTTGACTTGTCCATAAGTTTGAAGGTGGCAGGTAGTTGATACTTTATGTTTCACATTGGACTTCACCAATACACCTTCTAGGAATTTATTTCAAAAGTGCTTCCCCCCATCATATTGAACAAAACTCTAGGTACTCAGAACCTAGCAAAAACATTATTTTTCAAAAAATTTATGATACTATGGACATCATTAGCTACACAAGCTATAGCTTCAACCCATTTGGTACACAGTCAACACAATCTAACATATATTGATGATAGTAAGATGAAGGAAAAGAACGCATGAAGTAGATGACCCAACAATAAAAAGGTTCTACCTCTAGTATTCCATTTAAGGACATCTCATTCTTTTTTTTTACATGTGTTTTAGTATTGTGGACATGTTTGAACAAATTCTTTACAATTCTTAAACTCACTAGGCCAGTAGAAACTACATTAGAGAATTTTCGCTGCAGTTTTCTCCCTATTATGGTGACCTCCATAAGTTGAACTATGGTAGTGCCACAATATACTTTTTTCTTATTCATCTTCAACACATCTTTTTAAACCATCAAGACTTACCTTCAATGTTCATCTCCTTTTTAGTGACTTCAATAGTTTCCAGTCTTGAAAGATGATCAAATACTAGATTTTTCACTCCTTTCTTATCTTTGATTTCCAAATCAAATTCTTTCAACAATAATCATACGAGCATTCCGGGCTTAAAGTCCCCTTTTGTGAGTAGATATTTCAAAGAAAAACTTGCATAGATACGAACATAAATCATTAGTGTTAGGAACAACCAATAAGAAAAGAGAAATTTTTAAATTTATTTAAAATTTAACGTCTTTTTTAATTGGATTCATGGGGTGGTTGTGATTAAGTAGGAGAGAGAAAAAATATTTTTATTTTTCAATTAATAAAAATTTGTGATTGGTTGTTTGTAAAGCCACTTGTTATGTTTGTGTTCATGCAAGTATTTTTCGATATTTCAATTATGTGTGATTTGTAAAAACAATAACCTTGGAACCAATTAGATAAGAACAAAATTTTCCTAATGTGAATGCCATAACAAATAGCTCCTTTATATGTATTGAATAATTTATTTTATTTTCATTAAAGATCTTGCTAACATAGTATATAGCATGGAAATATTTCCCAGACCATTGGCATAATACCGCTCCAATCGCATAATAACTTGCATCACACATAAGCTCAAAGGAAGTTCCTAATTAGGAGAAACGATTACAGGCGCGGTAACCGACTTTTATTTAATTACAATAAACAAATTCATAATACCAGTATAAAAAAAACTAATTTTTAATAAGGAGATTGCATAGAGGTTTCGCAATTCGTGAAAATAGTATTTGAAATGTCGATAAAAATCGGCGTGGCTTAACAAACTTCTTACTTCTTTCAAATTAACAGGAGGTGGTAGTTCTTTTATTACTTCAAATTTTGTTTGATCCACCTTAATACCCTTTGAAGAGATTTTATGTCATAAAAAATACCTTTGCTGACAATAAAATGACTTTTTTTTCTAGTTTAAAGCAAGGTTGTTTCAATACATTTCTCTCAAACAACATTTAAAAAAATAAGGCATATCAAAGGTATTTCCAAAAACAAAAATAAAAAATTATCCATAAATACCTCAATGAAGTTCTCAATCATATCTGATTAAATAGAAGGCATACACTTTCAAAATGTGGTTGGAGTATTGCATAGACTGAACGCCATTCTCTTATAAGCAAATGCATCGAATGGGCATGTAGACATGGTATTTTCTTGATTTTTTAGATCTAGATCAATTTGATTATATCCTAAGTAAGCATCCAAGAAATAATAGTAAGCTTACCTTTCTAATATCTCTAATATTTAATTCATGAATGTTAGGGGAAAATGACCATTCCTTGTTGCTTGATTTAGCCTCCTATAATATATACACATCCTCCATCTAGTAATTGCGCGAGTCAGAATTAACTCATTCTTTTCATGTCATATGACTTTATTCCTCCATTATTTAGAACCACATGTACAAGCCTAACCCATGAGCTGTCCCAAATGGGATATATCATACATGCTTCGAGTAACTTAAGCACTTCCTTTTATACTACCTCTTTCATTGTAGGATGTGAATAGTTTCATGAACTTCTTGAATTGCCCTGCTTTCAACTCCTTCTTTAGATTTTGGTTAAGATGAGGTATGGTGGCTTTACATTATATGGGAGTCAAGATTTTATTCATTTAAAATTTTCTTCTTAGTTCTTCTAAAGAGTGAGTTTCTATCAAAGAGATGATTAAATGTATACCCCTTCTCATGGTTTCCTCCAATTTCTCACTTTTTTCTTCATCTATTTTTTTCTCTTCTTCTACTTCTCCCTTATCTAGTAGTTCCCATTAATCGCCCAGTTCTTCTTTGAATTTGATTTCTCCTCACTCCTAAGGTTTGGTGTTATAGGAATAACTATGTTTCTTAACTAAATTTCCTTGCAACTTTGATTCTTGGTATTGTCTAATTTATTAACGTTGGAACCTCCACATGATTATGTTGCAAGTTATTTAAAATTTGTCCAATTTGTGTCTCTAGATTCGTGATACATGCCTCATGATTCTTACTTATTACTTCCTGGTTCTTGCTCATGATTTCAAAATTATTTTGAGTCATCTTCATGAAATGGTGCAGGTTTCTTCTCAGGGATATAGTTTCCTTAGTCGTAGATTTTGTGGAACTCCTGGATTCGCCACTAGACTCTGATAATTACTTCACTTGAAATTAGGATGGTCTTTTCACCCAAGATTGTAAGTGTTATAATATGATTTTGATTTGTAAAAATTACCAGCATAATATACCTCCTGAGGGTGTCCTTCTGATACACAGTTACCATTTTCATGTCCTTCTCCATATAAATAATGTAACACCCCAAATTTACCCCGCATTTAATAGGAAAATTAGAGTATAAAAATCTCAAGACAAACATCGTGATTGAGGCGTCACATTTAATAACTTAAACAACACATCAAATCATGTTTACAATCATAGATACATAACACATATAACGGAGGAATCATGCTTCATTAAACTTTCAAACCAAATAGTTCATAATATCGCAGCGGAATTCAAATAACAACATAAATCCAAATCATAACATCTTTGCCAATATTGAAACAACTATCCTCCATGTCTCAAAATAAAGAGAACGACAACAAAATCCAGCAAGATGAAACAACATAATCAAAACAAGCGAACATCCCCCGAGTGTTACGTATCAGAGCATAGACACACCGACTCGAGCTATAAGGTAAACGACTACTCCACGTCGTTACCTGCATGTTACCAACAAAGGATAACATTCAAACAGAAGGGGTGAGATATCAAACAATATAAAGGAACGTATGATAATATTCAAAGCAAAGAAATATCATACATAGTTCACCACTTCTCAACACATATCATCTTATAACATTTGATCACACAACAACTTCCAAAACGACAACAATGTTATTAATCAATTACGATAATATATTCCAAACCACAATTCTAATTTCATCACATCATAACAAACATCTCATCATTCTAACATCTCAAACACATTTCAAATTCTATTCAAATGTGACTCGACTAATGCAAATGCATGTGGTACCATTTGGAGTAAAAGTCCCACCGTCTCAAAATTTGTCATTGGGCACAACGTCGCTATTTGCCATTAAGTCCACCGTCGCTTTTGCCATTAAGGCCGCCGTCGCTTTATGCAATCGATGTGACTCAATGAATGTAACATCCACACAAACACCACATTTACAACACGTCACAAACATCGGCTAAACATTATTACTTTTATAGTAATTCATCACTTCACAATCACGTCGCTATGTTGTAACACCATACAACCATATATCACTTCACAACAACAATCACAACATCAAACGATACAATTCAAGGAAAGGTTTGCAAAAGTTATTCAAATCAATTTCATTAGATAGGAATTAATTTCATCTTTACGGAGGTTCAAATGGTGCGCTAAAGGGACACCCGAGTCAAAAGATACGAATTTTCAAAGTTGGAAAAACTGCCAGCTTCAGCAATGTAACCGATTACATCCCCTGAATTTGCCTCTTCTCTCTAATTAAATTTGCCTCTTCTCTCTAATTAACACATAATCTTACAAATAACATCTCAATACATGTACATGACTTACATTTTCTTGATTCATGAAAGCTAGAGTTTTGGTCGCCACTTGTTTTGATAAATATTTAATTTGGCTAACAATGGAGTGTGCACATCAACCTCTATAACACCTTTCTTTTTTGAACCCCTTTCACATGTACGGTACTCATTATGATACATGTTCTTGATAAGCTTTTTTACTTCGTCCTCATTCTTGTTCTTCATTATGCCTTCAACTAAAGCATCAAGAATTATTCTAGTTTGAACTCTTAAGACTCTTGTGAAATGTTGCATCTGCTCCATGATATACATATTATGATTTGGACATTTCCTCAACAATAGCTTGACCCCCCTAAACATCATAGAGACATTTCAATTCAGCTTGCTCAAAGCTGGAAATTTTAGCTCTTCTCTCTACGAGTTGGGAATTAATATATAATCACTCCAAGAATTTGTCTTTGACTTCTTTTCAAATCTGGATTGTACCGCTAGGTAAACACTGCAACCAATCTTCAGCTCTTCCAATCAAAGTGAATCCAAATAACCTAAATTTTATCTAACTATCAGTTTCTCCTTCACTCTTCACATCGATCAAGTCTAAAAAACATGAGAGATGCTCTGATGGATCATTGATCGTGCTAAAATCAAAAGTATTATCCTTCAAACCTGTTAGAACGGCATTCTTTATGTCAAACGCTATAGGATTTGTTGGTTAGAACCTAAGAGAAATTTGTCATGCATCAGTCCTTCTGCAAGAGTCTCACGTAGTTTACCTAGGTGGTGGATTTACCATAACTATTGCTTCTTAATCATTCTCGCTATCAGATAGTGATGCTGACACTTCTTCTTTTAAAGTTTCTTATGATGCACGTGTTAATCGAGTTGCTTTATGAATTGCTCTTGTTGTTTTTTATACTTCCTCCGTCTCAAAATAAATGTCGTTTAAGGTTGTTACACACAGATTAAGAAAAGTAATGATTGAGTCAATAAAGATAACATTTTTACAAAATTACCCTTAATTACTATTGGTTGTTATATATTGTCTTGACTTGAAAAGAGTGTAGATAAGAGGTAAAGTTGATCAAAGTTAATTAATGTTGCATTGAAAAATTAAATAGACACTTATTTTGAGACAACTTTTTGTGTCTAAAAATACATTTATTTTGGGTGGTACAGAGGGAGTATCTCATACTCGAACAGTGGTCCTTGGGAGTTGTTGCCTCACATACAAAAAAACACAAAATTATCTTAGTAGCACCGTTCAAAAAAAAAAACTAATGCTAAAAAATTTAAAACTAAAATAAATTTAAATTAAAAAGAAAAGTGAATAATTGAAAATAAAATTAAAACTAAATCACAAACTAATTGCCTTGTTGAAGTTAATGAGCAATCTCCGACAACAACGCTAAAAGTTTAATGGAAAATTTTAGAAAATGAACTACAATATCGTCAAGTAGGGAGTGTGCAATTTCAACACCACAATTCGAAAGTACTGAATATTAATAAACTAAGGGTTTATTGTGAAAAGTTTGGTTTTAGAAAAACAAAGTAAATAAATTATTTTGAAAATGTATCATATATAAAAGCGATCAGGTGTTTTTTTGAATTTGTTAACTATCATTACTTGATAATTGCGTCTCTTTTTTTTAAAGATAGTCTTTTAGTATTACAATGAATTAACATATATATATATATATATATATATATATATATATATATATATATATATATATATATATCCGATTCCTTGACGTATAATATTCTCTTTTAAAAATAATCTCATAATTTCTTAGGTGAATTCAAAAATCAAAATAGGTTATAAAATATGTTAGTTCATAAATCACAATATTATAATTCTATATTTCTAAAATAATTACTAATTCTAAATAATTTACTTATATCAGGTTTTA
This sequence comes from Vicia villosa, assembly GCF_029867415.1. NCBI lineage: Eukaryota > Viridiplantae > Streptophyta > Magnoliopsida > Fabales > Fabaceae > Vicia > Vicia villosa. The sequence goes on along the minus strand of NC_081183.1, from coordinate 57,305,230 downwards.
AGAATTATGGGTAGTAATCAACAAAAACCTAAATTCAATTTGTATATTCATCAACATACAACAAGCATTACGGTCAAATTTTAGTGAGTAATAATAAACTCAAATTAATTAAACACTACTCAGCCAATTATATTGTTCGAGCAAATAAAGTAAATATTATCTCAAACAGACCTAGTCTAAAGGAAATTAACCTTCAAGAATAATTCCTTTCCCAAACTCCTATTTTCTTTCTTTTTTTCAAATATCTCTAATTTTACCTCCAAATTCAAGTATTTCTTCGTTAACTTCTAATAAAATCGTTTTTAATTACTAACAAAATACTATGATTATAGAATGTCATTATGCATCCAATAACCTTTAACATATTATATAGATCTTTTAACAAATTGTAACACATTTCGGTCAGTGTGACATTTTCCTCTTTTTTCACAATTCATATAAGCAAACAAAATTAAATATATCATCGTGGTAACGATATCAAGGAACTCATCCATATCTAGTTGGTCTTTATTAATTAGTTTCATAACTAAAATTTATGAATAGTACATTGAAAATAGTGTTAAACAAGAGTCTAGTCTAGATTAACTTAAAAATTATATTTAGACTATTTTATAATCATCAAATTATTCTATATTTTGAAACATAATATTTGTTTGACTAAAAGATATTTTGAGACACCAATCGTTAGTTGGTCTAGTGGTGATTGACGCTGGACTTGGTAGTGAGAATCACGGTTCGATCCTCCGTAACTACGATCGGGAGGGGGATGGAACCACTTGATGCTAGAACTCGCCCCCGAACCAGACTAAACCGGTGGTATAAAGCCGAAAAAAATAAAATATTTTGAGACATATTCTATATTTTTGGAGCTAAAGTGACATTAGACTGAAAAATAATAAATAATAATCAATACTACTGGTATAATAAGTTAAAATGAATGAGGTGTAAGGATGTTAAAATAATGGTGATTGATTGATGAGGGATCGAGAGTATGGTTGACTGGAGATGGTCCAGTGGTGATTGGCGCTGGACTTGGTAGGGAGAACCATGGTTCGATCCCCCACAACTGCGATCGGGAGGGGGATGGAACCACTTGATGCCAGAACTCGCCCCCGAACCGGACTAAACCGGTGCTATAAAGCAAAAAAAAAAGAGATGACTAGATGAGGATAAGTATAAGAAATGGTTTGAATCAAGCAGCAGGGGCGCACGTGTTCCTTCTGAACTGTTATCTGCCTTCTCCTTCCGCAGAAAAGAGAATAACATGGGATTTTTTACCACTATGCCACGAACTGAAAAAAAATACCAAAATGCCACACTTCCAGTTCAGGTCCGGCCAGGCCTTGGACAGACTGGAAAAGGGTTTTTTTGCATGTTGGGGTCCGGCCAGGGGTGGGCCGGACGCAAACTAGGGCATTTTTTTTCGTTTTTTTTTATAATTTTAATTGAATTTAAAGATTTATTAATTATAAAAATTGTTTTTTATTATAATTAATGATTAAAATATAATAAAATATAATAAAAAATTAAAAAAAATGCTATTTTAATTATTAAAAATATGAGTAAGTCACGAGTTAGACGAACATGTGTAGGTTTGGCCAATAGATGGACGAGCATGTGTAGGTTCGGCCAATAGATGGACGAGGACATAGATTTTATTATTATTTTTTTGCCTATAAATAAGATTGTACAGCCACATTTCCACTCACACCGGTTACAATTGAAGGTTTAATGTTACTATTGGAGATGTCTTCTGAACCCCTTCCTACGTTTCCACCTATGAAGAGAGATGCAACATTATTTTTTTCAGCAACAAAGCCTCCGTTGAAGATGGTTAGACGGAACACCCAAACTATGGAACACCCAAACTTTCGAGCATCTACAGAGGCACTTGATCGGATGGTTAGACGGAAACATTCTCGAGGGTGAAAAGATAAGGAAAATTGAAAGGCAGGTCACGGAGAAAGGCCCAAATGGAGTAGTAACTCGTTTTTGGAGAGCCGTGAAAAATGACGCTGGTGTCCTTATGATGATGCTAGGACCACATGATATTGTGTTGATGGTTGTAATCTCTTAGAATATGTTTTATTTGTTTCCTGTGATGTCGTTTTAATTGTTTCCTTTGTGGTTGCTTTATTTGTGGCTGTCTTTATTTCGATGTCATTGAATGTTGTTTTATTAATGTGAAATGTTGTTTTAGTTATGTTTAATGTGAAATGTTGTTTTAGTCATTGATGGTTGCAAACTCAATTAAAAAGACATTATATTATATTCATAAAGCTAGTTGAAGTAAACATTAACGAAGCCTATTGGACGGGTCTGCTACATTTGGACATTTACTTCGGATATGGCCTACTTCACGGCATATCCCACACATTCTCTTTTCCTTTTCCACGTCGTCCATTTCAGTTCGAATCCGAGTACTATTTGGGCGACCTCTTTTTTTCCTACGCATAGTTTCGTCATGACAAAGAGTAGCTCCTCTATATTGCGGCCAATTGTCTTGATGTGGGAGGATCTGGAAGCTTTGTTGGTAGACTTTAAAAACATGCTGAATCTTGAACACGTCGGGTATGTGAATGGTGTAGTCTTGGCGTATACTTTCACATGCTGCAATCACATGTGAGCAAGGCAAATGGAACGCTTTAAATTTTCCGCAATCACATGTTCTTTTTCGCAGATCAACACCGTAAGTACCAGTTGGTCGACCATCGTTGCGGTTTATTCTTTCGGCCACCATAAAATAGAACCTCTCCCGGTCAAACTGATAAACATTATGACTGCTTGCTTTGTTGACTTCTTCAGTCATCCCCTTGATACACTTGTCTGTAAAAGTTTGGCCTGATGTCAACCTCTTTGTCCATTCATGTCCATGTTGACCAAATAATGCTCCCATCCGAAAATATGTGGCCGAAAACAAAGACGCTATTGGAAGGTTTCTGGTTGCCTTTAGCACAGAGTTCATTGCTTCTGCAAGGTTAGTCGTCATGTGTCCCCATTGTTGCCCTCTATCAAACGCCCTTGCCCACTTCTCCCTGGTGATATTTTCAATCCACTCCAAAGCATCTCTATTTATCTGACGAATTTCGGTTCTATAGTAGTTGTGCGTTGACTCCGTCAATGCATATCCTGTTACAAATAATAAACATGTCAAGAAACCGACAAAGATCATTTGACAAATGTACTTCACAAAGATCAATTAGACTATTACCCATGTTGACGAGTTTTTTACGTAGTTCCTTGTCTCTAATCGCACGCATACAATTTTGCGCGATATGCCTAATGCAGTAGACATGTGAAGAAGGAGGATTTTTCCATCCATTTGCAGGATCATCATAGGCACTTTTAATCGATGGATGTCTTTCTGATATTAGCCATAGATTGGGTTAGGGTGTCACGTGGCTTCTTAGATTGCGAAGGAAAAAACTCCAAGCATCCTTGGTTTCACCCTCGACAATAGCGAAAGCAATTGGAAAAATGTTACCATTCCCATCCTGCGCCACAGCCATCAACAATGTCCCTTTGTACCTTCCATACAACCATGTTCCGTTGACTTGAACAATTGGCTTGCAATACGCAAAACCATGGATGCATGGTTGAAAAGCCCAAAATAGACGATGGAATATCATCTTATCACCCAACTGGCTTCCTTCGTTTGAAAATGCAGGTAACGTTTCCAAGTCTATTATCATTCCAGGCAGATATGTTTTCATTACCAATAACCATCGTGGAAGGTCATTGTAAGATGTCTCTCAGTTTCCATACAAGGATTCTATGGCCTTTACCTTTGCAATCCACGCTTTCCTGTAAGATATATTATAACCATACTTTCCTGTTATATGAGAAATTATGAGCTTTACCTTAATTGATGGGTCGGTGTTAACCAGATCTCTGATGCAGTGAGAGACAATATCTGAGGTAAGTTGTCTATGGTCTTGCGACATTGAAGTGGTTGTGCAGACATGTGGTCCACTCAACTTACCTATCGTCCATTTGGAATTCTTCTTACGAACTGATGCTCTACATTTGAATTGGCAAGTTGGATTCGTGCATTTGATGACATATCTGTTCTTATCAGATTTGTATACCCAATAATCAAGATTATTGGTGATATGCCAATGTTGTATAACAGCAACGCACTCCTCCTTGTCTTCAAACTCCATTCCCTCATATAAATCAACATCACTATAGTTTGTTTTGTGCGAACCAAATATTGATTCAGACTGTGCCTCTTCTAAACAGATATTTCGCATGTGATCCGGTGGGGCGTACATGCTAATCGGTCGTGCAATTGTAGGCTGCGACGGCACAACAATATCAGGGTCATTGTGGTCACCAAAAATATCTTCATATTGCACTTCTTGTATTTCATCTTCACTGTACTCGTCCACTTGTTCGTTGGGTATAAATGGTTCGTTGTTTTGTGTTGGCTCTTCATTAGTGGGTTGGCTCATAGCGTATTGATGCGAATGCGACTCTTGCGATTGGTTAACTGCAGGACTAACAATGCGAACATAAAGCTCGACTGAGTCAAGAGGAGCAAACGAATTGTGACATTCGAACATCACTTTAACGCCATCGTCGTCTTCTATTTGTTTCATGACGTAAAAAATGTTACCGTTGTCTCCAGTAAATAACGGTAGTCGATAAATAATTTCACTTACAGGAAGTTGCAATTTTGATACAATCCATTCCTTCAAATGCATAAAATCGGCTCTACAATGCACTTTGAAACGTTTTGTTTCGGTATTGCTAAACGAAAAACCGTTGGTTAGATCGTTACTGATAACACCATTGTAATGCACTGAACAAATAATGTTTCTTTGAGCCATTCAGTTTTAATATAATTTTTCTCTGAACAAATAATTTTTCTTTGTGTTTGAATGTGTGTTGCTCTATATGTTTCAGTCAAAGTGGTATTTAAACTATGCCAACCAAAAAATGGACACGTAGGGAGTCCGTCCAGTCAAAGGACGAAACATGTTTCAGTCCAACCAGGGGTTGGCCGAACCACAAGGTTGTCCGTCCAGGGGTTGGCCGGACCCAAACATGCTTGGTTCACGTGCGTCCAAGGGTGGGACGGACCACAAGGAGGCTTGTTTTTCGTTGCATGCATGTATGCAATTGTCCCATCAACCAGTGTGCAATCCCATCATATAGTAGTAGCATGCATGAGTCATTGATAAAGTTGGATAATAGATTGCACCTTCTTTGCATGCATTACACTTGTTAATCCAATGGTTTATACAATGCATTCACTTTGACTATAAATTCAACCTCTCATTATCACTCCAAACTCATCACATCTTCCAAATTCTAAAGTTGCATATTCATCTGAAACACACAATTTGTTTACCACTATCACAATCACACAACATGTCTGGTTTGCTTGCTTTGGGAGATAATCATAGAGGAACAAGGGAGAACGTTGCTGCATACGTACGTTTTGTTACTAGTATTTCTTATACGTAAGTTTCACAATTTATTATTTTTGTATACTAACAAAATGATATATTTTTTGTATAGGATGATTCTAAAAGGTTTAGACTACATAATCATCTATTTGATAGGGAGCCAAGTGAGTCTATCAAGCCTTACTTGGAACGAGCCGGTTTTGGACGTGTCGCCAAAATAAACTTTAGAAGTGTTGATTCTAAACTTGTAATTGCGATACTTGAGAGGTGGAGGCCCGAGACACACACGTTTCATTTGCCAACCGGTGAATGTACAATCACACTAGAGGATATAAATATGTTGTTTGGCCTCCGCATAAATGGGAGGGCTGTAGTAGGTGAAACCGAAGGACCTGATTATGCATGTGTCGATGCTTTAGGCATAGAACCTTTTAGTGATAGGGTGAAGGGTGCGGTAAAATTGAGATGGATCCACGACGAGTTGATTGAGTTAGAAAAAAATTCTCAAAAAACCGAGGAGGAAAATATACTGCATGCAAAATTATATATCTTAAGTATGATTGCAGTTTTATTTCCTGACAAATCTCATAATGTGTTGCATTCTTCTTGGTTCAAATTTGTCAAAGATATTGATGAATGCGGCAAATATAGTTGGGGGTCTGCGTGTTTGTCTTACCTTTACAGGGAGATGTGCAAAGCATGTCGTGTAGGATGCATCAGTGTTGGAGGCTGCTCACTCATTCTCGCTGTGTGGACCTACTATCGCATTCCATGACTTGCTCCAAGGAGTGAAATTGCTCCATCCTATCCATACGCCACTAGGTAAATTCTTTATTCTATATATTTATTTTTCCACTAAATTAACGCATATTTCTAATTGAACTTTTTAAATATGCAAGATTTGCACAACGAGGTATGGAGTATTTCTCTACTCCAAATGCTTATCTTGATGGATATCGTTTCATTTTGGATCACACGGTCCAAGGAGATGTAAGTTTTTTACCAAGCCATATATTAAATCTTTCATCTACGTGAATACGACTCTTATATTTATTTATGTCTTACAGTTTTTGTGGAGGCCTTACGAAAAATATCCACGTTGCACTCAACGAGAAGCTCGGGCGTGGAGTGCAACTACATATATTATTTGTTTTCATATTGTGGAAATGCATCACGCTGACAGGGTTAGGCTTCAATTTGGGTTTACTCAAAACATCCCTCAACCCCCGAGGTGTCTTGGAGATCACCACACAATAACGAAGAACGATGTAAAGGATTGTGCTTATCGAGATTTGAACATTCACGAGAACAACGAGTGGAAAGATAGAAGAAACTTAATAATGACAGGTGAGGTGAGTAATACTTTACGCCACACCGATGAATATATGCAATGGTTAAGAAATATTCCATTAATATATTTGTCGAAAGAAACGTATTTGGCAGACCCTCGTCATTATGCCTCCTCTTCATCAACCCCACATACCACTTTTCATCAAGAAATCCCACAATCATTCCAACCAACAACACAAATCCAACCAACACCACAATTCCAACCAACAACACAATTCCAACCAACAACACAATTCCAACAAACACAATTCCAACAAACACAATTCCAACAACAAACATCTTCATTTCCACAAACATACCAACACACTCAAACCACACAACAACACACGTTTTTTTGCCACACCATCTCAAATTCCAAGCCCTTACACCTCAACCCCCCAAACAAACTACTACTACCACCAAGAACAATATCAACAACAATCAACACTTCGACCACCGCTACATAACACCCCAATCCCTCAACCCGACTTCGACCAGTCATACTCCCAATCTCAACCGCTTTCACTCTTCCAACCACAATATACATTTGACACTGCGAATGCCTACTTTCCATCTATTCAAGCACATGTGCCACAAACCTTTGTGGCTTCAAATTAACCACTCGTTGACATCACTGATGATGAAATACTAGATAATTTACCGACAATAACTCCAGAACAACTGGCTAGGTTTATGGATGGCGATACGTCGCATCAAAACGATGATCTTTCAAGCGACGATTCTCCACAAAGGCAACCTCCACCAAACGATGATCAACCGTTACGCAGGGGTACGAGACCAAAGAAACCCAAAAAATGTCTCACTGGGGGTCATATGGTCCAACCAAAGCCCAAGAAAAAATAGGCTTTTTTTCCTTGTACCCGTTTATGTATTGAATAAAATAAATATTGGCAACTAATTTTTTTATTATATTATAATGTTTTTTAATTATAATGTTTTTTTATTATATTTTATTATATTTTAATCATTAATTATAATAAAAAAACAATTTTTATAATTAATAAATCCTTAAATTCAATTAAAATAAAAAAACGAAAAAAAAAGCCCTAGTTTGCGTCCGGCCCACCCCTGGCCGGACCCCAACATGCAAAAAAAAACCTTTTCCAATCCGTCCAAGGCCTGGCCGGACCTGAACTGGAAGTGTGGCATTTTGGTATTTTTTTTTTTCAGTTCGTGGCATTCTGGTATTTGAATTTCATATATGTGGCATAGTGGTAAAAAAATCATAACATGGACCATAATTAAAATAAATATTTGTCTATAAATATTTATTTTGTGTCATTTGGTTATTCTGAAATAACTATACGCTTCAATTTAAATAAACATTTTATGCTAAACAAAGTATCTTTTCAAAAAAATAAAATTTTCAGTAGTTATTATTAAAAGATAATAGAATTATAGATTCTGTAGATAAAATACTTCGAGTTGTAGTAGGAAATTTAACTTATGGTAAACTAAAATTTAAAATAAATTCAAATATTGAAATACCTTTAAGGGTTAATACCTATTTTCACTTTTGCCATATAGGCTTGGTTTGAAAAACCCCCTGTCAAAAAAAAAAGTTGCAAGATTTGCCTCAACAAATTTTAAAAGTTCCATTTTGGCCCTTTATCAGGCCACATCATCAAAAAGTCAGATGTGACAGCGTTTTTTTAACTTTTTAATTAATAGAATTTCCACATCATATTTTTAGCCAATGCAATGACATTACTACCCTTACCTATTATACCAACAAAAACCCATAATCTTTTATGCCCCGCCATTTTTGCATCAACAAAAAAACCTAAACCTTCACTCAGTAAGCTCTCAAATTTCATCTGCAACAACCCACACAAACTCCACAATTCAAATCCTTCACCTCAATAAACCATAACAACCCTTTCTTCAACAACAAGAAACTCACAATAACCTAAAACCGTGACTTAACATTCATCACCAGCAACTTCAACATCATCAACAATCGCAACAAAATTGTAACGAACAATAATTGCAGCAAAAATCAACAACGATACATCTCAGTAGAACCACAATACACCAAATTTGGAACTGCATCGAGCATCAGAACACCTCACGATCTGCAGCTCACAACGTTGTATCTTCCATCAACACCGTCATCTTCGACACGACGCTCTCGCAACAACATCAGAACATAACCACACTATTGCGCCGCCGCCTGAAGAGAGAGGAGATCGGAAAATGAAATTGAGAGAGGGGAACATAAATGATGATGGCACGAGAAGAAGGGAGTCGCTGAAGATAAGGCGTCGCCGTTTCATTTGAAGCAGACCTCCAAATCGCCGCCGGAATTGGGGTCAGAGAGGTGTTATTTCTTCGTTTGTGATGATGAGAGGAAGGGTAGAAATACTTTCAAGTGAGGAGTTGAATTGGCTGCGGATGAGAAGAAGCTTCGATTAGTAGCCTTCGGGGTCGCACTTTATCTTTGATTGGAGTGCTGGGAGGCTTAGCTTCTTGGAGTTTCAACCGGAGGCTACAAGAGCCTCCTCCGCAGGTATGCCGTGACAAGGCATGGTGATTATCGGTGAAAGATACATTACGGCGGCGTATTTTTGGTGATTTTGTTTAGCAGTATCACACAAGGTTAAAGAGGGAATGGGAGTGTATTTTTGTTTAGGCCCATTAGATTAATCGAACGGCCCAGAAATAGCCACGTGTCAGTGAATCTCCTTTCTCCTTTGAATTTAAATATGGGTTGAATATATGATATAAACTCTAAGGGTATTAATGTCATTTACCTTCTTGCATTAATGATGTGGAAATTCAATTCATTAAAAAGTTAACAAAAACACTGCCACAACAGACTTTTTGATGATGTGGCATGATAAAGGGCCAAAATGAAACTTTTGAAATTTGTTGAGGCCATTATTGCAAATTTTTGTTGGCAGGGGGTTTTTCAAACCAAACTCAAATGGCAGGGGTGAAAATAGGTATTAACCTTACCTTTAAATACCCAAAGATTAGATCAAACTTTAACACTTGAACACAAATTTCTTAGAGGAAGTTTAATGAGGCTCGGAGATAAAATATTTTCAATTATTTATTGTGTTAAATATGCACTAACAAATTCTCACCACAGTATTACATTTAGAAATAATAATAGAATTGATATTCTAGGTCTTTTTGAAGATATAAGAAAATTTAATTATCCACAGATAAATAAATAACTGAACTTGTATCTTTTATGAGTAAACCAAAGTTTTTAGAGCTAAGAAAAAATCAAATACCAAAACCACTTATATTTTATGAACCTGAAAAAATTTAATCGAAGAAAGTGATATTGATAAACTTTCAAACCAAGTAAAGGACTTAAAAACATATTTAAAAAATAGACTATAAATTTAAACAAAATGAGTATTGTTGAATTTAGTATAAAGGAAAAAAGAAAAAGAAATAGTTATAAAAATAAAAGAAATAGATATAACTTATTTTGATAACATTGAAAATAAAGAGAAAGATTTTTATGAAAAATTAAGATGTATTTGGAAATTTCGTTTACCAAATGACTTAAAAACAAAAATATGTAAAGAATATGGGAAATTATGTGCACAAGCTATACTTTTTGAAAATGAAATAGATTATGCACTAGAAAGTGATATAGATCATATTTTATTAGTTGAAAGTTTTTATGATGATGAATTTATAATAGATTTAGCTTATAATAGAAAATGATGAAATTTGGGACTATTTGGATGATGATTAAGCTAATAAAAATAAATTATAAAATTATTTCAATAAATAATGAGGTATCACTTTTGGTATCAGAGCACTAAGATTCAAGTAAAATAAAATTAGACATTTAAATAAAAATATAAAAAATAAAAAAATTTAAAATTAGAAAATGAGTATAGTTAACGAAAGATTACGAAGTATACAACTTAATGATCTAATTAAAAGAACAAGAGGTCTAATAAAAATTTCATATGATAGACTATATTATTATTTAATAAGAGGAGTTGATTTTGAAATTGAAATATCTACAAGACACCTTTTAGAAAATGAAAATAAATTAGATTTTTATAACGCAAAGTTAAGAGAATTAAATGAATATAAAAATGTTCATCGCCAAGATCTGCGACCAAGGGATTAGAGACCAAAGTTAAAAGTGGGTCGGTAAAAACTGTCTCTATCACAACATAATTTAGATGTGATAAAAGCACTCGGATCCAGATACCTATAAGACCCGAAATACTAATTAAAAAGCATTCGGATTTGAATACCTATACAACCCAAAATACTAACACTACAAGAAAAAAGTTGAAATAGCCCCAAAAATTTAAAATAATGTCATTATCTGAAAAAATTGATGTGATGTATAAAGGTTTAAATAATACAATGAATGAAATAAATAAAAATATTATTTCATTAATAGAAAATGCCAAAAAAATTGTATATTATACATTTACTGAAATAAAAAATGGTCTTAATGAAATAAATAATATACATGAAACACTTGATGAAATTAATAGAGATAAAGAAATTGATGAAGATATAAATATTCAAAAAATTAAAAAAAAAATTTTATCAATTAGAAACTTTGTTAAAACATGAAGAAAATAATAGAAGTATCACAATAAAAGATTTTAAAGAAATATTAGTTAGATCAAGATAAGTAAACTAGCTAAATGTGGTTAAACAAGAACCTATAACTACATTTATGTTAATAAACCCATCATCTTTATGGAGGGGGATAAAAACTGAATACATAGAAGAATTAAGAAGATCTAATGATATTGAAGAAATTAGACAATTAAAGGAACAACTACAAATAATAGAAGAAGAAAATAAACAAGTAGAAAAAATAGAAAAAATAGAAACTAAGGAAGAAAATGAAGAAGTATTATTAAATTATAATTCTTCAGAAATAGGATCTGAATCAGATATAGACGAAATATTTATGTAAAAAGGAGAAACAAGTAATTCTAAACAAAAAAGAAAACGTGAAGAACATTGCAATCCTCATAGTTCGTGGGAAAAATTTGAAAACGAAACTATGAATCGAAGAGGTTATACAAAGACTAGTGGAAAATGGAAAAAAGTTTCAGAAGATTTTAAACCTTACTATGAAGAAATTAAATCTAAAAAATTATTAAACTTAAACTGTGTAAGAAATCCAGAAGATATACTACAAATGTGGTCTAATGATATGATTATACTTATAGCAAACGATGATTAATTTTCTAAGATAAATCTAATGGATGTCAAGAATTTAATTGCTGATAGAACAACAGAAAATGTGTTGAAATTCTTAACAAGTATTAATGATGAAACATGGAATCAATATATAGGGATGGTAGAAAATAATCAACAATTTACTAAATTAATAATGGAATTAATATATAAAGAATTCATAGGCTACAACACTCTTGAACATAAAACAGGGGTAAATAAACTTTTACGAGAAAAGGTGGAAATTCATCTAACTAATATGCAGATATGTAATATGTGTGAAATAGATAGTTTTATATTTGAATATAAAAAAAACACTATTATGAATTAGATAATGAAACTAGGGCAATATATAGATGAGTCTTTATATCCAAGTTATCATACCCACTTAGTACAAGAATAAGAGATATATGGAAATCTCAACCGATTGAAATAGGTTATAGCCTAGGAGGAATTATTCAAATTCTATATAATGAATTAAGACGACAATGCATAAAGAGTACAAGAGCTAAACAATTAAATAAAGGAAGAACATCTCTTTGTTATGATATACCAGATATAGAGCAACTAGGAAAGTATGTTGTAATAACAAAAGTAGAAAAAGTTATAAAAGAAAACATAAATTAAGGAAAACTTATCCAAGAAAAAAGGCCTATAAAAACAATTGAAACAAATAATAGATATTCCTATTATTCATTCATCTCAAACAATTTATTCAAGAAAACAGTCAGAGCTCTCCAGGATAAAACATGGTGAAATTATGGATTTAGTTTGTAGAAAAATGCGTTATGCATTAATTAGTTTAGAACCAGGAAGAAAAATACCAACACATATTGAAGAACTATTAGATAAACTATGTAGCAAAAACCCACTAGATCCTACAATTAATAATAAAAATATGGAATTAGTTGAATTGAAACTAAAAGATCAAACGGAAGAAATTAAATGTAAACCATGATATACACAAAACAAGATAGAGATGAATTTGCTGAAGATGTTAAGCAAATGTGTGAAAAAGGATTAATAAGACCATCAAGAAGTAAACATTTGGCACCAGCATTTAATATTGAAAGTCATAATGAGATTAAAAGAGGAAAGAGAATGATGGTTATTAATTATAAACAAATAAATGATGCTACGGAAGGTGATACTTATTTTCGTCCAAGAAAAGATCTAATTACTGAAAGAGTTAGAAATATGAATTGGTTTAGTACTTTTGATTGTAAATCTAGATTCTACCAAATAAGATTAACAAAATTATCTAAAGCCATAATAACATTTAGTTGCCCTCAAGGTCAATATGAGTAGAATGTACTTCCAATGGGAATGAAACAATCACCAGGTATTTTCCAACGAAGAATGAACTCTATCCTTAAAGAATTCAAGGATTTTTGTCTTATTTATATCGATGATAAATTAGTTTTTTCAAATAAAGATTTAAATGACCACTTTAAAAAGGTAGAATTAGTACTTAGTAAGTGTTTAGAACATGGAGTAGTATTAAGTAAGAAAAAAACTATAGTAGCTCAAAATAAAATAAGTTATTTGAAAAAGGACATACACTAGTATTTCTCTTCTAAGGTTAGCAATTTCCGGCGAACTTTGTTAGAACAAGATTTGTTCTGATCAATTATCTTAGTTTTGATGATAACAATAATATGAATTTTGCTTAAGATAATATGGTACTCTAATCCAATGCAATTTCCCTTTCAGGAAATATATATAAAAGAGAGTACGCATAATTCAGCGCTCAGAAGCTTTGTCTCAAATGGTTCAGCATGCAACATCAGAACATGGTCTGGCAAGACATCAGAAGATGGTCGAAGCAGAATCAGAACATGGGTCTATGGAAGCATCAGAAGAACATGAGATCAGAAGCACTGAAGCTCAGAAGATGGTATCACGCTCAGAAGCACTTCAAGGTCAGAAGATCAGAAGATGCTATGCACCAAGCTGTTTGACTCTGATGATATTCAAACGTTGTATTCACAAACATCAGATCAGAAGAAAGTACAAGTGGCAAGCTACGCTGACTGACAAAAGGAACGTTAAAAGCTATTAAAGGCTACGTCAGTAGACACAGCGGGAACAAGGCTCGAGGTAGTTGACAAAAGCGTATAACATTAAATGCGATGCTGTACGGAACATGCAAAGCATTAAATGCATTCAACGGTCATCTTCTCAACGCCTATAAATATGAAGTTCTGATGAGAAGCAAGGTTAACGATTCTGCACCAAAACAACTCATATCAAACTTGCTGAAACGCTGTTCAAATCTAAACTCAGAATCTTCATCTTCATCAAAGCTCACTACATTGCTGTTGTAATATTTTAGTGAGATTAAGCTTAAACGATTAAGAGAAATATCACAGTTTGTGATTATAGCTTTTAAGAAGTATTTGTAAACTCTTGAATTGATTACATTAAGTTGTAAGGAACTAGAGTGATCGTGTTGATCAGAATACTCTAGGAAGTCTTAGGAGTGAACTAAGCAAGTTGTAACTAGAGTGATCGTGTTGATCAGTAGACTCTAGAAAAGTCTTAGAGGGTATCTAAGCAGTTGTTCCTGGAGTGATCAGTGTGTGATCAGAAGACTCTGGAAGACTTAGTTGCGGACTAAGTGGAAAACCATTGTAATCCGTGCGATTAGTGGATTAAATCCTCAGTTGAGGTAAATCATCTCTGCGGGGGTGGACTGGAGTAGCTTAGTTAACAGCGAACCAGGATAAAAATAATTGTGCAATTTATTTTTATCTGTCAAGTTTTTAAAGTCACACTTATTCAATCCCCCCCTTTCTAAGTGTTTTTCTATCCTTCAATTGGCATCAGAGCGCCGGTTCTAAGGTGCAAGCACTTAACCGTGTTTAGAAAAGATTCAGGAAGAGAAAAACGCTTCATTAAAAGATGGCTGGTGAAACTCCAACAAATACACCTGCATCTACATCTGGCTCTGCTGAGCAATACAACGGTAACAATGGTTATACTAGACCGCCGGTATTAGATGGTGAAAACTTTGAATACTGGAAAGATAAACTGGAAAGTTACTTTCTGGGTCTAGATGGTGATCTATGGGATCTTCTGATGGATGGTTACAAACATCCTGTAAATGCCAGTGGCGTAAAGCTGTCTAGGCAAGAAATGAATGATGATCAGAAGAAGCTTTTCAGGAATCATCATAAATGCAGAACTGTTTTGCTGAATGCTATCTCTCATGCTGAGTATGAGAAGATATCTAACAGGGAAACGGCCTATGACATATATGAGTCCTTGAAAATGACTCATGAAGGAAACGCTCAAGTCAAGGAGACCAAAGCTCTAGCTTTAATCCAGAAGTATGAAGCCTTCAAGATGGAGGATGATGAAGACATTGAAAAGATGTTTTCAAGATTTCAAACTCTTACTGCTGGATTGAGAGTTCTTGACAAGGGATACACCAAGGCTGATCATGTAAAGAAGATCATCAGAAGCTTACCCAGAAGATGGGGTCCGATGGTGACTGCATTCAAGATTGCAAAGAATCTGAATGAAGTTTCTCTGGAAGAGCTTATCAGTGCCTTGAGGAGTCATGAAATAGAGCTGGACGCAAATGAGCCTCAAAAGAAAGGTAAGTCTATTGCATTAAAATCAAATATCAAGAAATGCACTAACGCTTTTCAGGCTAGAGAAGAAGATCCCGAAGAATCAGAATCTGAAGAAGAAGATGAACTGTCCTTAATCTCCAGAAGGCTAAATCAACTCTGGAAGACCAAGCAAAGGAAGTTCAGAGGCTTCAGAAGTTCAAAGAAATTTGAACGTGGAGAATCTTCTGATGACAGAAGATTTGACAAGAAGAAGGTCATGTGCTATGAATGCAATGAGCCTGGACACTACAAGAATGAATGTCCAAATCTTCAGAAGGAAAATCCCAAGAAGAAGTTTCATAAGAAGAAAGGTCTTATGGCAACCTGGGATGAGTCAGAAGATGACTCAGAAGATGAGCAGGCTAACTGTGCGCTGATGGCGACAGAAGATGACGGATCAGAATCTACATCAGAATCAGATTCTGAAGAGGTATTTTCTGAACTTACTAGAGATGAGTTAGTTTCCGGTCTAACTGAACTTCTGGAACTCAAGTCTCAGATCAGTCTCAAATACAAAAAGCTGAAAAAGCAATTTGAATTTGAAACAAAGAAGCTTGAGTTGGAGAATTCTGAATTAAAAGAAAAACTTTTAAAATTATCCAATAATGTTGGATCTCCTTCTGATTCAGAAAAATCCACTCCTAGTCTAAACCATATTCTGAAAGAATATGATTTAAGTTTCAGGAAGTTCTTATCTAGAAGTATTGGCAGAAGTCAGCTAGCTTCTATGATATATGCTGTGTCTGGAAACAAAAGAGTAGGCATTGGTTTTGAGGGTGAAACCCCATACAAACTTGAACCTGTTGATGAAATGAAAATCACATACAAGCCATTGTATGATCAGTTCAAGTATGGCCACTCTCATGATATTAGGCACACTTCACATGCTCAAAGCTTTCACATAACACACACCAAAAAGCATGTGACACAACCTAGGAAATATCATGAAACTCACATTAAAAATTATCATGCTGTTCCTCCTATTGCTTACAATGTTAAACCCAAGTTCAATCAGAACTTGAGAAAATCTAACAAGAAAGGACCCAAGAAAATGTGGGTACCTAAGGATAAGATTATTCCTATTGCAGATATCCTTGACTGCAAAAAGGACAAAGCACAACATGTCATGGTACCTGGACTCTGGATGCTCGCGACACATGACAGGAAGAAGGTCTATGTTCCAAGACCTGGTGTTTAAGTCTGGAGGAGAAGTCAAGTTTGGAGGAGATCAGAAGGGCAAGATAATTGGCTCTGGAACTATAAAGTCTGTTTGATAATTTTGCAGATTGTGATATTGATATATCAGAAGTTGTTGAGCCAAGAAGCAACGCATCAGAAGCAGAGCTTCTCAGAAGCAAAGAATCTGAAGATCAAGTATTAGCTTCTCTGGAGGACCTAAGCATTTCTGAAGAACCATCTGTCAGAAGATCATCCAGACTCATCTCCGGTCATTCAGAAGATGTCATTCTTGGAAAGAAGGATGATCCAATCAGAACAAGAGCATTCCTTAAGAACAATGCAGACTGTCAATTAGGTCTTGTATCTTTGATCGAGCCAACTTCTGTTGATCATGCTCTAGAAGATCCAGACTGGATAATTGCTATGCAAGAAGAACTGAATCAGTTTACAAGGAATGATGTTTGGGATCTTGTTCCTAGACCAGATGGATTCAATATAATTGGTACAAAATGGGTCTTCAGAAACAAGCTCAGTGAAAAAGGTGAAGTGGTAAGGAACAAAGCCAGACTGGTGGCTCAGGGCTATAGTCAGCAAGAAGGGATTGATTATACAGAAACCTTTGCACCAGTGGCCAGGTTAGAATCTATTCGTCTATTAATTTCATTTGCCACTCAACATAACATCACTCTTTATCAGATGGATGTCAAGAGTGCCTTCTTAAATGGTTATATAGATGAAGAAGTTTATGTCCATCAACCTCCTGGTTTTGAAGACTCTATGTCTCCTAATCATGTTTTTAAACTTAAGAAATCATTGTATGGATTGAAACAGGCTCCCAGAGCTTGGTATGAACGCTTAAGTTCTTTCCTTCTGGATAATGGTTTCACTAGAGGAAAAGTGGACACTACTCTCTTTTGTAAAACCTTTAAAAGGGATATTTTAATTTGTCAAATATATGTAGATGATATTATTTTTGGAACATCTAATGCTACACTTGGAAAGGAGTTTGCTAAGTCTATGCAGGCTGAGTTTGAAATGAGCATGATGGGAGAACTCAAGTATTTCCTTGGAATACAAATAAATCAAACATCAGAAGGAACGTATGTTCATCAAACCAAGTATGTGAAGGAACTTCTGAAGAAGTTTAATCTTCTAGACTGCAAAGAAGCCAAAACTCCTATGCATCCAACATGCATCCTAGGTAAGGATGAGGTAAGTAAGAAGGTAGATCAGAAGTTATACAGAGGTATGATTGGATCTCTTCTATATCTGACTGCTTCTAGACCTGACATTCTGTTCAGTGTTTGTTTGTGTGCTAGATTCCAATCAGATCCTAGAGAATCTCATTTAACTGCTGTTAAGAGAATTCTAAGGTATCTGAAAGGTACTACCAATGTTGGCTTAGTTTACAGAAAATCTAAAGAATACAACTTAGTAGGATTCTGCGATGCTGATTATGCTGGAGACAGAATTGAAAGAAAAAGTACTTCAGGAAGTTGCCAGTTTCTTGGAAGTCATTTGATCTCTTGGTATAGCAAGAAGCAAGCAACTATTGCTCTATCAACAACAGAAGCAGAATATGTCGCTGCTGCTGGTTGTAGTACACAGATGCTCTGGATGAAGAGTCAGTTAGAAGATTATCAGATATTTGAGAGTAACATTCCTATATTCTGTGATAATACTTCTGCTATATGTTTATCTAAGAATCCTATTCTTCATTCAAAAGCTAAACATATTGAGATTAAACATCATTTCATAAGGGACTATGTTCAGAAGGGTGTTATATCTTTAAACTTTGTTGATACAGACCATCAATGGGCTGATATCTTTACAAAACCCTTGGCTGAAGATAGGTTTAAGTTCATTCTGAAGAACATCAGTATGGATTTATGCCCAGAATGAGAAGATGAGAAGTTCTCATGTATGAGTATCTTCTGAAATGAAAATGGATTATTTTTTTTATATCAGAAGTTCTGATTGAAATCTTTTAGAAATTATGATTCGGTTATTACTAACGTTTCATTGTCTAAGTTGATTCAGAACCTCTTTTAAAGCAAAACAGCTGTTACGTTTTATCTCGGGATGGTAAACCTGTCGTTACTATTCATGGATAAACGTGCGTGCAGTTGAAGGGACACCGACCATAGGTAACTGTGCTTGTCACCTCATTTGTCTTCATTATCTCTCCTCACGTCACGTAACATTAAATGCTATTCATCATTCGTTTCATTTTATTTTCTTTTAAATACTCTTCAAACTCTTCTCTTTCCCTCTCATCTCTCTCTATCTCTTTGCATTTCTTCATCAAGTTTTTCTCTCTCTCTTCCGTTTTCGTCTCTTGCTCAATTTTTTTAAAACCTAGCGTTCACCCTAAGCCTGTTGAAGATCTATGACTCAAAGGCGACAGATCTCTGCATATCTCGGGATGGCTCTCCTAATACCTCTCAAGTCAGACCTCTTCTTTGATGTTGTTATCAACTTTCACCCAAAGACAGAAGACTTTCTTGAGTTATGGGAGGAGGTTAAGAATGATATTATTAACTTCTATGTTAAGGGAAAGCCCCGTTTGCAACATTAGCTCTCTGTCTGTGAACTGTCCCTCTCTTCCTCTTTGGTCACTTGGATCTCTCCTACAGTGGAGGTTCTAGTCTGGAAGACAAGAGTCCACAGGGATTCTTGACGGGTTGACACAGAGCGTGTCCTGCTAGGGTGCTGTTTTTAATTTTTGTAGTGATTTCCTCTTTGGAAATCCTTTTTTGTATTTGCTAGGAATGTTTCTCATCTTGTTAAACATAGGAACTTCTTGTAATATCTTTTGATTATTAATGAAAAGTTTCTTTTACATTCCAGTGACTCTATTTGTCGTTTTATGCATCTAAATCTTTTGAAATATTCTTTTTGATGTTATGACAAAAAGGGGGAGAAAGATAAATGATAAATGATTTGATTTAATCAGTTGCACTAACTAACAAGAACTGCAAGTTCTACATGGTTTAAGTGTTTTGCAGGTATAAAGAAGTGAAGAAAATCTTCAAAGCAAAAAGCAAACACAAGAAGCAAAACCATGGAAACTGAAGCAAGCTGAGTGCTGTCAAGCTTCAGAAATCAGAAGCAAGAAAGAAGAATGAATCAGAAGCACTATCAGAAGCACTGATGATAGAATTTGATCCATATTTGTCTATTTTGATCTGACAAAATTCTATTTGCTCTGATACATATAATGTTATGGCTCTGATACATTATTTGCTCTGATACATTATTTCAGCCTATATGGCTCTGATACATATAATGTGTTCAAACATATATTTTATGTTCTAACTCGTTCATGCTGACTTTTGTCGTTTAGTGTTTGTTCTGTAACATTTCAGGATGTAGAGATGCTCAGATGATGCTCTGGTACATTCAACAATGTTCTGATACAAATCTAGCATGAAGTGATGTTGGTAGAAATTCAATGCTCTGAAGCTATCCGAGGGAAGCAGAAATCAGAAGCTGCGAATGTTCTAAAGATCCAGAAAACTCAAGTTCTGAAGCTGTCCTGAATGGAAGCAGGAATCAGAAGCTGTGAATGTTCAGAAGATCAAAGAAATTCAAGTTCTGAAGCTGTCCTGAATGGAAGCAGAAATCAGAAGCTGTGAATGTTCAGAAGATCAAAGAAATTCAAGTTCTGAAGCTGTCCTAGATGGAAGCAGGAATCAGAAGCTGTGAGTGTTCTAAGGATCTAAGGAAATTCTAGTTCTGAAGCTGTCCTATGGAAGCAGAAGTCAGAAGCTATGAATTCTCTGAAGACAAGAAGCTTATATGATCGTCTCTACCGAAATAATCAGGGAAGTCTTTTATTAAAGTTCTTCGAGTATTTATTTCAGGGGGAGATTATTTATCTCAGGGGGAGATTGTTAATCTCAGGGGGAGACACATTCATATGCTTATGATATAGCTGTGTAATTTGTCTTTTGCCATCTATTCTTTCTGATCGCAAATTCATATCATTTATATATGTTTTTGTCATCATCAAAAAGGGGGAGATTGTTAGAACAAGATTTGTTCTGATCAATTATCTTAGTTTTGATGATAACAATAATATGAATTTTGCTTAAGATAATATGGTACTCTAATCCAATGCAATTTCCCTTTCAGGAAATATATATAAAAGAGAGTACGCATAATTCAGCGCTCAGAAGCTTTGTCTCAAATGGTTCAGCATGCAACATCAGAACATGGTCTGGCAAGACATCAGAAGATGGTCGAAGCAGAATCAGAACATGGGTCTATGGAAGCATCAGAAGAACATGAGATCAGAAGCACTGAAGCTCAGAAGATGGTATCACGCTCAGAAGCACTTCAAGGTCAGAAGATCAGAAGATGCTATGCACCAAGCTGTTTGACTCTGATGATATTCAAACGTTGTATTCACAAACATCAGATCAGAAGAAAGTACAAGTGGCAAGCTACGCTGACTGACAAAAGGAACGTTAAAAGCTATTAAAGGCTACGTCAGTAGACACAGCGGGAACAAGGCTCGAGGTAGTTGACAAAAGCGTATAACATTAAATGCGATGCTGTACGGAACACGCAAAGCATTAAATGCATTCAACGGTCATCTTCTCAACGCCTATAAATATGAAGTTCTGATGAGAAGCAAGGTTAACGATTCTGCACCAAAACAACTCATATCAAACTTGCTGAAACGCTGTTCAAATCTAAACTCAGAATCTTCATCTTCATCAAAGCTCACTACATTGCTGTTGTAATATTTTAGTGAGATTAAGCTTAAACGATTAAGAGAAATATCACAGTTTGTGATTATAGCTTTTAAGAAGCATTTGTAAACTCTTGAATTGATTACATTAAGTTGTAAGGAACTAGAGTGATCGTGTTGATCAGAATACTCTAGGAAGTCTTAGGAGTGAACTAAGCAAGTTGTAACTAGAGTGATCGTGTTGATCAGTAGACTCTAGAAAAGTCTTAGAGGGTATCTAAGCAGTTGTTCCTGGAGTGATCAGTGTGTGATCAGAAGACTCTGAAAGACTTAGTTGCGGACTAAGTGGAAAACCATTGTAATCCGTGCGATTAGTGGATTAAATCCTCAGTTGAGGTAAATCATCTCTGCGGGGGTGGACTGGAGTAGCTTAGTTAACAGCAAACCAGGATAAAAATAATTGTGCAATTTATTTTTATCTGTCAAGTTTTTAAAGTCACACTTATTCAATCCCCCCCTTTCTAAGTGTTTTTCTATCCTTCAAACTTGAGATCGTTTTCCGACGTACAACTACAACACACTTTCTAGGATAGTATTTGGCTATGAAATTCTTCGTAAATGGTTTAAATTTCTAGCCTTAGGGTTAGGGACTAGTACGGGGTGGTTTTAGGGTTGAAACGCTAGCTAGAGTCTTGGGGATGGGGTGAGACCGACCAAAGAAGAAGGAGGCAATGACCCCTCCGGCGAGTGTCAGGGTTTTCTCGTTAACACCAAACCCAAATAAGGGACCAAGTAACACAAGCAACATTAGTGGGAATGGAGACACAACAATTCCGGTTTTGGAAACGATTTTGGAGGAAGTCATTGACAAAGAGAGCACCGGGGATGCAGAATCGCCGAAGCTCTGGGTGGATATTATAAAAGGGAACATATTAGCTTCAAATGGGAGTACAATTGAATATCATACACCCATGATTGTTAATGGGGAGATTGAAGTGCACATTGAGGAACAAGATGTTATTTCTAAAAAGGAATTCTGGAAAAATGCCTTTATCATGTATGCAATAGAAGAGGAACTGCCAATGAATGCAGTCAAGAAGTTTATGCTCAACACTTGGAACTTTGTGACACTCCCAGACCTTTACTACAATGAAGAAGGATATTTCCTGATCAGATTCAAGAATAGTGAGGATAAAGCAGCAGTGTTAATGAGAGGACCTTACACGATGTATAAGAAGCCTATTTTGCTACATGAATGGAGCCAAAACTTCACTTTGCAAGATGATATACTCGGAGTTCTACCAATTTGGGTGATATAATCAGGTTAGTTGTATAGCTCTCCTTGAAACTAGAGTCAAAATAAAGAATAGGGATTACATTAGGAAATTCCTAGGCTAGGACTGGATTTTTTTGGACAACTATGACCATCATGCTAATGGTAGGATATGGCTAGGGTGGGATTATAGAGTTTGGAATATTAAATTGATTGGGGCTTCTGACCAGTATGTGCACTGTGAGGTTTACCAGGCTAATGGTGAGTTCTCTCATTACTTGACAACCATTTATACCCAAAATCAACTGATCCATAGGAAGAATCTTTGGGATGATTTGCAGAACTTGGAGGCATGATTAGTAAACCTTGGATTATCATTGGTAATTTTAATAATGTGTTGAAGATAAATGATAGGATAGGTGGTAATGAAGTCCAAGAAGTTGAATATAGATACTTGGAGCATATGATGGAGGTCCTTGGTGTTTTTGAACATGAAACAAAAGGACCACATTTCACCTGGTCCAACAAACATAGCCAAGGGATGATCTACTCAAGGATAGACAAGGCTTTGTGTAATAGTATGTGGTTCACTAAGTTCCCTGATTGTGAGATATAGATCTTAAAGCCCCATATTTTTTATCACTCCCCTCTGAAGGTCAAGCTGGACAGTCATAGAGGCTTTTCAAGACAGAGGAAGAGGTTTCAATTTTTGAACTGTGTGATTGAGAAATCTGAGTACATGGACACTCTGAGGAATAGTTGGAAACAAGACATGGAGGGTAGACCCATATTCAGACTTTGGAGAAAACTAATCAGGCTCCAACCTGTGCTATAGAGACTAAACAATTAGGTTACATATGGGGTAAAGAAAATCCTGGAAAATAGAGATAATCTGGCTAAGGCTCAAAACCTTCTTCTTACTGATATGATGAATGTTGATTATGGTAGAGATGTTAAGTATTGGACTAATGAATTACTTAAGCAGACTGAAATTGAAGAGAAGATTTTAAAATAGAAGTCAAAAATTGATTGGATCCAATTGGGGGATGGCAATAATTCTTATTTCTATGCTAATCTCAAAGCAAAGAATAAGAAAATAACAATTATCAGCCTGATGGATGAGCAGGGTAAGAAGCTTACTGATTTTAGTGATTTAGAGAATGAGATTCTTAGATTCTATGAGCAGCTGATAGGCAATGATATCCCTAATAGAAGACAGGTTGACATCAATATTTTGAGTAAGGGCCCCCAGTTGAATAGAAACCAGCAAAATTTTTTGATCCAAGATGTGACTGAGAAAGATGTTTGGGATGTAGTTAAAGGGATGGGAGATAACAAAGCTCCTGGCATTGATGGATTCAATGCTAAATTCTTTAAGTCTGACTGGAGTGTTGTGAAGAGGGATGTGGTTGAAGTTGTCCAAGATTTTTTTCACTAATAATAGACTTTATGCAGCTGTTAACTGTGCCTTAGTTACCCTAATCCCCACAACTAAGGATGCCACTACCATGAAGGATATGAGACATACTGCTTGCTGCTCCACAATCTACAAGATAATCTCAAGGATTTTGACTTAAAGGCTGAGCAAAGTGATCACCAATATTGTTCATGACAGTCAAACAACATTTATTCCTAGGAAAACTATCCATGACAATATCATCATGACACATGAGCTTCTTAGAGGGTACAATAGGAAACATATCCCTCCCAGTTGCACTATTCAAATGGACTTGCAGAAGGCATATGACACAATTAACTGGGATGCTTTGAAAATGATTATGAGAGAGATGAGCTTCCCTACGAAATTTGTGAACTCGATAATGATATCACTGAGAACTGTCTCTTATAGGTATGTGATCAATGGCCAGGTGAGCAATATTTTGAAGGCAAGAAGGGGCTTGAGACAAGGAGACCCTGTCTCACCTCTGTTGTTTGTTCTGGTTATGGAGTATTTGCATAGATGTATGGCTGAGTTGAAAGAGATACCTGGTTATAAATTTCATCCCAGATGTGCCAAGTTGAATATCACCAATATTTGTTTTGCTGACGATTTAATATTGTTCTCCTTGGGTGAGGTGCTCTAAGTGCAGCTGATGATGAAAGCCTTTAATATGTTCTCTGACGCAACTGGGCTTAGAGCCAACCCTGATAAATGTAAAGTTTTCTTTGGTGGTACTGGTTGTCATACCCCAAAATTTGCCTTCCACATTTCATCCTCAATGGCTCAGATGATCCACAGTCGACTAGTTTGACCTAAAAGTCAACTATAGTCAAAGTATGGTCAAAACTCCTGATTGTTGGTTAACAACAATATTATGAAGTATCATTCATCATTTGATCAAAGGTTGATCATGATTCATCAAGAAAAAGCTTCAAAATCAACAAAGGGCATAGTTACTAAATTAGGGTTTTGGTCCAAAAAGTCAACTGTACTTTGACCAGGCATAACTTTCACATGAAACATCAGATATTTCTCACTCAAAGCCTAATTTGAAGGAAATTGGATTCTCTACAACTTTGTGTCTCACATTCCAAGGCCAGAAATGCTTAATTTGGGAGATATGGTACAAAAGATTTTAGGTCCTTTTCAAAAGTCAACCAAAAGCAGTTTTTTGTCAAAGGGCATATCATCAAGATAAAATTCTCAAATGAAAAATATGTTCCAAAGTGGCTTGTAGAGTACATCATGAGGTTTCCAAAAAGTCCTAGAACTTTTCCATATCATAAAAATTGAGGGAGATATGCCTTGTCAAAGTTGGGCAATTTTGGAGGCAAAATGTGAAATAAAAGGGGTTCAAATTGGAGTTTATTACAAATGGGCCCATCTTTTTAAGGTTTAATCTTGGACCACAAGTTATCCAAGCTATCAAAATCATTTGCCACGAATCATAGTATTTTTATTTGATTTTATATGATTTTTATTCATTTAAATAATGATTTAAAGTTGTATAAATCAAAGAAAATCAAATATTTGGTAAGAGGCCCCATAATAATCAATTTCAATCAGCATTTATACCATATTGCAATATAATTTTCGTGCATAAGTGATTGAAAGAATATTGGTGCAAGATTGGATCAAAATAGAAAGTAATTAAATCAAATTTTTACAAATCTTCAAGATTGGATTCAAAGGGCCTTTGGAATATTGTTTTAACCTAATTCACTCCCCTATAAATACAAAACACAAGGCATAGGATTAGGGGACGAAATTCTGGGCAGAGGAGTGTATGCAAGAACACAAAAAAGTCATCAAAAGCTTGGAATCGGGTTTGGGGAATTAGGGCATTGCAAGTGGATTTGAAGAGTGAAAAAGATTCCTTGAAGCATCCTGAAGGTGTCTGGATCGTTACTCTGCATCAACACCCCCAGATAACCTCCATATAAGCCCAGGTATTTCATTCTGAACTTTGAATCGATTAGAGCAATTCATGCATCTTTAAGTGAATTTGATTGTATGTCATGCTTTGTTTCAATACTGTGAATGTGTCTGGATATTTAATTGAATTTCTGGGCACTTTTGACATGGATTGCCATTAAAGACCGAGTTAGGGTTCTTGGGTGTGAAATTGGGGTTTTTTGTTAGGAGTAAAATTAGAAGGGATTAGGATTGTATTTAGGTTCAGGGGCCTTGGACGAAGAAATTGGGACTGTTGCAAAATATTTATATGCATGTATGTGGTTTTTAGCATTTGCAGGTTAATTGGCTACGAAGGAATTCTTAGCAAATTCGTAGCGAAAATTACAGCGTTTTTGCAGGTCTTTGTGAAGAAGATGATTGCGTGGTAGCGTGTCACTGGTTTATTTGAAATTCGCGCGCGTTTTCCATGTGTGATTATTGTTTTTTTATATGATATATTGGGTGCGTATCATTATCAGTTGAAGCGTTTGGTTGGAGTGTTAGTGGGGCGTGTATGTGAGGGGGAGGTCATGGGTTCGAACCCTCCCTCCGATGTTATTTTTTTTACTGAAAAAACCTTTCCTGATTCAGCACACTATAAACCCTGTGGTTCACCATGTACCACCAACACCCAGCCATTAGATCCCCAATCACTCAGATCTGACGCATAGGATTAAAGGGTGCATAGCATGCACCTACAGGCTAACCATATTTAATCAATTTCTCTAATTCTTATTTTTTATTTTGATTAGTTGACTATAATTACTTAATTAACTTTTTTAATCTTTACTTATATTTATAATTTAATTTTTTTAATTAAATTAAAATATGATAAAACATTAAAATTTAATTTATTATTCGTTTCGATTAAATTTATTGGTCGCGATGGGTAATAATCGATTATTTAATTATTTAATTAATTAAAATAAAAATAAGGTTTATTTTGCTAAAAGGTTTTAACCATCTTATTGGTTACGATGATTAGCATCTCTTCTTTTATCAATTCGTTATTATTTTTAATCAAAGCTATTGATTATGAGGAGTAACGATAAAATTAAATAACTATTTTTTTTTAAAATACATTCATTTGCTATTAGTGATAATCGAACCTATCGATTAGAATTGTTAGCAATCCTTTACTAATCTATTAATTATGGTGATCAAACCTATTGATCATTGCGATTAATAGTGCATATTTAAAATCAGGGTTGTACGCCAAATCTTAAAACACTTTTCATCTTCAAACTACGGATTTTCAACACTTCGATAAGGTAACTCAAAATACCTTCAACACATTCATATTACTTCTAAGGCGTACAACCCTGCCCCGAACTACGTAGACTCTGATCCTCCATAAGGAGGTACGTAGGCACTTGATAACAAGGCGAGTCCCCTTCCTCAAAACCTCAATTCATTCAAATCTCACTTTTCACCCTATTCATTTCCTTAGCTATAAACCTTAACACTTTTAGCCATAAACCTTTACCTTAAACTCAAAACCTTAGGAAAGGGTTAAGGGTGCCTAACACCTTCCCTTGACCCGAATATAATAACTAACCCCGAATCTCTTAACTGCGTAGAGTTTCCTATTCGCCCTGGTAGAATAGGTGGCGACTCTAAATATAATTTTTAGGGCAGGTTGCTACATCTGGCGACTCTGCTGGGGACAAAACTATAATGGTGAATATTATGCTCCTAGGTTTTGGCAGGGTTTAGGTTTTGGTTAATTATTTAGGTTTGTGGTTAACTATTAGGGTTTGGCTAATTTGCAAGGGTTAGGGTTTTGGATTAGGATTTAAATTTTTTTTCTTTCTTTTCTTTTATCAATAAATATTTAATTTATTTATTTATTTACAATTTCATTTATTTACTGCAATTTAAATAAATATTTGTTTATAATTTTTAGGGCAGGTTGCTACACTGGTTTGCAGGATCAGAGGGCTATTTTGTAGACAATTAGTTTTGTGGAGGGGAAACCGCCTTTTCGTTATTTGGGGGTTCCTCTCTCCAGCCGAAAGTTATCCACTACACAATGTCAACCTTTGATCGACAAAATGACTATGGGGATTCAGCATTGGTCTGTCAAATAGCTTAGCTATGCAGGGAGACAGCAACTGGTAAATAGTGTGGTATTGGCAATCTCAGGTTATTGGATGCAAGTCTTCCCCATACCTAAAAATATTATAGGTAAAGTGGAAGCCCTTTGCAGGAACTTTCTCTGGTATGCTAAAGCTGAGGGTAGGAAAGCTTATGTGGCTTAGGAGACCTTATACGAGCCTAAAAATGCTGGGGGGCTTAATATCAAAGATTTGAATTTGTTGAACAAGACTATGATGATGAAGCTATTATGGAACATCCAAATGAAGGCAGATAAGCTATGGATTAGATGGATGGACTCATACTTTATGAAAGGTGTACCAATTCTGCAGTGGCATGTTGCCAAAACAAGCTTGTGGATGTTGAATAGCATCCTGAATTGTCATGCCGCAACGCAGAGCAATACAGCCTGGGATAAAGCTACTAAAAGTGGGAAATTTAAAGTTGTTGCAATGTATAAAGAGCCGAGGGGTGAGAGTTTGGATGTATCGTGGAAAAAGATTTTCTTTCAAAACCATGCTAGCCCTCGAGCAAGATTCATCTTATGGCTAACCTTAAAGGGAAGATTGCCCACTAAGGATAGGCTTATAAGATTTGGTTTTATTCAAGAGAAAAAATGATGCTTCTATAGTCATGATGAATCAATGCACCACTTGTTTTTTGATTGTGTGTATACTAACAGTATTTGGAGGAGTGTGGAATGGATATCATAGGAGTATTTTATAGTGGGATCATGAACAAGATTGGATGATTCATTAAACTGCAAAGAAAGGCTGGCGCATGGAGATCCTTAGAATTTCTTTTACAGAAATTATATATCAGATTTGGCTCACAAGGAATGATGTTGTGTTCAATCATAATTAACCTAGAATGGATATTCTCAGTACTATCCAAGAGAGAGTGGTTGGTAGAAGTCTCACACATAGGAAATTAATCACCCATGTCAATGTGAGCTCGTTGAGTCTTAGTTAGTTTGTTGTTTGGTTTGTATCTTTGGTTGTTTTGTGGCCTGGATCTTCAGATCGGCTTGTGCTGAGTTGTTTTTTGTGTATTGATAAAAATTTTATTTTGCTCCAAAAAAAATTAATTATTTAGGATTAGAAATTGAAAAGGAAAAAATAATAATGCAAAACCATGTATTAGAAAAACTTCAAATTTTCCTACTAAATTAAAAGATAAAAAAGAATTGTAAAGATTTCTTGGATTATTAACATATATTTCAAATGAAGGTTTTATTAAAAATCTTGCAGCCGAAAGAAAAATACTTCAACAAAAACTTAAGAAGGATGCTATTTGATCATGGACCGAAGATGGCGAATTACTTATTACTAAATTGAAATATTTATGCCGAGATCTTCCAGAATTATATCATCTATCAGATGATGATCTAATTATTATTGAAATTGATGCATCTAACGAATGTTGGGGAGGTGTTATGAAGGCAGAATCCCCTGGCCAAAAGAAAGAGTACCTATGTAGATACATGTCTGGAACCTTTTTAGATAGTGAAATTAATTATCCTACTCATGAAAAAGAAACATTAGCATTAATTCAAATGTTAGAAAAACACCGAATTTCTGTTCTTGATAAAGAATTTATTGTTAGAACCGATTTTACTTATGTTGCAGGACACAAAAATATTAATCATAAAGGAACTTACAAGCAAGGGAGGCTTATAAGACGGAAAATAAAATTAGCCGAATATAATTACTCAATTGCTCACATTAAAGGAGAAAAGAGCGTGCTTGCAGATATAATTTCTAGAGAATGGAACGAGGCACAATAGAAATATTAAAAGAACAATTAGAGTTAAAATAAACACTCCAAATTCACAAAATAAAAGAGCAAGAACTGATTAGAGAGGAAGTAGAATTGATTGAAAAGGAAATAGAAATTATAAAATCTCAATTTAGAGGAAAAAGTCCACTTGAAGAAATTAAAATAAAAGAACCCAATAAATGGTATGTAGTGTTTAATGGACCATTTCCAGGAATTTATGATGAATGGTATAAAGCAGCTCCTCATTGTATAAAAATCTCGGGAGTTACTTATAAAGGGTATGCCACCAAAGAAGAAGTCGAAAAGGCAATGAATGATCACAAGGAATTAGAAAAATCAAGAAAAGATATTTATCTTGGTCCAAGAACTTTTCCAGAGACAACAAATAATAATACACCTGAAAGAACATCGATGAAAATCTTAGGAAGAATTCCTTCTTCTTTAGATAATTTTCCAATCATGTCTTGCAAGGAGCATGAAAATCAAGTTAAATTCTCCAAAGAAAAATTCAAGGAGAATCTCAAAAGACTTACTCATTGGACCAAAAAAGAAAAATCAAATTGTTTTTATATGGTGGATATAAAGCATTATGGAGAAAAAGTTGTGATTACCCCAGGAGTACCTCAATTACTAACATTCAATATGTTCCAACTTGGACTTATTTAAGATCTTTATTTAAGTAAAAATCTTGAAAAAATTAACCTATTCTCATATAATTTTAAAGAATCAGTCCAAAATTTCAAAAAAAAAATATTGCTACAGAAAGAAATATTTATATGAAGTTCTACTCAGCTTATCCGGATTTCACAACAAATCAACCGGCAAAGCACATTGTCTGCATTGGAATAAGTAATAATCAATTTCATCTAAGAGATGAATCTAAGGAGGAAATGTACGATGATGATCAATTAAATAAAATTTTATCTAATCAACTTTCAAATATATTTTTTCAATGCCAAGCTATGGGAAAAAATTCATGTGTAAAAGTATTATACAAAGCATCTAATATCATACTCTTAAGCAAGACAAGTGGAAAGGCACTAAAGGATAGAGATGTTCACTTATTTATATTTTTTGAGTTGTCCTTTTATGCATTTGATACGAAAGTAATGAATTATAATCTGAGTGTCCTCAATGAATTATGCTCTAGTATAAAGAAGAATGAAAACCATGCATGTGAAAGATGCTTCCAAGAAAATAATTACGTGGAAGTGACTCAATGTTTAGAAAAGTCAATGTGCCTTAATGAAGAATATAAAGATGAATAAGTAATGGAAGTCTAAATGCATAGGCTTTAATGGTCTTGTGGTACCATGGGACCAAGTATTTAAGGACACCTTTGATAAAAGGATAAGTATGGAACTATTTGTCATGTAGTCTTTAAAGTGCTATTATTTAGTGTAGTACTATAGATGAATAGTACTATAAATTATTGTAATAAGAAAATAATATTATAATGTATCTTTAGGTCTATAAATAAGGGCTTCTACAATGGGACGAAGTAAGTTGTAGAAAACAATTTTCTTTTTAGAAACATAAGCTAATCCTTTAGGATTTAGCTTGACATCTTTTGTGTGCTTTCTAGTATCAAAACTACTATCAATAAAATTATATTTACACTTATCTCATTCAATTACTTTCATATACATATATCCATTAATCAACAATTTTACATTAAGCTATGGAAGCAGCGGTGAACCAAAATTTGGAAAAATTATGATCACATACAATTACTATGTTTACTTAATTTTAATTAAGTGTTATTATAAGATTATATATCTAGTATAAAAATGAAAAAAGAAATTATAGATGATATTGAATATTTAAATATTACTGAAGAAGATGGAAATTATGAAGGAAGTATTTTAATAGATCCATCCTTATTTCAAAAAATACAAAAGGAAAATTTAGATTTAACAAAGGATGCAAATATGAAAGGAAAAGAAAAAATTGGAGGAATAATGAAGAGATTTAACCAAAAGGATAATATTATATATTATGGTAAAATAATTAATGAAACACCAATTGACATAGCAGATCCTCAAGGACAAACTTATAAACAACTATTAAATAAAAAGAAACTCATGGAACTTTAGAAGAATATAAAAAAAAGAAGATGAAAATAGAAATAAAATATGATATATTCATATAGGAGCAATACAAGTATTAATCAAAGCAATTTTTTTTTTTTTTGGTTTTTTAATCAAAGCAACTTTTCAATAAGGAATAAATTCTCCAGTGGAATTAATATTAAAAGATGATAGAATTATAGACCCTGTAGATGAAATATTTTGAGTAGTAGAAGGAAATTTAGCTTATGGTAAACAAAAATTTGAAATACATACAAATATTAAAATACCTTTAAATACCTAAAGATTAGATCAAACTTTAACCCTTGAACATAAATTTCTTAGAGGAAGTTTAATGAGGCCCGAAGATAAAAGATTTTCAGTTACTTATTGTGTTAATTATGCACTAACTAATTCTCACTATAGTATTACCTTTAGAAATAATAATAGAATGAATATTCCTAGTCTTTTCGAAGATATAGGAAAAATTTATTATCCTAAGAAAAATGAAATAACTGAGTTTGGAACTTTTATGAGTAAGTCAAAGTTTTAGAGTTAAGAAAAAAATTAAATACCAAAACCACTTAGATTTTATGAACCTGAAAAAATTTAAGAAATTGATATTGATAGACTTTCAAACCAAGTAAAGGACTTAACAACATATTTAAAAAATAGACTATAAGTTTAAACAAAATGAGTATTGTTGAATATTTATAAGTTTAAACAAAATGAGTATTGTTAAACAAAATGACTTAAAAACAAAAATATGTAAAGAATATGGGAAATTATGTGCACAAGCTATACTTTTTGAAAATGAAATAGATTATGCACTAGAAAGTGATATAGATCATATTTTATTAGTTGAAAGTTTTTATGATGATGAATTTATAAAAGATTTAGCTTTAATAGAAAATGATGAAATTTGGGACTATTTCGATGATGATTAAAATAATAAAAATAAAGTATAAAATTTTTTCAATAAATAATGAAGTATCATTTTTGGTATCAAAGAACTAAGATGCAAGTAAAATAAAAATAGACATTAAAATAAAAATATAAAATTAAAAAATTTTAAAATTAGAAAATGAGTATAGTTAGCGAAAGATTACGAATTATACAACTTAGTGATCTACTTAAAAGAATAAGATGTCAAATAAAAATATTATATGATAGACTAGATTATTATTTAATAAGAGGAGTTGATTTTGAAATTGAAAGAACTACAAAATACCTTTTTGAAAATGAAAATAAGTTAGATTTTTATAAAGCAAAGTTAAGAGAATTAAATGAATATAAAAATGTTCGTCGCCAAGATCTGCGACCAAGAAATTAGAGACCAAAGTTAAAATTCGGTCAATAAAAACTGTCTCTATGCAGCTTATGCTTATCCCAAATATGTACAATGTCATTTCTATCATAGTTTTTATTGATAATCATTCTGAATCTTTTGTTTAGCAAAAATGATATTTTTTACTTATATGCATCTTATGTCAATGACAAAAATAAATAAATTAACTAATGCATAATCATAAAAACATACATGTTGATTGTTATTTTGGAGCATATTTTTACTACTACGCTATTTTTAATAAATTGTTACACATATAATTACTGTTAATGAAAGTTTTCGTATATTATGAAATGTGTCCAAGTGCTTCAAAGAGATCATGCTTTAAACAAATTCTATTGCTTATAATATTGTATTACAGGAAGAATTTTTGAGATATTTAATTTTGTTTAAGTGAACCCTATTTTCTTATAATATGTAAACATAACGTCATAACATACTACATACTTTGATACTACTATTTAATTATACAAAATATTATGTTTAGCATTTTATTTTATTTAATATTTATCAAAGAAACTAACAAATTAATCAAATATCCGTACATACGCACGTGTCTACTAATATAATAATAGAAATTGGTGGGGTCTAATATACATTGCTTTGCGGTGAAGGCTTTTGGTGGGGTT
Source organism: Vicia villosa (assembly GCF_029867415.1). Taxonomy (NCBI): domain Eukaryota; kingdom Viridiplantae; phylum Streptophyta; class Magnoliopsida; order Fabales; family Fabaceae; genus Vicia; species Vicia villosa. The sequence continues at coordinate 57,271,192 of NC_081183.1, read as the reverse complement.
TCAAGGGGAAGAAGAGAAACTATGTTTATTCAATAAAATTGAGAAGTTGGTTAAAGAGGACAAGTGAAAAAATGGAGGAGAGAAGAAGATGCAAATTGACTCTAAATGATTATAGGTTCTCTTAACATAGGGGAGGGGGGGGGGGGTTTAAAAAGAAGAAGAATTAGTTCCTTGATTTTTAAAGGGGGAGCGGAGGTGTTTTTGATACAAGAAGCGAAGTTGTCTATTATTTAAGATTTTTGGGCAAGAAGTTTGTGGAGAAACACTGACGTTGGGTACTCTTTTTCAAATTCTAGTGGCTCGTCAAGAGGTCTAATCACTCTTTGGAAGGAAGGGTCGATGGAGGTTTTACTTAGCTTTAAAGGTGAGGGTTTTTTAGGGATCAAAGTGCTTTGGAAGGACCATTTTTATTATATTGTGAATGTGTATTCTTCTTATATCTTGAGAAAGAAGAAAGAGTTAAGGGCTAGGTTATTGGAGTTAAAGGAGAAGTTTACGGATGAGGAGTGGCTTATAGGAGGAGATTTCAATGCTATTAAACACCAAAGTGAAAGGAAAGGGCGGTTGAATCTTTTTACGAACTTTATAGGGGAAAGTGGTTTGGTGGATATTCTTTGTAAAGGAAAGAAATTCTCTTGGTATAGTGGTGAAGGGAAGTCTATGAGTCGTATTGATCAGTTTATCTTGACGAATACAATCATAAATAGGTGGAATGTCATTGGCCAAATGGTTGGAACTAGAGACATTTCAGATCATCGTCCAATCTGGCTTGTTTTGGATGATAAAGATTGGGGCCCCAAACCTTTTAAGTTTAATAATGAATGATTCTCTTTCAAATCGTTCATTCCATTTGTGGAGAAGGAGTGGAGAGAGAATAAGGTGGAAGGAAGAGGAGACTTCGTCTTGAAAGAAAAACTTAGATTCCTTAAAGAAAAACTAAGATGGTGGAACATACATTTCAATGGTATTAGTGCAGAGGAAAGTTCGGTTACACTTTCTTGTTCATAAAAAAGTATTGGTTTTTTCTTAAAGAAGATTTTATTAGCGTCTTCAATTGCTTCCATTCTTGTGATGTTTTATCAAAGGCGGTAAATTCTTCTTTTTTGACTTTGGTTCCTAAATCTCCAAACCCGGTTTCTTTGGATGAGTATAGACCTATTTGCTTAGTGGGTTACTTGTATAAAGTTGTTACTAAACTTTTGGCCGGTAGACTAAAAAGGATTATTTCTTCTATTGTTTCTCCGTCTCAAAGTACTTTTTTTCTGGGGAGACAATTACTAGATGGTGTTTTGGTGGCTAACGAGGTGGTGGATTATGCTAAGAAGGATGGTAGGAATTGTTTTTTATTTAAATTCGACTTTGAAAAAGTCTACGATAACGTGAATTGGGATTTCTTAAGATTCCTTATGTTGAAAATGGGGTTTGGAACAGTTTGGAGGAAATGGATGGAACTTTTTATTTTTCAAAGCAAGATGTCTGTTTTGGTCAATGGTAGTCCAACAAAGGAGTTTGGGTTGGAGAAAGGTTTGAGACAAGGAGATCCTTTATCTCCTTTCCTCTTTGTTTTGGTGACGGAGGGGTTGGCAAAATTGGTAAGGAAGTCTATTGACATTGGGGAATATAGCGGTTTTGTCATTAATGGTAAATGTCAAGTAGACATTCTTCAATTTACGGATGACACTCTTTTGGTCGAGGAAGGTTCTTGGAAGCATGTGTTGAAAATCAAGTCGATGTTGAAATCTTTTGAGTTAGTATCGGGTCTTGTAATCAATTATCATAAAAGTAAGTTGATTGGCATTAACAATAGTAACAACTTTGTGGAGGCCGCGGCCTATGTGTTCTCTTGTAAGGTGGAAGCTTGTAACTTTACTTTTCTTGGTAATCCAAGGAAACATTCGACTTTGGTTCCTCTTGTGAATAAGTTGAAAAAATGCCTTTCGGGGTGGAAAAATCGTTTTCTTAATCTTGGTGGTAGGATTACACTATTGAAGTCCATGCTTTGTGCCCTTTCCATTTTCACTATGTCTTTTTACAAGATGCCATCGAGGGTTGTCAAAGAGATTTTGAGTATTCAAGGTAACTTCTTATGGGGGGGGGGGGGTTGGAGGAAAAGAGAAAAATTCATTGGTTGAGTTAGAAGAAGGTGTGTCTCCCCCGTGCGAAAGGGGGTTGGATATTAAAAACATTTCGGACTTCAATTTAGCTCTTCTTAATAAATGAGATGGAGAATTTTGCAATGATCCGATTCTCTTTGGTATGACTTGTTGAAAGCTCGATATGGGGATATTTTTATGAATATTTATAGAGATGGGACTTGTGGTAAAATTATCTCTTCTTTCTCTTCTTGGTGGAAGGACATGCTCCAAATAGGATCCTTCCCCTTTAGGGATCTTATTGAGGCTTGTTGTAAGTTTGAAGTTGGGAAAGGTTTTAATACCCCATTTTTGGGAAGCAAGGTGGGTGAATGTTTATTCTTTGAGGGAGAAATTTCCGGATTTATACTCTCTTTCTAGTTTAAAACTAGTTTCGGTTGGTGGTATGGGGTTGGAGGAATGGTGTTTGGTGGTGGGGGGATTGTGGCATAAAAGCTTCATCGTTGTCTTTGGAAAACCGGTTGAATTTTATTTCCCTAGAAGCGTTGTTAAGAGGGATGGTGGTGGGGGGGTTTTGACCGTGACAAATGGCTTGGTCGGGCGAATCGAGTGGTGTGTTTTCGGTTTCTTCTTGCTATGTTTTTTATGCTTCTTTCCTAACTCCTTTTGGTCCTTGTAATAGGTACGATTTCATGTTGGACAAAGTTTGGAAGATGGAAGTCCCTTTCAAAATCAAGACGTTCGGATTGAGACTTTTGGTTAATAGACTTCCTACGAAGGATCTTTTGAAGATTAGATGTACTGTCTTCCCTTTAAATTCTTTAAAGTGTGTCTTTTGCGGTGTAGATTTGGAGGATAGGGATCATTCTTTTTTTATGTGCAAAGTTGTGAAGTTAATTTGGAAATAAATGACTTTTTGGGTTGGTAAAACATTTGGTTTAGAGGAGGAGTGTCTTTCGAGTTTTATGGATTGATAATTATTTTGCAAAGGTAAGAAAGTTAGGAAATGCAAATTGGGAGTTATATGGCTTGCAACTTCTTGGTCTATATGGATTTTGCAAAATGGGATTTGCTTCTGGAATGATGGTTGGAATGTTGATAATACGGTATGGAACATTAAAATTTTGGTTTGGAAGTGGTCGTTCATAGGAGATATTACTTATCCCAATTCTAGTTTTTACAATTTTAGCAAAGATCCCCTGCTATTCTTATTGCAATTCCAAATGGTTTGTAATCTCTTTCTTTTTGTCTGGTTTTTCCTGTTTCTGTCGTGTAAAAAGGTTGGAGAACCCTTAGTTCTCCCTGTTGCACCCTAAAATTTGCCATCTTTATATGAGCTATAAGTTATGGATGGCGTTTATTTCGTCATTTGAAAATTTAATAAAAATAGTAAGGAGTTCTCATGGTTTCAAGAAAATACGGTGCGAAATTCGGTTTATACAGTGGAAATACAAAAATTTGCAAGTCTCTACGTCTTTGGTGATCAAGTCGAAAGCTAATACATCAAGGAAAATGGTGGAAATTAATTGTTTCTGAAACTTTGGGTTCGCCGCTCCACACTCTTGTGGATATTCAAAAATTCATATCTCCTGGTTGGATCACCGTCTTGAAGTGAGACCTATGTCAAAGGTTCTGTCTCGAGGTCTACTTTATTTTGCCTGTTGGGTTCGACAATGTATTATATGAAGAAGGTCCTCAAATTCGCAAATCACCTGAGTTTTTACAGTGAAAAATGGTGCTGAACCGCAGGTTCTCGGACACTAAAAAATTCATATCTCACAATCCGCTCGTCCGATTCACTCGAGATTTTAACTGCAACTCCGTGCATTATCCTCGAAATCTCATATATTTGGACCGTCGACCAATTATGCACCGAAAATGCCCAGCATTTTGAAGAGCGTCGAGATTTTTCAGTGAAAAGTGTGTTTTCGGGTATGTCGCGGCGAGTTTGAAAATTCATAACTTCTTCGATTTTTATCGTATGAAGCCCATTATGGCGGAATTCTCTCCGAAATTTCGTTAGCTTCGATTCGTCATCACATACTCAGGTTCAGATTTCAAGTGGAAAGTTGAGTTTCATCGCGTTCTTTATGCGTTACTCATGAAATTCTGCACGTTTACGTCCGATTAACTGATAAAAATTCTCGCTTCTCAGACGCGCATAACTTTTTTACCGTTTATCGTATGATGATGATTCTCGCGGCCACGAGTCACAAATTTAGTCACTTTTGAATTGGCGTTGGTCCCGTTCCTGATTTTTCCGCCAATTCGCGTTTCCCGATAAAAGCTCAAAAATAATAAAGTTAGGGGCATTTTTGACATTTTACCACATACACTATATAAACCATTTTCCCTCTTTTTCTCTCATAACTTCCATTCACCCCAAAATTCTCAAAACACTTTCTCTCGAGCATGGATCGTCTCCTGCGTTTCTTATACTGCTATTGGTCCTGCCTCTAATCCAATGGCCAAGAGATTTTAAAGGAAAAAAATAAATCAAAGAAAATTATATTGGAAAAATATGAGTGGTGGAAAGTGGAGCTGGATAGAGAATAGGAGAGAGAGTGCAGAAGACGATCTGCATCCCTTTCTCTCATTCTCTCTCAATTCTCTCAAAATCAAAACCACAAAAATTATCAAAAAAGAAGCTCCAACAGTTTTAAGAAGGTTTTGGCATATCTTCATCAAGAATCAAACTCACAAATAAATCTTCTTCTCCCACTCCAATCACCGGGCAACCACCACTTCCCACTGTGATCAGCCGATGACGATCCCTTTCCGACGCCGTCACACGACCACACACCACCACGATGCACCGCGTGATCTCGCCACTCTCCATCCCTCCGATCGTTGTTTCTTCCGCGGCAACCTCTTCCAATTCAAAATCCTCTTGGCTTATTCGGTAATAATTCTTGCATTTAGTTCTTAATTCTCATGTTATGAACGTTAATTGTTGAGAATTGAATTGGAATTTGTAACGTTGTTGAAGATAGTTGATGTTAAATTGTTGATGTTGATGCTTACTTGATTCAATTTGCAAAATAGTGATTGTGTATGTTGATGATATATTGAGTTTGTTCTTGAATTCAAAATTGACACGTAACATGTTTGATTGAATGTTTGGTCGTCCATGACTTGAATAATTTAACCCTTGCCCATTCCAACTCTTATGATCACTTAAATTCATGGTGTTACTTTTACCTTCATCTCATATCAAATTTTTTATTCATTATATCCCGAACTACGTATAGATCATCACTTATCCAGGTAATACTTAGTATCCTACCTTTAATCATCACATGATTCTTCCTTAATACATTTAATTACATATCTAACATAAGAAACCAACTTCAACCTTTCAGGTACCTTCCAAAAGTATAATTGTTATTTAACTTCCCTGGTTCGATCACTTTTAACGCTCAACACCTATTTTCTTCCTAGAGAAGACACTTCATTGATATCCAAGTATTATAATTATTTCTAATTGACATTCGTATCTGCTCTTCAATTCCAAAGTAATAAAATATTCTTAATAGTCAATAAGCTTCATCTCATCTCATTCTGATGTCACCAGAATGAACATCCTATAATTTTTCTACAAAGGTTCCCCCAAATAAGGTTCTAACTTGAAATTACTTGTAAGCTTGACTTCCACTAGTCCCTATTCAGCATTTGTGAGTGACGAGAACAAACACAACCTCTAATCTATAGAGTCACTAAAGAAATACCTTTTAGTTCTTACTCGCTTAATCTTGCTCCCTCTAGACCAACACATCCAAAGAATTCAGATACATATGTCGACCAAAGTCGACTAATGCTCTAGGGTTTTAACTATCCTTCTTACTGAAGTAATATAGGGTACATTAACTTCAGTTAAGAAATAATCGATTACCTAAGCATATACATGCTTGACTCAAGACACAAAACATATAAAACATAGGACTACAAATATTTACTCCCACTAAACCCGACACTTGATCAACTTAGGACACATGACTCACAGCCCCTTGGCGAAATCTACCACCGAGCTTTGATACCACAATGTAACACCCCGATTTTTAACAGCGAGAGTGTGTTTTTTTTCTTTTTTAAAACAACAAAGTTTTTGAAATAAAAATCTAAGATCATCTTTAAAATAAATCAGAGTAAAGTTTTGTAAGACAATGATCATAACACAAGGTCTCTTTTATAAATTGTTTTCTCAATTAAAGGTTTAGGAACACAAATCAAACATATTGTCTAAAAGAACATAATGACAATCTTTATTTTAACAAATAAATAAACAGGGTTTTCCACAATACAAGTTATAGATAAAATAGTAAGGAAGAGTAAACAATAACTTCAACAACAATCCCTAAGCTGGTCTGGAATTGAAAGCAAATGATGACTTAGTACAAATGACTCACTATGATATTGAGTCTTGATGATTTTGACCGCCAAAGACATACACATCTTGTAGGTCTTCATGACACCTGGATACCCTAATTATCACGATTCCTAACAACCTGGGGGCGTTCCGCACATTCAATAATAATAGTAGAGGGTCATGATCTAAAAATAGCATACATGAAAGAATACACACATGCAAGTAAAACATGATATACAACAATCACAATATTTATTTAATAAATAAAATAATGCACCAATAACCTAATGCAGACTCTATATGGGTATGATTCTCCCTAACCGGGTTCCTCACATGCATGAATTCCGGAATTTAACCTCTCCGCAGAGAGTCGTGGACCCTTTCCACTAAAGGTGCAGCGTTCCCTACTGACACCGACTCAATAAAATCCCGCAGGATTAGGTGGGCTCAATCCACTAGAGTCCTCACCCGGTGTAGTCCACTCGATATACACGCAACTATGATATGCATGAGTATATGCTTTTTCTATATATCCAAATGCAACAACTTACATAATCTTCACATATGTAATCATAACCACCAGTCAATTCATTTGTTTACGGTGATTTCCGGTAAACAACCGCTAGTCCTCCAAACTATAAAATATACTTTGGTTATTCGCAGGATCGACTAGATTGATCCTAGGACATAGTCAAACAATTGTCTTTCGATATGATTTGATTCATGCTTGTTTGTTCTAGCTTCGAGAAAACTTGTTTATGATATGATCATGTGAATGTTTACTTAAAAACAACACTTGTTATACACATAAGTATGTCTTTCGACAAAGAAATATAAACAAAAGCGTGTAAACTGCAGAAATGTAAAGTGCAAGAATGTAACGTGCAAGAATGTAACGTGCAGAAATATAAAGTGCTTCGAAATGAAAGTTAGACGAAATAAAGAAGTGCAGGAATGTAAATAACAGAAAGTAAACGAAAGCAGTAATAATGAAAAGATACGTGAATAAAGAAAGATACAAATGTATTTAAAATGGTGTTGGTGTCATACGTACATTTCTCAGCGAACTCGTTCTCTAAACACTTGATACTTGAGTGGTTTGTGAGTGATTTGTACAAAATGAACACACGGAATCCTAACATTAAGACCCTTATTTATACTAATTTCGACCCTAACGGTCCTACACTAATCTGATGCCACGTTACCCACGAGAATCCCTGAGATGCCATCTGTCTTTGTGCAGTTACACAAACTACTTCGAAATTCAAATCCTCCCGCCTGAATCCTCTTTCGACGCGTGGCAACGTGATCAGAATTGAGAATGCCACGGAAACACGTTAAGCTTCAGTACTTTACGTATTTCGCAAAAAATGTTTAAGTCTTTAAAGATAATCTTCTTCGAATTAGCTCCAAGTCTAACCATCTTTACTCCAACTCAAATAAACATTCTCGAAACATGGCCATCAGTAGCCATCTTTAATCTCAGAAATGGTCATCAGTAACCATTTTCCCTCGAATTCTAACTCTTCAAAGGATATTCTTTCTAAACGAAATCTTCAGCTAACAAATTGCCCCCAATAAATGCCTGTTTAAAAAACAAGAGAAATAGGCGTTTCTTGTCATGATGAGATTTCGTTTTACTCACTTCTTAGAGTTCCAAGACAACTGACTAACGTCATAATCATTTATGACTCCACTTTCAAAACGTCTTTTCATTTTCAAAGATGTCTTCTCAGAACTTACATTCCCACGTTTTGGCATTACTTCATGATCATTACTCCTACATACTAGGAGTAAGGCTAATAATTATTCGACCGCCGTTGGATTAAATCAACGCCTGCCGCGTGTCTTTTGACTTTTACCCAAAAGATTTGAAAGGGTTTCCGTTAAACCTTTAAATACTTGAACTTCTTCCCTCGCATAACTTCCACTTCTATTTTCTTTACCCTCAACACAGAAAAGAAAAATTCTCTTTGGCCTCGTTTAACCTATTTCTCAAATCAAATTTACTCATGGCGTCTTCTTCAAATGCTCTTCAACCCATTCAGAAACTTCAAAATCCTACACAGATAAAGAATCAAGCACATATTCCAGACCCAAATGATGTAGAGGCGCGCGCTATCTACACTTCTCAGGTAATCATCCTTTTCGAACTTTCTGGAAAAACTCATGCTTTCATGGGTCCTTTACCAAGAGGAAACAACCCCTCTTTGAGTAAATTCTTCCCTGCTTATTATAAGATTAGACCTTTAGTTAGCAAGATTAAGATAGATGAAGAAGGTCATCCAGTCTTAGCTGATCCTGATAACATAACAGACACCTCAACTGAAACTTCTTTGGTTTTGGAGAAAATTAGGTTAAACTATGTAACCAATTTTGTGAAAGTCTTTAGGTCAATCCCTTTAGCAAAAGATCCTGAACTGTATTACTCTTGGCTAGCGAAGGTGGAAAAACAAAAGGCTTCTTTCTGGAAACAATTAGGAATTTATGACCTAATCCAGTTATCCAAAACAGGCCTAGAATATAACCAAACCATGTTAGTAGCGTCAGTTTATTTCTGGGATGCTTCTCATAATACTTTCCACCTTCCATGTGGAATGGTTACCCCTACCCTCGTCGATGTAGCTGCTATAACAGGGCTTCGACCAACTGGGGACACCTTCGACCCCAATTTCATGGACACTGACACCATCAATTTTAATGAAGCAACAGTCACCTATACTGCCTTCATTCAACAATACCACAACGAAACGAACCCAGACGTCTCAGATGAAGAACATATAGCATTTCTAGCACTCTGGCTTTCGAGATGCGTCTTTTTCTCTAGGTCCATACAAGTAGCAAAGAGATACCTTTGCATGGCTAACCAGCTAAATGCTGGGAAAAAGTTAAACCTGAGCCAGTTAATTCTAGGATTTCTTTATGAGAATCTTGGTGAAGCAACAGACCTTGTTAAGAACTACAAAACAGGATCTCTTCTTTTTGCTGGTCCTTTCTGGTTGTTGCAACTATGGCTAAATGCCACTTTTGAGGCTCACCTCCCATATAAAAGTGTTGTGGATGAAGAAAGTGCAGCTATAAAGAATCGAACAGTAGAAGGAACCAGATTAGCTTACCTAACTTCAAAGGAAGAAACTGGCAAACTTCGTGAAACCTTCTTGGCATACATAATGATGTTTGCCAAACGTTATCAATTCACTCCCTCGATGGCTCCATTCGTACAACGTAAGGTGGGTCCCGAATGGTTTACTCGAGAATTTCCAGCAACTTCTCCTGATCAACAAGCTGAATCCATGGCTATCTGGGAAGCCTTCCTCACCCCAAAGTTGTTATATCACCGACTTCGATCTTCAAAAAGTCACTGCTGCCTCCTTTGTTATCAACCAAATCTGGTTTCGAGACAATTTGGGTTGGTTCAACTCAAACCAAAGTGCTTGTTGAAGGATAGAAAAACACTTAGAAAGGGGGGGGGGGGGTTTGAATAAGTGTGGCTTTAAAAAACTTGAACGATAAAAATAAATTGCACAGTTATTTTTATCCTGGTTCGTTGTTAACTAAACTACTCCAGTCCACCCCCGCAGAGATGATTTACCTCAACTGAGGATTTAATCCACTAATCGCACGGATTACAATGGTTCTCCATTTAGTCAGCAACTAAGTCTTCCAGAGTCTTCTGATCACACACTGATCACTCCAGGAACAACTGCTTAGATACCCTCTAAGACTTTCTAGAGTATACTGATCCACACGATCACTCTAGTTACAACCTGCTTAGATAACCTCTAAGACTTCCTAGAGTATTCTGATCCACACGATCACTCTAGTTCCTTACAACTTAATGTAATCAATTCTAAGAGTATTACAATTGCTTCTTGAAAGCTATAATCACAAACTGTGATATTTCTCTTAACGTTTAAGCTTAATCTCACTAATATATTACAACAGCAATGTAGTGAGCTTTGATGAAGATGAAGATTCTGAGCTTTGAGTAGAACAGAGTTTCAGCAAGTTAATATGAGTTATTTTTGTGCAGAATCGTTAACCTTGCTTCTCATCAGAACTTCATATTTATAGGCGTTGGAGAAGATGACCGTTGAGTGCATTTAATGCTTTGCGTGTTCCGTACAGCATCGCATTTAATGTTATACGCTTTTGTCAACTACCTCGAGCCTTGTTCACGCTGTGTCTACTGACGTAGCCTTTAATAGCTTTTAACGTTCCTTTTGTCAGTCAGCGTAGCCTGCCACTTGTACTTCCTTCTGATCTGATGTTTGTGAATACAACGTTTGAATATCATCAGAGTCAAACAGCTTGGTGCATAGCATCTTCTGAACTTCTGACCTTGAAGTGCTTCTGTGCGTGATACCATCAGAACTTCAGTGCTTCTGATCTCATGTTCTTCTGATGCTTCCATAGACCCATGTTCTGATTCTGCTTCGACCATCTTCTGATGTCTTGCCAGACCATGTTCTGATGTTGCATGCTGAACCCTTTGAGACAAAGCTTCTGAGCGCTGAATTATGCATACTCTTTATATATTTCCTGAAAAGGAAATTGCATTGGATTAGAGTACCATATTATCTTAAGCAAAATTCATATTATTGTTATCATCAAAACTAAGATAATTGATCAGAACAAATCTTGTTCTAACAATCTCCCCCTTTTTGATGATGACAAAAACATATATAAATGATATGAATTTGCGATCAGAAAGAGCAGACGGCAAAAGACAAATTACACAGCTATAGCATAAGCATATGAATATGTCTCCCCCTGAGATTAACAATCTCCCCCTGAGATAAATAATCTCCCCCTGAAATAAATACTCGAAGAACTTTAATAAAAGACTTCCCTGATTATTTCGGTAGAGACGATCACATAAGCTTCTGTCTTTAGAGAATTCATAGCTTCTGACTTCTGCTTCCATTGGACAGCTTCAGAACTAGAATTTCTTTAGATCCTTAGAACACTCACAGCTTCTGATTCCTGCTTCCATCTAGGACAGCTTCAGAACTTGAATTTCTTTGATCTTCAGAACATTCACAGCTTCTGATTTCTGCTTCCATTTAGGACAGCTTCAGAACTTGAATTTCTACCAACCTCACTTCATGCTAGATTTGTATCAGAACATTGTTGAATGTACCAGAGCATCATCAGAGCATCTCTACATCCTGAAATGTTACAGAACAAAAACTAAACGACAAAAGTCAGCATGAACGAGTCAGAACATAAAATGTATATTAAAACACATGATATGTATCAGAGCCATATAGGCTAAAATAATGTTATCAGAGCAAATAGAATTTTGTCAGAGCAAATAGACAAATATGGATCAAATTCTATTATCAGTGCTTCTGATTCATTCTTCTTTCTGAAGCTTGACAGCACTCAGCTTGCTTCAGTTTCCACGAGCTTATTCTTTTTACAGAATAACACTTCTTATGGTTTTGCTTCTTGTGTTTGCTTTGAAGATTCTCTTCACTTCTTTATACCTGCAAAACACTTAAACCATATAGAACTTGCAGTTCTTGTTAGTAAATGCAACTGATTAAATCAAATCATTTATCACATATTTCTCCCCCTTTTTGTCATATCATCAAAAACAGAAAAGATTCAGAGACAAACAGAACGAAACACACGGAGGAAGAAGACGATTTCATTTAAGTTCAAACAGCAGGTACAGAAGTACATGAAGAGAAGTAAGACCAGATGCACAGAACAAAACAGATGCAACGAAAAGAAAGAAACAACACAGACTCAATCTAAGATGGCCCTAGCCTTGACAAGATCTTGGCCAGCATCTCTTTAACCTCATCGTTGTGTCCTTCTTGCCTCACCATGAAAGCGCTATACTTAGCATTGAGTGAGCTTTGCTCATCCTGTCTCTTCTGAATTTCTTCCAGAGTCCTTGCAAGACGAGAAGATTCATCAGAAGAAGCTTCACAACTTTCAACCACAGGAATAGCAACTTGATCTGTAGCTTCCATGGATAGATCATTTGCAGGGATTTCCTCAACAGGATCTGATTCAGCAACATGATCTTCAGCATCTGCTTCTTGCATAGAAGCATCTCCATATTCTGCAGCAGGAATTTCCGAGTCTCCATTCTCAAGTGCCTGAAGAATGGCAGCTAGATTCCTGGGAGCAGAAGGACCTTCAACTTCTGGTGGGTCAACAACTTCTGGAATGACCAAGCTTGGGTCATTCTCCGAAGGGTTTTCCCTCAGATAGTTAAATAGGGTCTTGAAATCTCCAAGAAGAACAGGATAATCAGGAATCCAGATAACCATATCCCTGCATGGATTAGCTTCCATTGCAGCAGCCAGTCTTAATTCTTCCATTTCATCCAAAAAGGGCTTCTCTTCCAAAAGATGTCTTCCTCTGAGACGAACAAACCAGAAGTCTTCATAGTTTCTCAGAATTCCACGAGGTCGTGGGGCAGCTTCTATACAGGCTTCCTGAAGTTCTAAAAACAGAGCATCTGATTTTCTGCGTAAGATCCTCCAGAAGTTCCGCATAGCAACATCATTCAAGCCAGAACTTTCAGCAATTTTGAGAGTGTCAAATATACTTCTGAGATTCCCCTTTACTTTTTCAAAAAATTCACCAATAGGGTAGGTGGGTTGGGATTTTAGTTGGGTTTTTGAAAAGGCAGGATTGGGAAAGAAGTACGGTTGAGGTTCTCTATTCGACCTATAAGAAGATTCTGCTTCAGTATCAGAATCTAATACTACCACTTCAGCTTCAGGACGAGGCTTGGAAGTGTAGTTGCAATCACGGAGCAGCTGTTCATGTGATACAGAGGTTGGAAGAATAGAGTCACTATGGTTATTTAGAGTGGTGGAAGGAAAAGATTCATAGTTGGCATGGGGAGGTGGTTGAGAGATGGAGATATTTGTGTGTGGTGGAAAGAGAGTTTGAATGGGTGGTATATCCAGAACATGATCATCAGCAGCTTGGTCAGAAACAAGGTTAGTTGAGGGTGAAGGAGAAAGGATGGAGGCATCTGGGATTGGTGAGAGAGGAGGAGAATTGGGTTTGTTTGCATGAGAAGATGGAGGTGTAGGAACACGGACAATTATGGGTGATTCTGGTGTGGCTTTTTCTGGTTCAGGGGTAGGGACAACCTCTATTGGTGCAACTTCTGAACGAACAGCAGGAACAGAAACAGGTTCAGAAATGCATATACCTTTGAAACCTCTCAGAAGAGCTTTGGCCACATCCTCAGTCTTCTTCTGCCTCTTACTCTTCGGCTCTTCAATAATCTTTGCTTTGCCTCTAGAGATTTCTTTCCTTCTGACATAAGCCAGAACTTCTGGTTGGTTCTCAGCCTCTTGAGAGACATTTTCTTCATCAGAGCTTTGAATAATCATCTTCCTTTTTCTGGTTATCTTCTTCTCAACGACTTCAACAATCTCATCATTGTTATTTGACTTCTTCTTCTTTTTCTTCTTTTCAGCTTCCTTCTTATTCTTCTCAAAATCAGCAGATACGGCCTTAACGACTTCTGCAATTACTTCTTCTGGGACTACCTCATTCTTAGTGGTAGCAGCAACTTTCTTAACAACCTTCGCCTGATTGAAGGAGGGATGATCAAACTTTCTTTTGGTTCTTTCTTCCTTCTTGCGATTCACTTTAATAGGAGCACCTTTGTCTTGATCTTTAAGACTCTTATCCTCTCTTTGTGACTTCAGATACTTAGTTCTGACTTCAGGTACCTCACTATTGAAGAAGGTTTCAAAGTCAGCTAGAACTGGTTTTCTTCTGATTCTTGTTCCAACTAGAGGTTGAGGAACTTTGAGGATAGTGTCAATTATTTTCATCTTCTTTAAAGAAAAAGCATTCAGACAGGCTCCAGAGGTGACAGCAAGGTCTTTGATAATACCTTCAGACTCAAGACTCTCAACGATCTTGGAATGCACCAGAAGGTTTGTAATAATTCTACCAAAAGGAATGATTGTTCCACCATTTTCTTTTCTGAAAGCGTTTCTGGAATCCTTTACTGCTTTCCACATATGGTTGAAGATAATGTAAATCGCATCAACCTTCTTCTGAGTGGCAATGCAATAAAGAATATACCTTTGATCATTATTGATGAAATCCGAGGCATGTGTTCCTTTCCTATGGTAGAAGCACCCAAGAAGGATCTTTGTCCAGATTCTGTAGACATCTCTCAAATCCTTGACGTATTTTGTTTTCTTGACATTTGGATAGAGAGTGGATAGAACATCTCCCAAATCTGCCCTTTGATCAAACTCAAAAACCCCTTCAGGGTTTTTCAGATCAAACATCATTCTTAGGATGTTTTCAGTAATAACAACAAACTTTCCATGGACGAAAGAAAGTATAGATTTTGGAGCAACCACAGCATGTGCCCAGAACTCCTTGACAAGATCCGGATAAACTGGGCCAACGAACTCAGCAAACAACGAGGTCCATCCTTGAAAGATGATGTCTTCTTTAAGGTGAAAATGGTTTTCTTCAATGTTGTCAAAGTCAACCATGAGTTCACACAGAACTTCCAATTCATCTTTAGGAATGGAGCATGCAACAACAGGAGTGAGTTCCTGGTTTGTTTCATTATGCATATGGAGAAGAGTAGATGAACCAACATTTTTAGATGAAGATGCCGCCATTGAAACAGAATGATCGAAAGAGAAGAACAAATTCTGGGTTTTCGGTTAGGGTTTTAGAAACGACTAAGAAGCTTTCAAAAAGAAGGTATGCAAGAAGAAAGAGAGACAAGAGAGCGAAAAAGATATATGAGATGATTTGAAAAGAATATATAGAGACGGATTTGAAAAAGAAAAAAATAAAAAATATAAACTGAACAGTTCCAGAATCAAAAGAAATCAATTTTATTAAATGATGAGTGACGTAAGGAGAGAGAACGTGGTAAATGAAATGATTTAAAACAGTTACCTAGGTCGGTGTCTTTTCAACTGCACGCTTTGTACTAACCGTACAGACACGTGTTCACCATCAGATAATAGATGACAGCTGTAAATTTCAGAATAGACTTTACGCCTTCAGATTCTGATCACTGCTTCTGATCTGATCAAGTTTCTCTTCTGGAAACACTCCTTCTGAAGTGTGCTGATGTAGACTTTACGCCTTCAGATTCTGATCCATTACTTCTGATATACACAGCTTCTGAAGATTCGCTTCTTTGTTCTGCAACTTCTGATAAGACAAAAATTGTATCTGCAGAAATTCTTAGGCTGCTTTGTTTCATCAGAAACAAGTTTATCATCAAACCAGATATTGATTGATTCTTCTACAATCCATGTTTCAATATTGTATATTCTGTAGCATTTAGAGCATTCAGAGTAATCAAGAATGAAACACCATTTCTTTAGGAACAAACAAAACAAATGGTTTCAAGACTAATAAACTTTCTTTTCTGATCTCCTACGAACATAGTTTCTTCAACAGATTTAAGAACCAGAACTTGGAAGACAGTCCTTCTTCCCTTCAAGTGTTGAGACAAACTTGAGTCCAGGTGACATGACATGTTGACTTTTATCTTCTTTGTCGCCAAGAGAATCTGCAAAAGAAATAGTCTTTTTCTTTGGTACCCACATCTTCTTGGGTCCTTTTTTGTTAGATTTTCTCAAGTTCTGATTGAACTTGGGTTTAACATTGTAAGCAATAGGAGGAACAGCATGATAATTTTTAATGTGAGTTTCATGATATTTCCTAGGTTGTGTCACATGCTTTTTGGTGTGTGTTATGTGAAAACTTTGAGCATGTGAAGTGTGCCTAATATCATGGGAGTGGCCATACTTGAACTGATCATACAATGGCTTGTATGTGAATTTCATTTCATCAACAGGTTCAAGTTTGTATGGGGTTTCACCCTCAAAACCAATGCCAACTCTTTTGTTTCCAGACACAGCATATATCATAGAAGCTAGCTGACTTCTGCCAATACTTCTAGATAAGAACTTCCTGAAACTTAAATCATATTCTTTCAGAATATGGTTTAGACTAGGAGTGGATTTTTCTGAATCAGAAGGAGATCCAACATTATTGGATAATTTTAAAAGTTTTTCTTTTAATTCAGAATTCTCCAACTCAAGCTTCTTTGTTTCAAATTCAAATAGCTTTTTCAGCTTTTTGTATTTGAGACTAATCTGAGACTTGAATTCCAGAAGTTCAGTTAAACAGGAAACTAACTCATCTCTAGTAAGTTCAGAAAATACCTCTTCAGAATCTGATTCTGATGTAGATTCTGATCCGTCATCTTCTGTCGCCATCAGCGCACAGTTAGCCTGCTCATCTTCAGAGTCTGAATCATCTTCTGACTCATCCCAGGTTGCCATAAGACCTTTCTTCTTATGAAACTTCTTCTTGGGATTTTCCATCTGAAGTTTTGGACATTCATTCTTGAAGTGTCCTGGCTCATTGCACTCATAGCACATGACCTTCTTCTTGTCAAATCTTCTGTCATCAGAAGATTCTCCACGTTCAAATCTCTTTGAACTTCTGAAGCCTCTGAACTTCCTTTGCTTCCTCTTCCAGAGTTGGTTTACCCTTCTGGAGATCATGGATAGTTCATCTTCTTCTTCAGATTCTGATTCTTCAGGATCTTCTTCTCTAGCCTGAAAAGCGTTAGTGCATTTTTTGATATTTGATTTTAATGCAATAGACTTACCTTTCTTTTGAGGCTCATTTGCGTCCAGCTCTATTTCATGGCTTCTCAAGGCACTGATAAGCTCTTCCAGAGAAACTTCATTCAGATTCTTTGCAATCTTGAATGCAGTCACCATAGGACCCCATCTTCTGGGTAAGCTTCTGATGATCTTCTTTACGTGATCAGCCTTGGTGTATCCCTTGTCAAGAACTCTCAATCCAGCAGTAAGAGTTTGAAATCTTGAAAACATCTTTTCAATGTCTTCATCATCCTCCATCTTGAAGGCTTCATACTTCTGGATTAAAGCGAGAGCTTTAGTCTCCTTGACTTGAGCATTTCCTTCATGAGTCATTTTCAAGGACTCATATATGTCATAGGCCGTTTCCCTGTTAGATATCTTCTCATACTCAGCATGAGAGATAGCATTTAGCAAAACAGTTCTGCATTTATGATGATTCCTGAAAAGCTTCTTCTGATCATCACTCATTTCTTGCCTTGTCAGCTTTACGCCACTGGCATTTACTGGATGTTTGTAACCATCCATCAGAAGATCCCATAGATCACCATCTAGACCAAGAAAGTAACTTTCCAGTTTATCTTTCCAGTATTCAAAGTTTTCACCATCAAATACCGGCGGTCTTGTATAACCATTGTTACCGTTGTGTTGCTCAGCAGAGCCAGATGTAGATGCAGGTGTAGACTTTGCAATTTCATCAGCCATCTTTTACTGAAGCGTTTTTCTCTTCCTGAATCTTTTCTAAACACGGTTAAGTTCTTGCACCTTAGAACCGGCGCTCTGATACCAATTGAAGGATAGAAAAACACTTAGAAAGGGGGGGGGGTTGAATAAGTGTGGCTTTAAAAAACTTGAACGATAAAAATAAATTGCACAGTTATTTTTATCCTGGTTCGTTGTTAACTAAACTACTCCAGTCCACCCCCGCAGAGATGATTTACCTCAACTGAGGATTTAATCCACTAATCGCACGGATTACAATGGTTCTCCACTTAGTCAGCAACTAAGTCTTCCAGAGTCTTCTGATCACACACTGATCACTCCAGGAACAACTGCTTAGATACCCTCTAAGACTTTCTAGAGTATACTGATCCACACGATCACTCTAGTTACAACCTGCTTAGATAACCTCTAAGACTTCCTAGAGTATTCTGATCCACACGATCACTCTAGTTCCTTACAACTTAATGTAATCAATTCTAAGAGTATTACAATTGCTTCTTGAAAGCTATAATCACAAACTGTGATATTTCTCTTAACGTTTAAGCTTAATCTCACTAATATATTACAACAACAATGTAGTGAGCTTTGATGAAGATGAAGATTCTGAGCTTTGAGTAGAACAGAGTTTCAGCAAGTTAATATGAGTTATTTTTGTGCAGAATCGTTAACCTTGCTTCTCATCAGAACTTCATATTTATAGGCGTTGGAGAAGATGACCGTTGAGTGCATTTAATGCTTTGCGTGTTCCGTACAGCATCGCATTTAATGTTATACGCTTTTGTCAACTACCTCGAGCCTTGTTCACGCTGTGTCTACTGACGTAGCCTTTAATAGCTTTTAACGTTCCTTTTGTCAGTCAGCGTAGCCTGCCACTTGTACTTCCTTCTGATCTGATGTTTGTGAATACAACGTTTGAATATCATCAGAGTCAAACAGCTTGGTGCATAGCATCTTCTGATCTTCTGACCTTGAAGTGCTTCTGTGCGTGATACCATCAGAACTTCAGTGCTTCTGATCTCATGTTCTTCTGATGCTTCCATAGACCCATGTTCTGATTCTGCTTCGACCATCTTCTGATGTCTTGCCAGACCATGTTCTGATGTTGCATGCTGAACCCTTTGAGACAAAGCTTCTGAGCGCTGAATTATGCATACTCTTTATATATTTCCTGAAAAGGAAATTGCATTGGATTAGAGTACCATATTATCTTAAGCAAAATTCATATTATTGTTATCATCAAAACTAAGATAATTGATCAGAACAAATCTTGTTCTAACACTTGTATGACAAAAGGAATCACATGTGTCTACACACTTCGCATCTGGCAGAAGATGAATATGAGTCAAAAATCTCCAAATATGTTGGCATCACCACTTTGTCTCTCGTTTCTTTCGAACCTGCTTTTTACTCTACCATAGATTTTCATCAATGGTGGACAGAATATTATTCTACGCAAATCTTCGATGCCGAAAGCCTTACTCGGGAACTAACTTAAGCTTTTGCTGATGTGCAGGAAAATTTCCATAAAGGTACTTCGACTCATATTAAAGAAATCCAAGCATTTCAAAAGTTCTTTGAAACTATCTACAGGCCTGATGACCTTAATCGGACCGTTCGTGAAGCTGCGGTCACTTTATGTGAAAAGTTTTCTGCTAAACTGGATAAGTTGAAATTGCCCACGTCTGTTCGACCTGAACTACGTTATAAAGTGGCTTTCGACCTTCATGCTCCAAAATTTCCTCCACTTCCTAGTGCTGATTTTGGTGTGGCCTTAAGCCCTCCTTTTCCAGACTGGTTCGTGTGTGGGAATCTCATAAAAATTCTTCAGGAAGAATCTAAAAAACGCGTTGAACGAGTGGTCCCGACTAAGCATACCTTGGATACTTTCAAAGGACATCTTCATATAGGTCTTGAGCACGTTCGCGTCTTGACTCCAATACCCGAAGGTTGGGGTTTTAGACAATCTTTCGACTAACTTTTCTTTCTTTACTGAAGTACTGATTTACATTTTGCTCACAGCCGTTACTTGAAAGAGACAAATCAAGGAAGCCCCTGTACAAAAGGGTTCTGGAACTTCGAGGAATACCAAGGCGAATGGGAGTGATTCTGTCACCACTGGCAAGAAACCCATGGTACATACATACCTTATAATTTAACTTATGAAATTTTATGAATATTACTCACTTGGTTTCAATATATTTCAGAGCTCGAAACCTCCAGCGTCTTCGAAGCGAAAAATTCCTCAAACAGCTGCTTCAGATGACGAAGATAAATCTCCTCCTCGTACTAAACAAGCAATAAAGAAAAAACAGAAAGCTGCCACCCCTTCAGCCAAAGGAAAGGGATCTGGGACCTCGAAGCTCACTTCATCGAGTGACAAGGTATCTTCTAAGGACTCACGCTTGAAGGCTGCTAGTACTATCCCCATTGTGGAGAGTCATAACTCAAGCCCAGACAACATTCCAACCAAGGTATTTGGATTTCATAATTTAATCATCTTCAAACTCTAATTCCAATGATTAAGTCCACATCTTACCTTGTAAATGCAGGATGATGCTGGCATAACCACTTCTGATCTCAAAACTTCAAGTTTAAACATTGATCTTGACAGTCTTCGAGGTAAATGTCTGCCTTTTTGAATGACAGACGAATTTCTTGCAACCTTCCATTTTTATCAATTCTAACTGTTCAACACAGGTGTTTCTCGACACAAATCTCTTATGCTTTCTCTAGTTCTCGAAGACACTCAGCACCTTGCAACTATCATTCCAACTGTGCCTGCCGAAGAAAGCCATTCAAATGATGAATCTCCACCTATTCATCAAGATGAAAACATGGAGGAGAACCCTCAATGTTTGAATAGTGATAATGCAACCGGACAACCAACTGGCAGCGAAGATACTATATCTGAGCAAGATGCTACAGAGGAAACTTCTAAACAGCCTACACCTGGTCTTCATGAAGCTTCGACCTTTGGAACTATAGTCACCCCTGCAATTACTTCGAAGCAGGCCTCTGCAATACTTACTCCTTCAGAACTGGAGCAACTCAAGAAAACTGATCCCGTAAGCTTCCTCAAGACCATGATGAGTGTTGTTAACGTTTCGCCCATTGGACTTGAAACTTCTTCTAATGTTTTGGCGGATACTGGTGACAAGGATGATATTCCTAATCTCCTTCGTTAGATAAGAGAAAAGTTCTTTGAAACCAACCTCATTGAAGCTCTAAGCAAGGATTCCACCAAATGTTATGGTCTAAACAATCTTTTGAAGAAAGTAGACTTACTTCTGGTCTCAGAGGAAGTCTCAGAAGTGATTGTTTTACTGGGTTCTCAGATTGATCAACTCCAATCTAATCTTCTTCGAAAACGGAATATTGACGAGCAACTCACAACAAAGGTGACTTCTCATAGTTCTTCTTGGAAAGCTGCGAATGATGCAACAAAAAGGCTTACGCTCTTAAGCTTGAACGTTCGAAGAAACAACAGGAATATGAGGATTGTGAAACGAATATCAAATCCTGGAAGCAAGAAATTGAACTCCTCGAAGAGAAGATAAATAATGCCCAATCTCGTCAAGTAGAAATCTAACAAATCAATCAGAAAGAATTGACTGAAGTGGCGCAGTTAGGGATTCGACACTTCGAGACGGCCCAGAAGCTAGCGCCAGAGATCGAAGACTTGAAAAGACAACAGGCATTAATCGAATGTCATATGTCCTTATGGGAAACTCAGTATTCGAAGATGAAAGATAATCTTCCCAAGGATTTTAATTAGCCACTTTGGCCCTTGCACTATTTTTTGTGTTTCGTACTTAGTTCTTTCATTTCTTTACTCTGTAATCAAACTTTTCTCAGGAATACATAAGTAACTTTTGTCTTTCTATCTTCCATATATCTGATTTTGCAGTTGTCATAAGTAACGTTTTAGCAATTCCTAACAATTGCCAAATTTATTTTATTATCATAATAATTTTAATAATGCACCCATGTGATATGATTACCCTTCGCAGCCTCTTAAGCCTAGACTTGACGTTTCCACTTCCCTTAGCCGTAACCATCATTAAATGATGACATCACCTTTTTCAAAACGTCTACTTGAGACGTGCGTGTATCAGTTTTCAATCATGATTACACTTCAACTTCCAAGGCGGGAAACGGCGGAGGCCATAACTCCTCTTGGGGATACCAAACGCAGTCCAATCAACACTAAAAAATGAACCGTTCTTTTTGGCCAATGTATTCTATATAAGGCGTTAGCGTTCTACTCCTTTCTTCACACTTTCATCAGACTCTTATCAAGTTTCCTTCTTTCCCTTACACTCTTTCAAATACAGAGTTTGATAAAACCTCTTTGTATTCTCTCCCTCAAAAATGGCGCAACCCTTGACCTACAATACCATCAGAGCCTGTATCAAAAAAGAGTTCAAACTTTCTGAGGAAGAGTTTGAAGGAAGTCACATTAGCCTCAGCGCACTCTTTGCTAATCAACAACTCCAGTTCTATCACGAAATCCTAGAGGGGTCTGTTTATCCAAACATGTTAGCAGATTTCTGGATGTTTGCGTCCCTGCGCATAGATCCAGAAGGGAGAACCACCATCGTGTCTGAGGTTCGAAGGGCTCACATTACCATCACTCCCTTAACCATCTCTGAACTGCTGAGATGTGAAAATTTTGGAGAAGCTTTTGATGACAACACCATCAACATGACCACCTACCGTATGTTGAGGACCCTATTAGAAAAGGATCCCTTTAGTGCTAAAGTCATTAAGATTTGGCACCAACTTTTAGTGGGCAACTTCCGCCCACGAAGCCATAACCTAGACAGCATCATGATGGAGGATCTGGAGTTTATACTCTGTGCCCTCCGGGGAAAGAAGATAAACTTTCCATTGCTGATCTTCAAAGGGCTTGTCGAAGCTGTTTCCATGGCTGCTTCTCGTCAAGGTGTGGTGACGTGCCTTCCTTATGGAAGATTCTTGTCCTATATGTTCCTCAAAAAGGGCATAGTGAGAAGAATGCGGAATTCAGGGTCTCTAGACATGTTCAAAGCAGAAAGCTTGCCCCTGCTATCCTTGGAGGGTTTAGAACAAAGGATCAACTAGAGGGTGCTTTGTTTGAAGCTTTGCTGGAGGCGTTATAGGCCTTAGTTTTTATTATCCATAATCTTTTGAATGCCTCTTTTGTTAGCTTCTAGTATGTTTTTAAATTCTGTAGTTGATGGTAACAACAACCCCCAAATAGATGTACTCTTCTACTTTTAATGAAAAATATTTTGGCATCGCTTTGTCTTTTTGCTTTACTTGCCAAATATCTTGCTTGAACACGAAGCCATTTTGGTGCTTGTTTTACCATTTTGGCCTACGTAGCATACTTCGAATATCTACGTTTTTGCAATCTTTACTTCGTGCATGCTTGGTTTGTATCTTTTCAGATACTTTCCATTTACTCTTAAGATCCTACGATCTTCTGCCAATTCTTCTATCTCATAAGCGTTATTTGAGAATACTTTTAAGATTCGAAAGGGTCCTTCCCAGTGTGGGGACCATTTACCAAGTGCCTGATTCTTTCGATCTATGGGTAAAATAACTTTCCAAACTAAGTCATTATTAATAAATGTTTTACCTTTCACCTTTTTATTGTATGCTCTGGACACCCTTTCTTTTTGCCTCTTTATCATTTCCAATGCTCGAAGTCTATCTTCGTCCAAATCTACCAATTTGTTCATCATCAATTCCCAATATGTATTTGGAGGAATTTCTGCCTGTCTTTGGATCCTGACTGATTGCAAGTATATCTCGACTGGAAGCACTGCATCGTGTCTGAACGTCAATTGGAAAGGTGTAGTGTTTGTAGCTTCTTTTGGCGACGTTCGACGGGCCCAGAGTGCTTGGTCCAGAGTTTTATGCCAATTCTTGGGTTTTTTCCCTACGTGTTTCTTTATGAGACCAATTATTATCTTATTTGCTGCTTCGACTTGTCCATTTGCCTGAGCGTAGTAAGGTGTAGAGGTAAACAACTTGAACCCCATATCTTTGGCGAAGTCTTGCATCTTTCGCCCAGTAAACACTGATCCTTGATCTGTGATTATACTCTCTGGGATTCCAAATCTATATATAATGTGCTTTTGAATGAACTCAATCACAGTCTCTTGATCCACATTCGCAAGTGGTATCGCTTCGACCCATTTTGTGAAATAGTCTATTCCCACTAGGATATATCTTTGACCTTTAGAAGACTTGGGGTGAATTTCCCCATTTAAGTCTAGTGCCCAAGCTCTGAAAGGCCATGGCTTTATTATTGAACTTAATTCATTTGTAGGAGCATGTTGGATACCTGCATGTTCTTGACACTCTTGACATCCTTTAACGAATTCTATGCAATCTTTTAACATAGAGGGCCAATGCATTCCGTACCTAAAGAACAGCTATTTCATTTTGTGCCCCGCTTGGTGTGCACCGCATGCTCCGCTATGTACATTCGAGGGAGCCAAATATGCTTCAGCTTCACCCAGACACTTTAGCAAAACTCCTTCAGGAGTCTTCTTAAACAATTCATTTCCCATCAAGAAATATGATAAGGCTCGATACTTTACCTTTCTATCCGTGTCTGTCGAAGGATCTTTTAAATAATCTACAATTGGACTCCTCCAATCTGTGTCTGTTAAAGAGTCTATATTTAAAACTTCAAACTCCTCTCTGTTGGCAAAACCTAATTACGAATTCTCCAGATCACTTGGGGAGAGCTTGGTGGCCATTGCTTTGCCTCTTACTTCGATCAACTCTTCTAGTTTTTCTTTTGATACTCTGTATCATGAGGCTAACTGTGCCAAATCATTTGCTTCTTGATTATTCAATCTTGAAACATGACTTAAATCCACGTACTCGAATTTTTTAAGTAGCCTGTTTGCTATGACAAAATACATGATTAAATTCTCTTTGATACATTTGTATTCCTTCGTCAATTGCTTAATCACTAATTCAGAGTCTCCTTTAATTTCGACTCTGGTTGCCCCCAATTCTAACAAAGCTTCAAGTCCAGCGATCAGTGCTTCGTATTCAGCTTCGTTGTTGGAGTATAAGGGACCTTCAATCTTGTACTTGAGCTTTGTTAGAATTCCATCAGGAGAAATTATCAGTATTCCAACACCGGTTCCTTCTTTATGAGTCGAACCATCAAAGTATAACTTCCAAGGATTCAAGTCTACATATTGTTGAGGGTGCTCAACCACTGCATGGTCAACAATAAAATCTGATACGATCTGACCTTTCATTGCTTTAAGAGGTTGAAATATCAAAGAGTACTCCGTAAGGGCTAAAGCCCATTTGCCAATTCGATTATGCAATATTGGTTTCGATAGCATATGTTTAATAACATCACAATGAGACGAAACATAAACATCAACTGGCTTTATATAATACTTGAGTTTGATACAAGAGAAATATAAACAAAGGCAAAGTTTTTCTATTGCGCTATACCTAGTCTCTGCATCATTGAGTACTCTACTTAAATAATAAATAGCTCTTTCAACACCATTGTCATCTTCTTGTGCTAGCATGTTGCCTATTGTATTATCTGAAGCTGAGATATACAGGCGCATATGCTTCTTCCCTTCTGGGGGAGACAATATTGGTGGATGCATCAAGTATTGCTTGATTTTTTCAAAAGCTTCTTGGTGTTCAGCACGCCATTCAAACTTTCCTTGCTTGAGCCGAATTAAGGGGGAAATGGCTTGCGTGCGTCCACTCAAGTTTGAGATAAATCTTCTCAAGAAGTTTATCTTTCCCAATAAATACTGTAACTCTTTCTTCGTGGATGGAGGCTTTATTTCCATAATAGCCTTTGTTTTATTTTGATTTATTTCTATTCCCTTCTTATGGACCACGAAGCCCAGGAAATCTCCAGCCTGCATAAAGAAAGCACATTTAAGGGGGTTCATCTTTAAGCCATGTTTTCTCATTCTCTCAAATGATTGGCTCAGATGGTCGAGATGACTGTTATCTGAAACAAACTTTACAACAATGTCATCTATGTATACTTGCATGAAAGTTTCTATAAAATCATGGAATATAGAATTCATTGCTCTTTGATAAGTTGCCCCAGCATTTTTTAAGCCAAAAGGCATTACAACCCACTCGTAGGTGCCTATGGCCCCTGGGCAACGAAAAGCTGTTTTGGACACATCTTCTTCTGCAATGAAAATCTGGTTATACCCTGAATATCCATCCAACATACTTAGATATTCGAAGCCTGCGGCTGAATCTACTAGAATTTCTGCCACAGGCATGGGATATTCATCCTTATGCGTTGCTGCATTTAGATCACGAAAATCTATGCACACTCTTAATGAACCATTCTTTTTAATAACTGGCACAATATTAGCAATCCATTTAACATACTTTGTGGTTCTGATGAATTTGCACCGTAGAAGTCTCTCGACCTCTGCTTTGATCTTCGAATGAATCTCTGGTGCGAACCTCCTAGGAGTCTGCTTGATGGGCTTTTTCCCTTCTTTTATGGGCAACTTTAATTCGACCAAATCTCGCCCTAAACCAGGCATCTCGTCGTAATCCCATGCAAAGCAATCTTTGTTTTCTTTCAATATCTTAATGACTCTCGATTTCAATGTTGGCTCTAATTTTGCACTGACATATGTTACCCTCTTCTGATCTCCGTCTCCAAGATTTACTTCTTCGAGTGGATCTTGGGCTAACATTTTGATATTTGCCCCCATTGGGTATTTCTCGAATCCCAAGGGTTCTTCGTCGTAGATTGCATCCAGCCTTTGACTCAACTCTTTGCCTGACATCTGTTCAGCTTGAACTGTATCTTTCGAGGAATTGAGGGATCAAATGCATACCAGAGTCCGTCGTTTCTTCCTTTCTTGAAATTATATCAACAATCATGTCTGATAATTTGGCTTCGAGAGCCGTCTTTCTTTTGTTCTCGGCTATGTAAGCCGAAATCTTTTCGAAGAAGGATGATTCAGACATCATCAACGTCGTCGTCCCAGCCTGTTGGCCGTATTGTTGGAAAATGCTCTATTGGTGCGGTATCTTCTAGACCGTCCATTATTTCTCTATTCCATTGGAACCCATTTGGGTGCAAATACAAATAGTATAAAGCATTCTTATTTGGGGTGTATATATCTTATGCAGCATGGCAAGGCCCTATGTTTGTCAAATTCCTGTCGAAACTGGTTTTATTGACTTGATTAACTTCAGCCATGTAGTAACTCTGATCCCCTTCAATGTTCTCTACTATACCATCTTCCCTCCAAATGGTTAATCTTTGATGCATTGTCGAAGGCACCGCAGCAACTCCATGGATCCACTCTCTTCCTAGCAAAAGATTGTAGTTTGCCTTCGCTGGTATCACCATGAACATCGTTGGTCTAGTGACCGAACCCACAGTTAAATTCACTTGAATGACACCGAGAGTTTGCCCTATTTTGCCTTCGTAGTTAGATAAGACCATATTATGTGGCCTTATATCAGTGTCGAACATACCAATTCTTTTTAACATGTACTGGGGCATTAGGTTCACTGCCGCCCCTCCATCTACCAGGACTTTGTTAATGCCAACATTTTCAATCTTAGCCCTTATGAAGAGTGGTTTTAGATGATTTCTCATACCTTCATCTGGCCCCTCGAAGAATGCATTCTGCTCTTCAACTGCCCCGTTGTTTAGCACATAATAACACACAGGTTTGTGTCTTGCCATCTCTTCCATATCAGCTTCCTCACAATCTTCAGCTTCTGTTTCTTGAATAAATTCACGAGGGAGCACTGACACAACATTGCAATTGAGGTTTATAGACGATACTCCATCTGAGTCGAAATCATTTGTCATTCTATCGTCTTCTTTCCAAGGGCTGGAATGCATCTTCTCTTCTTCCTTCTCATTTTCAGAGTCGAACAATTTGCGTTCTACTGGAGGTTTACGTATCCTTGCCCCCTGGGTTTGGACTTGGTTGCTACTAGACTCTCCAATCTCCCTTGGTTTGTATTCTCTTTGGGCCTTCTTCATCCTCTGATGCCTTCTCCATTGAGATCTGGACATAGGATTTTTGCCTTTGTAATTCTCCAACCTGTACATCTCTCGATTTGAGGTGGGAAATTGCTTCCTGTATGCCATTGCAGTCCTTCCCCCTTGGTCCCAACTTCGCCATTTGTTGGTTCTCGCAACAGCTTGCATCCATCTATCCCTGGGTATGTTTGCAGGGACTTTGAACGTGACTCTTCGAGCTCTAGGGTGTGGGCTGTCAGGCCTCTTCGATGGGGTCCATATATCGAACCCATACAGGTTGGGACGAAGTCCTTGGGTTTCTAGACCCATGTAGAAATATACCCTTTCGAACGATCGTTCCAGCAATTCGTCAGAAACTGCTCCACATCTTAGACACAATGCAATCTCAGTGTTTTCCTTATGACACTTGACCAAGAAACCCACCAGACTTTCTTCCATCTTCGGGTACACCTTCAGCAAAGGGTTTCCCCCTCTCCAGGGTTGTTCCAATCTTTCTCGTAAGGCCCTTTCGAAATTAGCCTGAACCCTTTGATTCAGCATGATTGAACACCTTGGGCACATCATCATTTTTCCACCATTTTTCTCATGACAATTCCAGAGATAATCTTTCAAGCTTTCCCCTCTTGGTGGGATTTCAATGTTTCCCTTCTCCCTTATTAGCCATTTTTCTAGTTCCTCTATTTCAGGCAAAGGACGCCTAACATTGACCATGTTAACAACTGCCAGAGGGGCTTCAGAAATCTGTATCCGTTGAAGTTTGACCTTGAGGTCTTCAGTGGCCTCGCTAGTTTTTTCTTTCAGATCTTCAGTCATAGCTGCATCGAAGGATTTTTCAACATCAGTATTGAAGACTTTGTTGTCATTTAGGCTCTCAGTAGCCTGCTTTCCAGTTGAAATTGTCTCTAATTCAGCAACATCTACTTCAGACACTTCCACCATGTTGACGTCAAGTGGTTCACACAGGTTAGTGGCAGCAACATTCAAAGGGTCTGTGTCAACCTTCATATGACTCTTGGTTTTATCAGCGAATTTCAGACGTTCGTCCTTGATGGCATTCTGAATTAGATCCCTGAAAAGAAAACATTGTGAAGTTTTATGGCCTAAAAAACCATGATATTTGCAAAAGCCTCGTTTCTTCCGTAGTTCTAACGGAGGAACTTTGGAATTAGGAGGCACTATCATCTGGCCATCTTTTACTAACAAATCAAATATTTCGTCACATTTAGTGACGTCAAATGTATAAGTCTTCTTAGGAAATCTATCGCTTTTATCATTCTCTACTGGATTTTTTCCATTGGCCGGTGTGAGCAATTTGCAAGAATAAGGTGGCGCTTCTTTTAACTCCGCTAGGTCTATTTCGACCTCTTCCATGCTGTATGAATCTTCGAAAGATTCACCGTCGATGTCTTCAGCCTCGACGTATGCTATCTTTTCTTTCTTATAACTTTTATTTGCTCTAGGCTTTTCTGCTTTTAGTCGTTCGACTTGTCGAACCCTGTCTGCCAACTGGGCCATGTCCCTTAGGTATTGAGTATCCAATTTCTTTCGAATTGAATAATCTAAACCGCCTGCAGCCATTTCGACTAATTCATGCTCTGGGACAGTCGTGAAGCATCTTGATTTCAACAAACGGAACCTATTTTAGTAATCATCTATATTCTCCGTGAACTTCCTCTTGATGCTAGCCAGTTCTTTCAGACTTATCTTGGTTTGACCCATGTAAAACTGTTCATGGAATAATCTCTCCAAGTGTGCCCATGCATCTATGGAATTTGGGGGTAAGGTGGTGAACCAAACAAAAGCATTCTTTGTTAGCGAACTAGGGAAGTATTTAATTCTCAAATCTTCATTCCCCGCTAGATCCCCTGCTTATGTTAGATATCTGGCTATGTGTTCCACCGTTGATTCATTTGTGTCCCCCGAAAATTTAGTGAATTTTGGTACTTTGGTACCCCTTGGAAATTCTGTTTGCATAACATATTCTGCTATGTGGGATGTATAATTTGGACGTCGAAGCCCAGTATTGAGGCCATTGTTAGCCATTATTCTCTCTATCATGGCAGTGAGATTGTTCTCTGTTGCCAAATTGTCTCTCCTAACCCTATGCACAACTTCGTCAGGATGTTCGTTTCTTCTTACTACAACTACATTAGGCTGTTGCTGAGCAGCTGCTTGTTGGCCAACGTTAGTCGTTTGACTTCGAGTTTCTAAATCTATCACTTGGTTTCGTTCGACTGGTGTTGGCCTAGGTGGGGGTATTGCGGTTCGAACTGGTTCTAGAATGGGTTCCCCTTCCTAATAGGTTGATTGGTTGTTTCTTCGCCTATTTTGTGGAACTCCTAAAAAATCCGCCATTCGATTTATTTGAGATGATATTTTTTGGAAATTTCCACATTATCATGGTTAGTCCTGGCAATGTTTGTTGCTAATGGATTCAAAATCGACCCCAATTCTTTAGCAAGGGTTCTTAACATGTCATGGTTACTTGCATCCATTTCTTGTCGAAATGCTGCTTGACTATTTGTATTGAAAGGGGGTATTTGGGCAGAGAAGCCAGTATTCTGTGCGCTTCGACCTATCAAACTGACATTCTGCGAAAATGCCGTCGGGTTAGTTGTAGTGTATGTAGGCCCTGATCCTTGTAATCCTGTCATATATGAATATGGCATTCCACATGGATTGTTGGGTCTCCATCCTTCGAAGGTGGATGATGGTCCTGGGGAAAATAATTGACTTGCAGCGTTTGTCGAGAAAGGTGGTATCTCGCTTGCGCTGATGAATGGAGGCGCGGTGGTTGAACTCGAAACTGGTACAGTCCCTGTCGTCCCTGTAGTATTTTTGGGTATCGCCTGGGAACTACCTATAGGTTCAGATCCTGTCGAAACCGGTATAGCTTGCGCCTCTTGAGTAGAAGTCGAAACGTGCGTAGAATTTGCCGCTACTATTCCTGACCCTTGTGGGGGATCCTGATCTCCCCCTCCACTGGCCGCATTGACCATTTTCTTGTTGTACCTTCGTTTAGGAATCGATTGTGTACTGTTGGTTAACTTACTGTTCCTAAGGTTCATACAAGGTCTTAATATTTTCTAGACAAAACAAAACAATCAATTAATAACAATCTGTTTGACACTGTCCCACCGGGTGTGCCAATTTGTTTACGGTGATTTCCGGTAAACAACCGCTAGTCCTCCAAACTATAAAATATACTTTGGTTACTCGCAGGATCGACTAGATTAATCCTAGGACATAGTCAAAAAATTGTCTTTCGATATGATTTGATTCATGCTTGTTTGTTCTGGCTTCGAGAAAACTTGTTTATGTTATGATCATGTGAATGTTTACTTAAAAACAACACTTGTTATACATGTAAGTATGTCTTTCGACAAAGAAATATAAATAAAAGCGTGTAAACTGCAGAAATGTAAAGTGCAAGAATGTAACGTGCAGGAATGTAACGTGCAGAAATATAAAGTGCTTCGAAATGAAAGTTAGACGAAATAAAGAAGTGCCGGAATGTAAATAACAGAAAGTAAACGAAAGCAGTAATAATGAAAAGATACTTGAATAAAGAAAGATAAAAATGTATTTAAAATGGTGTTGGTGTCATACGTACATTTCTCAGCGAACTCGTTCTCTAAACACTTGATACTTGAGTGGTTTGTGAGTGATTTGTACAAAATGAACACACGGAATCCTAACATTAAGACCCTTATTTATACTAATTTCGACCCTAACGGTCCTACACTAATCTGATGCCACGTTACCCACGAGAATCCCTGAGATTCCATCTGTCTTTGTGCAGTTACACAAACTACTTCGAAATTCAAATCCTCCCGCCTGAATCCTCTTTCGACGCGTGGCAACGTGATCAGAATTGAGAATGCCACGAAAACACGTTAAGCTTCAGTACTTTACGTATTTCGTAAAAAAACGTTTAAGTCTTTAAAGATAATCTTCTTCTAATTAGCTCCAAGTCTAACCATCTTTACTCCAACTCAAACAAACATTCTCGAAACATGGCCATCAATAGCCATCTTTAATCTCAGAAATGGTCATCAGTAACCATTTTCCCTCGAATTCTAACTCTTCAAAGGATATTCTTTCTAAACGAAATCTTCAGCTAACAATATTCAATAAATCATATGAAAGTATGTTCACAAGTTTAGCATCACAGCATAAACACATATTCATAATTGGGCACACAACATTTAAACATTCTCAGTCGGGCACACAATTATCACAAAACCCCCAATTGGACACACTATCATTCATACAAACACATATGCATTCCATCACATATAATATCGTTAGAAAGCGCCCTTATCTTAGCAAGCTTGAAACACATTCAACTTACGCTACATGAGAACGATATGTCTCTCTCGACGAGGTTTCTATCCAGTTCACACTTTCAACCTTTTAAAATACACAATTTAATTAATTTAACACTAACCCAATTACATACATAATTAAGGCTCTATTTCTTGGCCAATTATTTAATCAATTAGGTTTTTATTACTATTTTACTAACCTAATCATTTTATATTAAAAATATATCTTTTCAAATATTAAATGATTTTTCTCTTAAAAGAACAATAAATACTAATTGAATAAACTCTAACACTCTCCATTCTTCTATGATTTCAAATAAAACTGAAATATAAGTATTACACCAATTAATTATAATTTTATCAAATGCAAAGTCCTTTTCAAACTAATAGTTTCTAAATTAAAGTATATCATTTAAAATTAAAGTAGATTTTTCACGAAAAATGAATAATAAAATATTAATACAAAGACAATTAATTAAATTATATTAATTTTTAAAATTTAGATTCATAGAAGCTAAATCGATAATTTTTTTAAAATTAATAAATACTAGCTTTAACTCTCGGTCATTATATTTATTCCATGTCTAAAATAGTCACTGTATAAGTTTCACTATAAAATAATTCTGTCGCAAGTGACATTTTTTAAAGAGGCTCCTCCCTCAATTTATACTAAAAAATATTCAAAGAATTGCCAACAAAATAATTTAGTTAAAAAGTTCTATCTAAGCACTTTCACTAACACAAAATAAGTCATGGTATTAATTATGAATTAAATCTTAATAATAAATAGTTTTGTATATGATATTTGAATATAAGTAGAATACTTTAATTCAACTCATTTTTGGCTAACCGTAATACGGAGTATTACGAAAACATTTTATTTAAAATTTATTTCAATAATAAATAACTATACTTGAATCATTTATTAAATATACTAGTGAATAATAATGATTGAAACTAGGAATAAACTTTAGTTATTTATTTATGGTTACCAAATAAATATTATTTAAAATTTAAATTAAAAACAAATCAATTATTAACTTTAAATCAAATTTAAAGATAAATCCAAATTATGATCACATTAGGTTCCAAAATATCAAATATAAATAGCCACATAATTTAATTTATAGATTTTTTTATTTTAAACTTCATCCTAGGTTTTAAACTCCAAATTAAAAACAAATTAGACATATTTATATAAAGTGTCATAAATTGGTTTAACGATGATGAGTTAATTTAATTTTATAATTATAATTATTATTCATAGAAAAAAATTTAATATGCAAAACTCGAACGATTTTCAACAAGAACAAATTTATGATATAAATTTCATCATTTTCTTGCAAGATCATGAATAACAAACTTTATAATTTAGTGAGAAGTCAAGAGTTTATATTGCTAACAAATAGGTAAATAGGAGGAAAAGAACTCATACCTAAATAATTTGTGAGCTTTTCAAAATGAAGAAATGAAGAAGAGGAGAAAAGAATTATATGAAGAAATTTGCTGTTATAGTTTTAACTTTTAACAGAGAGGGAGTGAGAGAGAAGTGTGGGGTGGTGTGTGTTTAGTTTAACTAATATCATGTATTTATAAGATAATATAATTGTTTATGGCCATTGGATAAAGATGAGAATGCATCATGTCCATTAGATCTCTCTCTCACAAAGAATTTGTCATGATTGCTAAAGTAGAAATATCATGATATTTGTAGTTTCAATAAATTAAGTCATTAATTTAATCACTCTTAAGGCCATCCGTGTAGAATTTAAACTTGGGCTACAAGATTTCTACTGCATGAAATGAAATAAAAGGAAAGAACATTTTAAAAAGGAAAAATATTGTAGAAAATGGGACCGAAACGAATAACAGTGGAACACGCATTTGATCGGAAAATAAAAATAAAAATATTAAAATGATCTACGCGGAACGAAGTTTAATAAAACATACTGAAAATGATCAAAATCAAAAATAAAAATATTCGGTTAAACAGGCTCTGACAGGTAAATTTATGACCCTAAATGTCGTACAAAAATAAAACGAGCTTACAAACACGATCTACGCGTAACATAGACTAATGAAATAGTCAGGTACAAGTCAAAACTCGAAATATTTTGCCCGCTAATTTTTTTTTCCATAGTGTCGTATCGCTTCAACCGGTCAGCCTAATAAACTTAGATTTAAATTTGGACAAAATAAGAATATTTTGCATAGATAGTTAAAACTATTAGAGCATGGTGGAAATCTTACTAAAGTTTTGGTAGTGCTCCGGCAAGGTCTAATAACTCGGTGTTATTTATAGACAATTATTTGGATTAACGATCGAAAAACTTTTAACCCCCTTATTAATCCTACACCCTTATACATATAGTTACTTTAAAATTATGCGTCTTACAGTGGATTTCTGAGTGTTTTGATTCCGCCACAATCTCTATTTTAGTAAACGGAAGTCCCACTAAAGAATTCTCAGTTGGAAAAGGCTTAAGGCAAGGAGATCCATTGTTTTCACTATTATTCCTTTTAGATGCCGAAGGCTTCAATCTTATGATGGTGAAAAGTGTTCAACTGAATCTTTTTGAAGGATATCGGGTTGGGAATGAGGAGGTAAGCGTATCTCATATCCAATATGAAGATGATACAATTGTTTTGGGTAGTAAAATTTGGAAAAACATTTGGGCAATAAAAGCAACATTGCTTTTATTCGAAGTAGTGTCTGGCCTCAAAGTTAATTTTCATAAAAGCCCATTAATAGGGGTGAATATTAATCAGTATTGGTTAGAGAAGGCTGCAAGGTCCTTAAACTGCAGAGTGGGTATTTCATCTTTCAAATATCTGGGTCTTCCAATTGGTAGAAATCATCGGAGGGTGGGTGAATGGAAATTGGTGGTTGACAGAATTAGGAACCGGCTGACTTCATGGAATAGTAATCATCTCTCAATTGGTGGTCGTATCATCCTCTTGAAATCTGTCTTGTATGCTCTTCCGGTCTATTATCTTTCTTTCTTCAAGGCTCCGGCAGGTATCATATCTAAACTTGAATCTCTTTTTAAAAGTTTCTTATGGGGTGGTAGGGCAGAGAGTAAGAAAATCAGTTGGGTTCAATGGGACAAGGTATGTCGAGATAAGAAAGAAGGGGGTTTGGGTTTAAAAAACTTAAAGGCCTTTAATATAGCGTTATTGGGCAAGTGGTGAAAGGACAAGCTTTGGGTAAAAATCTTAGAATGTAAGTATATGGGGAATAATGGTTCCGATTCGTATCAGATTGATAAGTTCAGCTCACTTTGATGGAGAGACATTCAATCGATTGATAGTGGGGATGAGGCATTTAAGGAATTTTGGTTTGATGAAAAGCTGTCCAAAGAGATGGGAAACTATGTGGATTCGTTGTTTTGGTCCGACCCTTGGTTAGTAGGAAGAAGATTGAAAGACTTATACCCTAACTTATTCTCGTTAGTTGTAGATAAGGATACTTCGGTTAGTGAAACGATTAGGAGCGATTTAGATGGTGATTCGGAGTGGAATGTTTGTTGGACGAGCCCTTTAGAGGAGAATAATTTGTTGGCAGTAAAGAACATTAGAGATAAGGTAAGGGGAATTAAACTGAAGGATAACATTAAGGATAAATGGAGATGGTCGAATGACGATTATTCGGTCAAAGATGCTTACTCCTTAATCTTGAATAGTCTTGCTTTGGATAATAATGTTGATAAGACTTATGCAATTGCTTGGAATAAACTTGCCCCTCTTAAGGTGTCAACTTTCGTTTGGAGACTTTTGCAGAACAAATTCCAACTAGGGATAATCTAATAAGAAGAGGCATCTTAGTTGCATCTCAAAATTCATGTTCTTTCTAGTGCGGAAAGGAAGAAAATGTAGCTCACATCTTCTTCGAATGTCTGATAGCCTCGTCGACATGGAGCGAGATCCTAAGATGGCTAAATTTATCCTGTCTTTCATAATTATGTTTTGCAGAATTTGT
Organism: Vicia villosa; assembly: GCF_029867415.1. Lineage (NCBI taxonomy): Eukaryota > Viridiplantae > Streptophyta > Magnoliopsida > Fabales > Fabaceae > Vicia > Vicia villosa. The sequence continues at coordinate 57,235,024 of NC_081183.1, read as the reverse complement.
ACCAGTTTGGTGGTCTTATTAGCGGAGGCAAGATCGCTAAGGAGACACTGTCCGTTATTTGGTTCGCGTGTGTTTGGACATTGTGGAGGATTCGCAATGAGAATATTTTCAAGAATGTTGTAAGAGAACATTCATCAATCTTGGAAGACATCCAGTTGCTTTCTTGGAAGTGGATCAAGTGTAAGGCGGTCGAGTTCAACTTTGATCTCGATCATTGGATGGCATATCCAAAGGACTGCATCAAGGGAAGCCCTAAATGATGAATTGGGAATCTGTCTGCATTTTTCCTAAAGCTCAGTAGATTCATCTCTTCTTTTTATTGGTGACCTGCTGCAGTTTGTCGATCGTTTGATAGCGGAGCCCTGGTGTGTCTTTCTGTTAGCATTAAATTGTTTTCTGTTTTGACAAGGTGTTTGAGCAAGTTTTTTGTAGCTGCTCGGGTCGCTGTTGAATTTGCATCAGTGTCGTGGATGTCATAGTTGACTGTTTTATTTTTCTACTTGATGTTGCTGGGCATTTGTATAGCTGGTTTAGCTAGGCGAGTGTACTGCTATAAGATAGTTTTGTTTTTTAGTGATGGTTTTTGTTATAGCTTTTGTACTGGTGTGATTCTATTGTTTTTTTTCCCTCAGCATTACTTATGCTTGTGGGGTTCTTAATATAATTTTTATTTTGGCTTTCCAAAAAAAAAGTTTATATGGTAAAACTTACACATGCCTGAACACTTGGAATGAAGTCATTAATAAGTTTTGCTTATCATATCACTTTTGCATATTGTGTTAACTTTGGAATATCATTGGAGAGAAATTCATTAAAGAAAGTATATTCATTATAAAACCCTAATTACAATATACAAGTGTAAATAATATATATAGTAAACTAGGGAACTAACTACTTCCTAACTTAGCTCCAAAGTTAGCCAAGACTAATTCAGTTACAAAGATTAATTAGAGTTATTATTTACATCACCATTTTCATCATGTAATAGCCCCCCACAAGCTGGACTATGAATGTCTAATAAACCAAGCTTGGAAATCAATGAATTGAAGGAGGAAGCAAGCAATGGCTTGGTAAGTACATCTGCCAATTGTGCAGCAGAAGGAACTGGCAGGAGGTGAATGAGGCCAGTTTGTATTTTTTCACGAATGACATGACAGTCAATTTCAATATGTTTTGTCCTCTCATGAAAAATGGGGTTGTGAGCAAGACAGATTGCATTCTTGTTATCACAGTAGACTGAGCTAGGTTGATCAAGAGGAATGTGAAGATCCTTAAACAAATACTGTAACCATTGTAGTTCACAAGTTAAGCTAGCCAAAGCTCTATATTCCGCTTATGAACTAGACCTGGATACTGTGGACTGCTTTTTGGATTTCCAGGACAGCAGAGATGTGCCAAGGAAGACACAGTAACCAGTCACTGATCTGCGAGTAGCAGGGCAACTTGCCCAATCCGAGTCTGCAAAACCAGAAAGTTTGAGTGTGGAGGAGGAAGAATAAAACAATCCTTTGACAGGAGCACTTTTGAGGTATTTGAGCACTCTAATTGCTGCAGAGTGATGAACTTGTAATGGCTTAGATATATATTGACTAAGTTGCTGAACAATGAAAGCAATATCAAGCCTGGTTGTAGTCAAATATAACAGTTGGCCAACAAGTCTTCTATATGCTGTTTCATCTTCATAGGGGGGTGAGTCACTGTCATGTAGTTTCAAGGAGTAATCAAAGGGAGTTGGAATGGGCTTCGTAGCCAATAAACCATTATCCTCAAACAATTCCAATGCATACTTCCTTTGATTGAGAAAGATACCTTGAGTGGATCATGCAACTTCCAATCCAAGGAAGTATTTAAGCTTGCCAAGATCCTTGATTTTGAATATGGAATCAAGGAATCGTTTGACAAAATGTATTTCTTGTAAATCATCACCTGTCAAGACAATATCGTCAACATAGACTAGAAGAGCAGTGAAGTGAGAATTATGTAGTTTCGTGAATAAAGAATGGTCAGCAGATGAGTGTGAATATCCAAGGGAGATAAGAGCAGTGGATATTTTGAAAACCTTTGTCGGCTAGCTTATTTCAGTCCATATAAGGATTTATGTAATTTGCAGATTGTATTAGAAGAAGAATTAGGGGGCAAGAACCTAGGAGGCAGATCCATATACACTTCCTCATGCAAATCACCATGAAGGAATGTGTTGTTAACATCAAGTTGTTCTAAATGCCAGTCCATAATAGCAGCCAGAGATAGAAGGGTGCGAATTGTTGTGAGCTTAGCAACTGGTGAGAAGGTATCAAAATAATCCACACCCTCTAGTTGAGTGTATCCCTTTGCCACCAGACGGGCCTTGTATCGTTCAATCTTGTAGACCCATTTGTAACCAATTGGTTGCTTACCTGCAGGAAAATCAACAACAGACCAAGTGTTTGTGGATGCAAGAGCATCTAACTCAGATTTCATAGCAAGATTCTGTAGCAACCTGCCCTAAAAAAGTTAGACATTTAGAGTCGCCACCTATTCTACTAGGGCGAATAGGAAACTCTACAAAGTTATAGAGAATTCTGGGTAAGTTATTATAATCAGGTCAAGGGAAGGTGTTAGGCACCCTTAACCCTTTCCTAAGGTTTGCATTTAAGGTTTGTAAGAGTATTATGGCAAGGTTTTTGGTTTATGGCTAATGGCAGAAAATGAATGGGGTTAAAAGTGAGATTTGAACCAAATTGAGGTTTTGAGGAAGGGGACTCGCTTTGGTTATCCAAGTGCCTACGTACCTCCTTAGGGAGGATCAGAGTCAACGTAGTTCGGGGCAGGGTTGTACGCCTTAGAATTAATAAGAGGTTGTTTGAAGGTATTTTGAATTACCTTATCGCAGTTTTGAAATTCGTATTTAATAAAGAAATTAATGAATTATGGTGTACAACCCTGATTATTATATGTTCCATTAATCGCGATGATCAATAGGTTTGATCACCATAATTAACAAATAAAATAAATAATTGCTAATTATTCTAATCGATTGATTCGATTATCACCGTTAGCAAATTGATGTGTTTTAATAGATTATTAGAAGGAAATTATTCATCGTTAATTATCGTAATCAATAGGTTTGATTAAAACGAATAACGAATTAATGAGGGATTACTAATCATCGTAACCAATTGATTCGGTTAAAACCCTTTTAGCAAATAAACCTATTTAAATTATATTATTTAATTAATTAAATAACCGATTATTAATCATCGCGACCGATTAATTCGATCGAAACGAATAATAAATAAAATCTTAACATTAATTAAATTATTAATTTAATTAAAAAATCAAATTATATATAATAAAAATAATTAAGATTAATCATATAATTTTATAATATATTAAAAAATATAATAAACGGATTAAGAAAACCTGGGCGTTAATCCTGTGTGGCGTGCCTTTGAGTGTCCATGATGTGCATGCGCTCTGCAGACGTTGGATCTGTTCTGGATGGAATCCAAAGGTGGAGAGCTGAAGGTGCGTCATGAGCCAGCGTGGATATGTGGTACTGGATCAATAAACCTGCGTTTCATTAAAAAATAATGTTGGGAGTGGGGATCGAACCAGCCCCCACTTGGTTAAAACACGTTTCCTTTTGCCAGTCTCGCTGCACCATATTAGCTGTTAAATAATTGCTTGAATGAAAATAACTGTGAATGGTGAAAATCAAAGACCAGTTCAGACTGGGGCCCACTGTTGCGCAACCAACCACTCAAGGGAAGAGAGAGGGTCGGCTCGCGCTTGACTAGCCAATGATGACGATGGAATATGCCACGCGTGCCTTTGACTTCCCCTGCAATTATCAAACCACCACCGACGATGCTTTCCACCTTCTTCTCCGGCGGGAGGTCCCTGGATCCTGCAAAATAACTCCAAACGAAATGAAAGAAGAACCCAGAACGACTAAACAAGAGGCTGCGAACACGATGGCGAGGTCCGCTTGGCCTGAAAATGCATGTGGAGTAAGATACGATGAACAAAGAGCTTAAGGCTCCAACAATGGCATAATGTGGTTTAAACCTTGAAACTCACATGCTGCACGTTGTACCTTCCTTAAGTAACCTCCTGATTATGAAAAAAAGCATGAAACACGTCAACGATGCATGGAGAGTAAAAAACAAATGCAAGAACGTTTACCAAACCGGAGCGGTTGAACGGCGCGATTCAGGGACTCTCTGAGATCGTGAAAGGGGATGGATCGATGGATGAACACCCCTGGAGAATGAATAGATGCTCAAGAATGATTGATAAGTGCTGCTACAAAGTTTCTCTCTTGCCCTAGTTTCCTTAATTTTTTGTAACTCCAAACCCTAGCTCTTGGCTGCCAAAACGTCCTCCTCTGGTTCTGAATAAACTCATGTATTTATATTGATCAAAATAGGTCAATAATTATGGACTAAATCTTGGTAAATTGCAAGATTAATATTTGATTGAATCATGGTTATGGAACTTTTTAAACTTGGCCAATTTCCAATCTTTTTTAACCAATCTCCTTTTGCATGAATTTTGAATCAATTATGGGTTAATTTTATGATTAAAATTGATTTGAGACAAGAGGAAATCAAATCTTTTGCATTTTTCCTTAATTATTTGATTTATATTATATTTTTAATGAATAAAATTCAATAAAAAATAAAATATTAATCAATAATTCGTGGCTTTGGATATGGACCTCCTTTATAGCTTGAGTAACAAGATTGAATCAAAAAGATTGGGCCCATTTGTATGAAAATCCATTTTGAAGTCCTTTTGTTTCACATTTTTTCTTCAAAATTTTGCAACTTTGACAAGGCATATCTCCCTCAATATTTAAGATATGCAAGAGTTCTAGGACTTTTTGGAAAGCTCAAGATGTCCTCTATAAGCCACTTTGGAACATATTTTGCATTTAAATATTTTATCTTGATGATATGGGCTTTGGCAAAAACTGCTTTTGGTTGACTTTCAAAAATGACCTATAATCTTTTGGACCATATCTCTTAAATGAAGCATTTTTGGCCTTGGCATTAGAGAGACAAAGTTGTAGAGAATTCAATTTCCTTCAAGATAGGTTTAGGTTGGGAAATATCTGATGTTCCATGTGAATGTTATGGCTGGTCAAAGTTAAGTTGACTTTCTCCCATAAAACCCTATTTTAGAAACTATGAGCTTTGTTGATTTCTGAGCTTTTCTTGATGAATCATGATAGTCCCTTGATCAAATTATGAATTTTACTTCAGAGTGTTGATGTTAACCAAAAATCGGGAGTTTTGATTGTGATTTAACCATAGTTGACTTTTAGGTCAAACTAGTAGACTGTTGACCATTTAAGCATATGACTAAGCAATCTTATAAGCTGAGGTTTGAAACTTGTCATGGAGATGATTTAAATCCTAAGAGATCATATGAAGCTTACTTGAGGCCTTGATACATCCTTTCTCCTTAGCAAATCCAAAACCCTAATTTGAGGACCATTTGATTAGGAGAGTGCGCCTTAGGTTAACCCTTGAGCCTTGAATCATTGTATGAGTTTGAAGGTGAAATGAGATGGGTAAATTTTGGGGTATGACATCTGCCCCTGTTCAATCTTCTTAAACCTGAGGATGTAGATTGGCTTGTGTGCCTATTGGAATATGAAGGTGGAAGAGGATTGAACACTAGAATACCTAGAAATTTGCGCTTGCTGGTGCAGGAAGCAATGTTGGAGATGGGCTTAAAGATGTCATCTAGTTGTTTGACAAGATGCTTGTCTAAAGCATATGCTTTTCAGACTTGGATCATATGCATTGATTGTATCTGAGGAGAGATGAGTAATGTCTTACATAAGACTACCTGAAGAGGTTCCTGAATAGGGTATATCAACGACTGTTGCAAAGAAGATTAGGCTTTAAACAAAGCTCGGGAAGAAATGTCTTAGAGAAGACTAACTAAAAAGCTCCCTAAAAGGGCAAGAGATGTATTAGAAAGGATTGGATAAATGTTTTAAGGGAGATTACCTAGAAAGGCTGAGATACGTCTTAAACAAGACTCACCTAGAAAGGCTTTTAGAAAGGATATGAAATGTCTTAAACCAGATTCACCTAGTGAAAATTCTAGTAACACACGCTCAATGTCAAACTGGATGTTATGACATCCACAATTATGCAGTACAGAAAGTAATAACAAAACAGCATAAAATTAGTAAAGAACACACATATTTGTTTACCCAGTTCGGTTCAAACAACCTACCCTGGGGGCTACCAAGCCAGGGATGAAGTCCACTATCAGTAGTATCAATTCAAAGCTAAACTCCTCCGTTTACAACTTCTCACTTAATCACTACCCAATGACCCTTCTACCTAGGTTCTACCTAGATATGGAATATATCCATTCCACTCCCCCTCAATCACAACAATGATTACACAAAACAATAAACAATTATAGATAGAAGACACTCTTCAAAAACACGCCTTGATGTGCTTAAAAACTTCAATCAAGAGACACACACTCATGCTTAAAAGCTTCGAGTGACATTACAAAAACACAAACTAATTCCAACGCAATCATCAAAGATAATTGCTTGGATCACACGAGACAGTTACAGAACAATCGTTCTTCACAATACACAATCTTTTGTCTGCCTTCCAAACTAGAATTGCAGTCCTTTTTATATGAAGTCTTGGGCCTTGGCCTTTTTAAGAAACACATTAGGGTTAACAAAGTTAACCTAATTCACACGCCAACTGTCTGTTACAAAATATGCTGTCAGTAGGATCTTCTGGAAGAAATATGCAGCACTCAATAAAAAGTTTCCTAAACTGATAAAAGGGATAAATCAGGAAACAAAATTAATAAACAATAACAGCTCCTGTTGTCACACACGAATGTCATGACATCGATCATGACATTCACTACAAAACCTGTATTAGCTTCATGCATATATGCAACCTACATATACAAAATCAACCAGATATGTTTTACCAATAATGCAGCCAATATAAAAACACCTTCACCTAGAAAGAATCCTAGAAAGGATATGTTATGTCTGAAACAAGGTTAACCTAGAAAGGTTCCTAGAAAGGATATGATATGTCTTAAACAAGACTAACCTAGAAAGGATATGATATGTCTTAAACAAGACTAACCTAGAAATACTCCTAGAAAGGATATGATATGTCTTAAACAAGACTAACCAAGAAAGGTTCCCAGAAATGATACGAAAGGTCTTATAGAAGACTACCTAGAAAGGTTCCTAGAAAGGATGATAAGCGTCTTAGAAAAGACTACCAAGAAAGGTTCCTAGAAAGGATAAGAAATTATTTGATTGTTTCTGAATTATCTTTGAAGAAAGACCCAGAATGGAGCATCAGAATTGTATTTGTCTTGAATGAGTGTTAAGATTGAATCGTTGATACGATCGTATTTGCACCGTACTTGGATGATGATATTCATTTGATAGTAGAATGACCTGAAAAGGCAACATTAATTTTATGCAATATCATGATGCATGTGTTATGTAATGAGATTCTCAAAATAAATGAGAATCTTGTATGTTATGTATGTATGTATTATGAACAATGTATGAATGAGCTAGTTGGATGATGTATGGGCACCACTATGTGGTTGAAGCACATTAGTAATTTCGTATAACCATCTCTGATCAGGGAAAATAAATCCCTATTTGCTGCCGGGGATGATATTAATTAGCGTGAAGATTTGAAGGAGATCACTACCGAGGGACTAACGTGATGAAATAAACGTAGCTATCAATAGCGAGGGCTCACAGTTTGTTGTGTAGAAGGGGTTCACCTGCTATAGTTCTAGCAAGTTTACCTGCATAAAAGGATTCACTTGCTATGGTTCTAGAAAATTTACCTGCGTAAAAGGATTCACATGCTATGGTTCTAGCAAATTTACCTGCGTAAAAGGAGTCACTTGCTATGGTTCTAGCAAGCTTACCTGCATAGAAGGAATTACCTGCCATGGTTCTGACAAGCGTACCTACGCCAAAGGGATCACTTGTCATGGTTCTGACAAGCTTACCTACACCTAAAGGATCACTTGTCATGGTTCTGACAAGCTTACCTACACTCAAGGAATTACCTGCCATGGTTCTGACAAGCGTACCTGTATAAAAGGAATTACCTGCCATGGTTCTGACAAGCGTACCTGCATAAAAGGAATTACCTGCCATGGTTCTGACAAGCGTACCTGCATAAAAGGAATCATTTTCTATGGTTCTAGCAAACTTACCTGCACCAAAGGGATCACTTGTCATGGTTCTGACAAGCTTACGTACACCCACGGGATCACTTGTCATGGTTCTGACAAGCTTACCTACACCCAAGGAATTACCTACCATGGTTCTGACAAGCGTACCTGTATAAAAGGAATTATTTGCTATGGTTCTAGCAAACTTACCTGTATAAAAGGGATCATTTGCTATGGTTCTAGCAAACTTACCTGCATAAAAGATTTACTTGCTATAGTTCTAGCAAGATCACCTGTGTAAAAGATTGTTTTATAAATGCATATGAACTATGTATATGCATGTGATCCTATTGTTTGCACAATGCGAATGTATGAACCGTTTATTTATGAGTAATGTTTGGTAGTATGGCTCTCGTACGCGTGTATAATCATTGCAGATGCATGATGTATGTACATGTAAAGGTTGCGTGTATGCAAATGTATATGTATGTATGCTAATGTGTATGTATATATGGTGATCCCCAGATTTTATCTCCTTATAATCCATTGAATTTTTTAAAACCATGCAGCGACTATGCTTATGCCGACTAGTAATGCTTATGCGTAGACTGTTTTTGAGCGGAACTTCAGGTTTCAGTCTCCTTCTAGACCATTAGATCCTGAACCAATCCCTTGGTACCCTTTGTTTTTTTTTAATAGACGTTTTGATGTATGAGATGTAATGTATTAACCAATGTATGCAATGCATGACTTATGTATATTTGCATGATACTCCAATGCTAGGTTGTTTGATAACCAAAGCGTATATAACTCGCTAATGTGGTAAGGTTGTTTGATAGGGTGGGGTGTGATGCTAGCGTGACTTCCCGATACCTGATTTTGAACTTGGAGATCGTAGTTAGGAGAAAGATTTGTTGGAGGTTGTAAAGTGTGAGGATGCCTTTTCCTTTTGTTGTGCGTCTTGTCTTGGTTTGTCCTTTTGAATTACTTCCACGCCTTTGACTTTTCGAAACTCTCCACGTCTTTAACCTTTTGCAATTCTTCGCACCTTTAACCTCTTGAAATTCTCCACACCTTTAACCTTTTGAAATTCTCTACCTTTAACCTTTTGAGGTTCCCCACCCCTTTAACCTTTTGAATTGTCAACCCTATGGATTTGATATCCACTGCCCCAATATTTAGTTTTGTGGAAAAAAATGCCTTTGATCTCCAAGCCAAGAAGGAAGTACCCCGGGAAATAACCTTGTCAAACAAATGTGATACATATGCTTCAACGTTTAGATTGAAGGGTATGCCCTTGATCTCCAGGATATGGTGGGCTATTCATAATGTTCTATCCATTTGGTTTAAATTTCTACCATGTTTGACATGCCCCCTGATTGTTATTGCTTCGAGATGTGACCCAAGTCGATTGAACCTTAGGAAGAATGCCCCTAGTTAATAGGATATTTGATTGTATGCCCCTGTAATCCTTGAAATTTTGCCCCCGTTTAGGAGAACCCTCTGGACGTGGTTCCCCCATTCAAGAGTCTTTAATAGAAATGATCGCCTTTGATTAAACCAATTTCGAGATTTCCTTGATGCTAAGTGTGTATTCATATATGACGCCATGCCCTTTGAGAAGTAACTCCAATGCGCATGCAAGTTTTTGAAATCGAAGTTCGTTATGAATTAGAACTGGATGATCGGAGATGAATGTTTGAAGAAGCGTAGTGGTTATGAACGGTTTTAACAACCCTAGGAGTCAGTATAATAAAATCCTGCTTAATATACTTTCGTAGTTAACCTTGCCTCAATTAGGAATTTTGAATGTTGTAACTTGGCCTGGTTCATGGTTTAAGAAACAACGGATATAAGGCTCAAAATTTATTTAACCCACCCCTTTCTCCTTGATGTTCTCCAATCCTAAAGTTCGTTTAATCCAATGAATGTGTTTCGTTTGCAAGATAATTGTTTCAGTTTTGATGATGAGTGGAAGCATTAGTGAAGATCCAAGCACCGATGAAAAATGTTGTAGAGATCCAAGCCTTGATGGGAAGCTTTGATTATTTAGCAGTCACAAGATTATCCTTTGTATTTTTGCTTTTGTTTTTTTTCTTATCCCTTATTTTTGCATGAGCCAATTCCTTTGAATTTGATCCATCAGGATGCCCTAATTTTTGCCTAAGTCATTTTTTGTTTTCTTTTATGGAATTTTCCGTTTTGACTTAGCGGGCGCTTTCTTCCTTTCTTTTTTTTTGAATGCTCCTTTTAAAATATTGATCCTTGGATTTTGGATATTGTGACTGCCATGTTGACTTTGATTTGCAAGCTTCGACTTTGATACGTCCTCGATGATGTATTGAGGAAGAAGATGCTGTGAATATTGTTTCCATTGCTTCCTCATTTTTTTTATGAATGTGAGGAAGAAGATGTGCTTAAACCTTTTCTTTGCTTGACTGATTCTCTTGACCACAAAATACGCCATTGAATTAATCGACATCTACCCTGCCCCTGGTTGAAATTAAGGTTTATTTGAAAAGTAGAAACAAACTCTGACTCCTGGCCCGAGGGGGTTGACTATGGATTATCTCCTTATTTCTCCACTATTTAAGATTTGAAGCAATGCCTTATATCGTCGACTCGATCTTACCTTGAAAGCATATGTTTAGCAAGATTTAGTTATTTGTATTCGTCATTCTCCCTTAAGTTTGTTAGTAATCGAAAATCGAAATTGAAAATAGAATAGAAGGGCGCGAGTGGAAAGTCATAGTAGTGATAGAATGAAGCGAATGAATTGACTCCAAAACCTGCATGGTTACCCCCATTAGAGTTGTTAATCAGAAGGTACAACTTTTATCCTAGGTAACACTTAGCGATCGCAGGGGTTGCAATCTTGACATGATAAACACCTATTAATCTTAGGGACAATCTCCTTTGTTAATCCAATGATTTTTTTTAACTTCTTAGTTCTGTGACTTATAGAAGTAAAGGGTATCCTCTTTTCCTTGGGCATGTCAAACATGTCGGGAATAAATTGTTAGCGGTGGGTTTTCGTCGTCCGGAACTTCATGAGTTTCCTTTGACTGAACCTCTTTCACTTTTTCTAAGGGTAGTATCACACTGTTTGCAACCTTCAGTGTTTGTTGATTGATATGGAAAACCTATGACCCTTTTTCCCCTTGGTGGGGAGTTAACATATGTCGCATTCCCTCCATCGTAATTCTGCATCTTTGTTCAGGATATTGCCCCATTTGGACTGACCCTTGCCCCCCAAATTATTGTAGAGCGTCCTTGTAAGCTTTGCTATATTCTAAGATGAACCCGTTTATGACTAGATACCTCTTTAGTGTATCTATTGGAGAACTTCTTTGTTGAACTAATCCTTACTCGATGATAACCTTTATTGTATTTATAATCCTGTTACGAAAAAGGCCTGGACATATGGCTGGCATGGTGAAAGGCATTCTTTTTCTCTTTGTAAGACCAAGTTCATTTTCATCTCTCAATAATTCATCCTTCTCTCTCCATAGTTTGTGATCCTTTTGATTTTCTTCGTGAGTCTCGGAAAATCGGCTAGCACGGTAGGTGTGGGTACGGGCGAAGGTAGAAATGCAAATGTAAATGTATGAACGTATGAAAATGCAAATGCATGCGTATGAAAAAGACTCCTCTTTTTGTGTATATTATGACTCCTTATATGCAATGCAGATGTGCGACAGATATAACCCTAAGGATAGCCTATGCGGATTTAGAGGTGCCGCTAGAACCTAGTGAAATCCTTGCAAGCTAGATGTTATGACGCGCCAATAGAAATCCCTTAGATTAAGGAGTATGCAGAAGGTAGCAGCTGGTGACCATTCAAGACAGTCACCAAATCTCATGGCCAGCGAGAGGTCGTTCGACGTGTACTAACGAAGTTGTCCCTCGTGGGAAGGTTCTCTATGCAGAACACAACCTATATAAGGACGATGTCGGACGAAGTGAAATCCCTACAGGCTAGGGATGAAAGATGTATAAATGGAAATCAAAACCATACGAGTTAAGGGGTACGCGGGAGCAAGCATGGGGTGACCGTTTGAGACAGTCACTAGATCTCATGGCCATCGAGAGGCCAATTGACGTATGCTAACGAAGTTGTCCCTCGTGCGAAGAATGTGATCTTAGAAGTAGAATCTGTAACACCCTTCTAAACCCCGCGGTAATTTTAAATAATTATATCAGAGTAAAACATAAACACAAGGGTGCCACAATTATTTAAAATAAATAAACCAATCATGGTCAAAGTCATGCTTCATTAGGAAACAGTTCACCAAAACATAATCATGTTTATCACAGCGGAATACAAAACATCATCAAATACAACCAAATAGAAATATAATCCAGCACCAAATAAAATGGAATAATCTCAGAAAACTCTAAAACTATCGTTCCCTAGGGTTACAGACCAGAGCATGACCGACACGACCCAATATAAACGGATAAACTCTACGAGTCATCCTCACCAAGCACTAATGCCGCTACTCCTCAATCTGAAAATGAAAACATGTAAGGGTGAGTCTCATTCTCAATTAGTAAATATTATGCAATTCATAAATAGCAAGCATCATAATATACCGTTCACCCAATTATACATATTCAGATTCACACAATAATAGATTACAATACATAACACAGAAATCCATACAATCATGTTATGACGAAATGCAACGACACAACCGACACTATGCATGTGGTACCAATAAACCGTGGAATCAATCCACCTAACCGATCTACGCCTCATCGAGATACGGCCCACCGACACAATTTCCGCACAATGGGAAATATGTCCACCAACGATCCAAACATCACCGGGATCCAACATCAAATGCATATGAATGAATGAAACACACATAACATACTTAAAAACATCACCGAATCACGATGAACAATTCACCTCAACACCACATCACCAAATAAGTATGTACGTGTTTTCAACATTATTCAAATAGTCATGCATTCATCACAATCATAATAATAATCACAACCAATTCATCATCACATCAAACACATTGTCACACCTATCTTATATGCACACAATGTTCAATTCTCATCAAGTAATTAAATCGAGTTTTAAAGGAATAAGGTCGGCTACTGCCCATATTCATCATCCATCATATAAAACATTTAATTACTTTCACAACGCTCAAAACGGAACTAAGAAATGGTTCACGGATCAAAAGGTACATTATTTTAAAGTTTTAGAAAATTCTTGCGCTCAGCGAAGCAAGGCAGAAGCGAAATCCTTCAGACCTCCGCTCAGCGGACCTCTAGCGACGTCCAACAAAAACGAACTACGTTGGGACCTCCGCTCAGCGGACCCCCCTCCGCTCAGCGGACCTGCGATTTCAGCAAACCCCAAGTCTGCGACAGACCCTACGATTTCACACCCTTTTCACCCAAAAACGATTCCAGACATCACATACAAGCATACAATCATCATATATTCAATTATACACCACAAAACATCATTTAGACGCATTATTAACCAAATAGTTCACACAAATCATCATCAATTCAATCCAAATTAGAACACCCTAACCTAACAACCCCAATGTCTAATTGAATCAAACCATACATCAATCTACCTATTACCTAAGACCACATAAGAGATACTAAAAGGAAGAGTCCCCCCTTACCTCGATGAATCTCTTGAATGCTCTCCTTCTGGTTCCACGGTCTTGCCTCTTTCTCTTCTCTTGTTCTTTTCACGTGTTCTTCCTTTCTCCCCCAAATGGTTCCTTTTCTTATTTTATGAAAAATAAAATAAAATAAATTAACCATAACTTAGTAAAAGGCCTAACTAACTAGCACCTCTCTTTTACTAACATCACACCATAAGCCCAATAGCTCTTACTCCATCATTTTCCAATTAAATCCGATTAAAATACTAAAATTCCAATTATTCAATTTAAATCCAAATTAAATTAATAAACTGAAATTATGGGATGTTACAACTCTCCCCCACTAAAAGAGTTTTCGTCCTAAAAAATATACCTTAGACGAAAAGTTCCGGGTAGGATTCCTTCATCTGGCTCTCTAACTCCCAAGTAACATTTCCACTGGCTGGTTCTCCCCAAACCACTTTCACCGTTGCTATATCTTTACCTCGCAACTGCTTCACTTTACGATCCTCAATCCTCATAGGTAATGTCTCTACAGTCAGATTATCTCGCACCTGTATATCATCTACCTGAATCTCATGAGACGGATCCGTAATGTATTTCCTCAACTGAGATACATGGAACACGTCATGCAAATTAGCGAGTGCAGGCGGTAAAGCAATCTGATAAGCAACCTTTCCAATCTTCTTAGTAATCTGAAATGGACCAATGAAACGCGGAGTTAACTTCTTCGACTTCAAGGCTCTTCCAATGCCAGTCATCGGAGTAACTCGCATGAACACATGATCTCCCTCCTTAAATTCAATATCCTTCCTTCTTTTGTCATGGTAACTTTTCTGACGACTCTGAGAAGCTCTCATCTTCTCCTGAATCATTTTGATCTTTTCTGTAGTTTGTTGCACAATCTCCGGTCCAACCACCGCTCCATCATTGACAGCTAAATTCATCTGTTTGACTGACACAGTCAAATCCTCAACACTAACCTCTTCAGGAAAGATAATTGTCTTCGTAAAACAATTGATATGAACTCGATTAAATTGCAACCAGTTCATCCCCAAAATAATGTCAAGTTGTTCAAGAGGAAGGCACGCTAAGTCCATTCCAAGCTTTCTACCAAATATGTCAATAGGACAGTTCAGACAAGCAGAAGAAGTAGTTACTGAACCCGACGCAGGAGTGTCAATAACCATACTTCCATGAATAACAGATATTTCTAATCCCAATCGTTTAGCACAATCCAATGAAATGAACGAATGAGTCGCTCCAATATCAATAATGGCAATTAAAGGTGTGTCATGGATAAAACACGTACCTTTAATCAGACGATCTTCCGGAGTAGTCTCTGACCCAAACAAAGCAAAGACTTTCCCACTAGTCTGATCCTTCTTCGGTTTAGTGCAGTGTGGACTGATGTGACCCTCTTCGCCGCAATTGTAGCAAGTCACGATCTTCACCCTACAATCAGAAGCAATATGACCCGTCTTACCACACTTGAATCATTTCTTTTCTCCACTCTTGCACTCATTCCTTCTATGCCCAGTCTCACCACAATTATAACACCTAACGGGAGCACCAGAATCTCCCCCACTAGGCCTCTTCCAATCCCCAGCTCTAGGATTTCCTCTATCATATGGCTTACCTCTATCCATAGGCTTCTTACCTTTCTTGTCAACCAACTCGCGAGAGTGAGATGACTTCAGCTTAAGGTTATCCTCTTCGAAGATCCTACTACAGTCCACCAAATCGCCGAATCCTCTGATACCGGATTCCTTGCTTGATCTCATCGCGAAGACCATTCTCAAACTTGATGCACTTTGAGAATTCACTAGCTTCGTCATTGTTGTAGTGAACGTAGTACTTCGCCAACTCAACAAATTTCGAAGCATACTCTAGTACCGTCATATTACCCTGAGTCAGCTCCAAAAATTCGATTTCTTTCCTGCCTCGAACGTCTTCAGGAAAATACCTCCTCAGAAACTCTCTTTTGAATACAACCCATGAAATAGCTACACCGTCAGCATCCAGTTCAGCTCTAGTAGCCATCCACCAGTCATCAGCCTATTCGGACAACATATGAATACCATACCTCACTTTCAGGTTCTCAGCACAATCGATGACTCTGAAAATCCTCTCGATCTCCTTAAGCCACTTCTGAGCACCTTTAGGATCATGCGTGCCCTTGAACAACGGAGGATTGTTCCTCTGAAAACTGTTCAGTTGCCTGTCAGCACCAATCACCGCTCCATTGACATTCCCTCCCAGCACACCAGCAATCATGCCCAAAGCCTCAACGATAGCATCGTCGTTTCTTCCACCTCTTCCAGCCATTGTTCTGCTAATCCACAAAATAATTCCATTAAAATCAAAGTATCGACAGTGATAACTCGCACTCGTCGCATACAAAAGGGAAAGACTGACACTAAGACTCTGGTCACAACGACCGACTATGCTCTGATACCACTATTGTAACACCCTTCTAAACCCCGCGGTAATTTAAATAATTATATCAGAGTAAAACATAAACACAAGGGTGCCACAATTATTTAAAATAAATAAACCAATCATGGTCAAAGTCATGCTTCATTAGGAAACAGTTCACCAAAACATAATCGTGTTTATCACAGCGGAATACGAAACATCATCAAATACAACAAAATAGAAATATAATCCAGCACCAAATAAAATGGAATAATCTCAGAAAACTCTAAAACTATCGTTCCCCAGGGTTACAGATCAGAGCATGACCGACACGATCCAATATAAACGGATAAACTCTACGAGTCATCCTCACCAAGCACTAATGCCGCTACTCCTCAATCTAAAAATGACAACATGTAAGGGTGAGTCTCATTCTCAATTAGTAAATATTATGCAATTCATAAATAACAAACATCATAATATACCGTTCACCCAATTATACATATTCAGATTCACACAATAATAGATTACAATACATAACACAGAAATCCATACAATCATGTTATGACGAAATGCAACGACACAACCGACACTATACATGTGGTACCAATAAACCGTGGAATCAATCCACCTAACCGATCTACGCCTCATCGAGATACGGCCCACCGACACAATTTCCGCACAATGGGAAATATGTCCACCAACGATCCAAACATCACCGGGATCCAACATCAAATGCATATGAATGAATGAAACACACATAACATACTTAAAAACATCACCGAATCACGATGAACAATTCACCTCAACACCACATCACCAAATAAGTATGTACGTGTTTTCAACATCATTTAAATAGTCATGCATTCATCACAATCATAATAATAATCACAACCAATTCATCATCACATCAAACACATTGTCACACCTATCTCATATGCACACAATGTTCAATTCTCATCAAGTAATTAAATCGAGTTTTAAAGGAATAAGGTCGGCTACTGCCCATATTCATCATCCATCATATAAAACATTTAATTACTTTCACAACGCTCAAAACGGCACTAAGAAATGGTTCACGGATCAAAAGGTACATTATTTTAAAGTTTTAGAAAATTCTTGCTCAGCAAGATTCGCTCAGCGAAGCAAGGCAGAAGCGAAATCCTTCAGACCTCCGCTCAGCGGAACTCTAGCGACGTCCAACAGAAACGAACTACGTTGGGTGTAACGCCCCAGACTTCTTTCGCGATGATCGACTGACCCCACAAACCAACACGAGTCTTTTCAGCATGCTTTGACCTCACTCGCACGCTTTCCGGGAAACTTCCCAGAAGGTCACCCATCCCAATACTACTCAAAGTCAAGCACGCTTAACTGTGGAGTTCTTATTGAATGGGCTCCCGAAAAGAAGATGCATCTTGTTGGTATAGGTAGTACCTATCAATCCTTATAAGCTTTCCTTCAATCATGCAGTCCCATACCTGCACGACTTTAGGATCCCTCTCATTCCGATGTGGTGACCACCCTAGCCCCAATTGGCCCCAGGTGTTCCATGCGGTGCAACCACCCCTCGCCTTCTTCGGCCTCGGGTGTTACATGCCCACCAGCTTCCGCATGGTTCGTCCTCGAACCACATCGTACTGGGAGAGGTCTGGCTCTGATACCATTTGTAATGCCCCAGACTTCTTTCGGGATGATCGACTGACCCCACAAACCAACACGAGTCTTTTCAGC
Source organism: Vicia villosa (assembly GCF_029867415.1). Lineage (NCBI taxonomy): Eukaryota > Viridiplantae > Streptophyta > Magnoliopsida > Fabales > Fabaceae > Vicia > Vicia villosa. The sequence continues at coordinate 57,217,031 of NC_081183.1, read as the reverse complement.
ATGCTTTGACCTCACTCGCACGCTTTCCGGGAAACTTCCCAGAAGGTCACCCATCCCAATACTACTCAAAGTCAAGCACGCTTAACTGTGGAGTTCTTATTGAATGGGCTCCCGAAAAGAAGATGCATCTTGTTGGTATAGGTAGTACCTATCAATCCTTATAAGCTTTCCTTCAATCATGCAGTCCCATACCTGCACGACTTTAGGATCCCTCTCATTCCGATGTGGTGACCACCCTAGCCCCAATTGGCCCCAGGTGTTCCATGCGGTGCAACCACCCCTCGCCTTCTTCGGCCTCGGGTGTTACATTGGGACCTCCGCTCAGCAGACCCCCCTCCGCTCAGCGGACCTACGATTTCAGCAAACCCCAAGTCTGCGACAGACCCTGCGATTTCACACCCTTTTCACCCAAAAACGATTCCAGACATCACATACAAGCATACAATCATCATATATTCAATTATACACCACAACATCATTTAGACGCATTATTAACCAAATAGTTCACACAAATCATCATCAATTCAATCCAAATTAGAACACCCTAACCTAACAACCCCAATGTCTAATTGAATCAAACCATACATCAATCTACCTATTACCTAAGACCACATGAGAGATACTAAAAGGAAGAGTCCCCCCTTACCTCGATGAATCTCTTGAATGCTCTCCTTCCGGTTCCACGGTCTTGCCTCTTTCTCTTCTCTTGTTCTTTTCACGTGTTCTTCCTTTCTCCCCCAAATGGTTCCTTTTCTTATTTTATGAAAAATAAAATAAAATAAATTAACCACAACTTAGTAAAAGGCCTAACTAATTAGCACCTCTCTTTTACTAACATCACACCATAAGCCCAATAGCTCTTACTCCATCATTTTCCAATTAAATCCGATTAAAATACTAAAATTCCAATTATTCAATTTAAATCCAAATTAAATTAATAAAATGAAATTATGGGATGTTACAGAATCCCTACTGGCCAGGGAGTGCGTAGATGTAGGCACAGGGTGACTGTTCAAGACAGCCACTAGGTCTCATGACCATCAAGAGGCCAATTGACGTGCATAAATGGAGATGTCCTTCGTGGGAAGGACATGGTCTTGGAAATAACATTCCTACGGGCTAGGGAACGCGTAGGAAGACCTGCATGAATAAAACACAGATATTCGTAGTATATAAATTGCAAACATATGATAAGCACTTAACCCTAAGTTCATAGGTTCGACGTAACGGCTTAGGGAGTATACCCTTCCCATTGGTATGTTCTAACAAGGGTCTCATGGGGCCGTTCGTAGCCTCCGAGACTTTTTGTCTCTTTAGATTTTAGAACAACTCATTTGCCCATGAGGTTCGAGTTTTAGGGGTAGGTTCTCAGAGAGATCAGCCAAATACCCAGTTCTGCCCTCAACAAAGTCAAGCCTCGTTTTGGACATTTCCGAATATTTAACCCACTCTAAGTGGAATTATCAATAAGACTCGTAGGCGATGCAAGTCTCCCTTAGTCTTAAGGATAATTTCCACACTTATGTTTTAACGCAATTATATATCCCATTATGCAAAAAAAATATATAATAATTTCACATAAACAGTTAAAAAAATATTTATTCAAATAATTGTAAATAAACAAAAAATGTAAATAAATAAATAAAAGGGAGAAATTAAATATTTAAAAAAAGAAAACCCTAGACCCTAATCCAAAACCCTAACCCTAAAAATTCAGCCAAACCCTAATAATTAACCAATGTCTAAACCCTATACCAAAATCTAGGAGCATAATAATTCACCAATAGTGTTGTCCCCAGCTGTAGCAACCTGCCCTAAAAAAATTAGACTTTTAGAGTCGCCACCTATTCTACCAGGGCGAATAGGAAACCCTACGAAGTTATAGATAATTTTGGGTAAGTTATTATAATCAGGTCAGGGGAAGGTGTTAGGCACCCTTAACCCTTTCCTAAGGTTTGCATTTAAGGTTTGTAAGAGTATTATGGTAAGGTTTGTGGTCTATGGCTAATGGCAGAAAATGAATAGGGTTAAAACTGAGATTTGAACCAAATTGAGGTTTTGGGGAAGGGGACTCGCCTTGGTTAACCAAGTGCCTACGTACTTCCTTAGGGAGGATCAGAGTCAACGTAGTTCGGGGCAGGGTTGTACGCCTTAGAATTAATATGAGGTTGTTTGAAGGTATTTTGAATTACCTTATCGCAATTTTGAAATTCGCAGTTTTGAAATTCGTAGTTAATAAAGAAACTAATGAATTATGGCGTACAACCCTGATTATTATATGTTCCATTAATCGCGATGATCAATAGGTTTGATCACCATAATTAACAAATAAAATAAATAATTGCTAATTATTATAATCAATTGATTCGATTATCACCGTTAGCAAATTGATGTGTTTTAATAGATTATTAGAAGGAAATTATTCATCGTTAATCTTCGTAATCAATAGGTTTGATTAAAACGAATAACGAATTAATGAGGGATTACTAATCATCGTAACCAATTGAATCGGTTAAAACCCTTTTAGCAAATAAACCTATTTGAATTATATTATTTAATTAATTAAATAACCGATTATTAATCATCGTGACCGATTAGTTCGATCGAAACGAATAATAAATAAAATTTTAATATTAATTATATTATTAAATTAATTAAAAAATCAAATTATATATAATAAAAGTAATTAAGATTAATTATATAATTATATAATATACAAAAAAAATATAATAAAAGGATTAAGAAAACCTGGGCGTTAATCCTGTGTGGCGTGCCTTTGAGTGTTCGTGATGTGCATGCGCTCTGCAGACGTTGGATATGTTCTTGATGGAATCCAAAGGTGGAGAGGTGAAGGTGCGTCATGAGCCAGCGTGGATATGTGGTACTGGATCAGTAAACCTGCGTTTCATTAAAAAATAATGTTGGGAGTGGGGATCAAACCAACCCCCACTTGGTTAAAACACATTTCCTTTTGCCAGTCTCGCTGCACCATATTAGCTGTTAAATAATTGCTTGAATGAAAATAACTGTGAATGGTGAAAATCAAAGACCAGTTCAGACTGGGGCCCACTGTTGCGCAACCAACCAATCAAGAGAAGAGAGAGGGTCGGCTCGCGCTTGGTTGGCCAATGATGATGATGGAATATGCCACGCGTGACTTTGACTTCCCCTGCAATTATCAAACCACCACCGGTGGTGGTTTCCACCTTCTTCTCTGGCGGGAGGTCCCTGGATCCTGCAAAATAACTCCAAACGAAAGAAGAACCCAGAACCACTAAACAAGAGGCTGCGAACACGATGGCGGGGTCCGCTTGGCCTGAAAATTCCTGTGGAGTAGGATACGACGAACAAAGAGCTTATGGCTCCAACAATGGCATAATGTGGTTTAAACCTTGAAGCTCACATGCTGCATGTTGTACCTGCCTTAAGTAACCTCCTGATCATGAAAAAATGCATGAAACACGTCAACGATGCATGGAGAGTAAAAAAAATGCAAGAATGTTTACCAAACCGGAGCGGTTGAACGGCACGATTCAGGGACTCTCTGAGATCGTGAAAGGGGATGGATCGATGGCTGAACACCCCTGGAGAATGAATAGATGCTCAGGATTGATTGATAAGTGCTGCTACGAAGTTTCTCTCTTGCCCTAGTTTCCTTGATTTTTTGTAACTCCAAACCCTAGCTCTTGGCTGCGAAAACGTCCTCCTCTGGTTCTGAATAAACTCATGTATATATATTGATCAAATTAGGTCAACAATTATGGACTAAATCTTGGTAAATTGCAAGATTAATATTTGATTGAATCATGGTTATGGAACTTTCTAAACTTGGCCAATTTCCAATCTTTTTCAACCAATCTCCTTTTGCACGAATTTTGAGTCAATTATGGGGTAATTTGATGATTAAAATTGATTGGAGACAAGAGCAAGTCAAATCTTTTGCATTTTTCCTTAATTTTTTGATTTATATTATATTTTTAATTAATAAAATTCAATAAAAAATAAAATATTAATCAATAATTCGTGGCTTTGGATATGGATCTCCTTTATAGCTTGAGTAACAAGATTGAATCAAAAAAGAATGGGCCCATTTGCATGAAAATCCATTTTGAAGTCCTTTTGTTTCACATTTTTCCTTCAAAGTTTTCAAACTTTGACAAGGCATGTCTCCCTCAATATTTAAGATATGGAAGAGTTCTAGGACTTTTTGGAAATCTCAAGATGTCCTATATAATCCATTTTGGAATATATTTTGCATTTGAATATTTTATCTTGAAGATACGGGCTTTGACAAAAAACTGCTTTTGGTTGACTTTCAAAAAGGACCTATAATCTTTTGGACCATATCTCTTAAATGAAGCATTTTTGGCCTTGGCATTAGAGAGACAAAGTTGTAGAGAATTCAATTTCCTTCAGTATAGGCTTTGGTTGGGAAATTTCTTATGTTCCATGTGAAAGTTATGGCTGGTCAAAGTTCAGATGACTTTCTCCTATAAAACCCTAATTTAGAAACTATGAGCTTTGTTGATTTCTGAGCTTTTCTTGATGAATCATGATAGTCCCTTGATCAAATTATGAATTTTACTTCAGAGTGTTGATGTTAACCAAAAATCGGGAGTTGTGACTGTGATTTGACCATAGTTGACTTTTAGGTCAAATTAGTCGACTATTGGCCATTTAAGCATTTGACTGAGCAATCTTGTAAGCCGAGGCTTGAAACTTGTCTGTTGCACCCCAAAATTTGCCTATCTTAATTTATTTGTAATTGGCTTAAGTTGCACATTTTATTTGCAGGTTTCCACTAGGTCATCTAACACGTCATGCATCATTCATTATTGAAATATGCATATGATCAAGGATTTGGAAAGCTTAAGGTTTCCTATCCAGTTTGGGATGAGCATGACAATTAAATTATGATCATTCTGGCACTTCAAGCAAGGGAAACGTGAATCCGTTATGCTGGGTATGAGAGTTTGAATTCGAAGAGATATAAGGTGGATTTGCATTCGGAGATTGGATTGAGGTTCTCTAATGCATGCTAAAAAGGAAGATTCATTCATTTCGGTTTGGTTAAAATGTAATCTACAAGATCACTAAGTTCATCATATTCATCGATTCAAGTTTCATTATTTCCTTGCACCATTGGTTTACAAAAGGATTTGGGATTTCATTTGAAAGTTCGTTCGAGGTCATATCATTCATTATTTCATTCATGCAACTATGAACCAAAAGCCATCTCGATTGATACGCGTCACTATTGTTTCATATTGTTTACTTTCAAAAATGGAAGCGCAAATGGAAAGGACTTCCATGAAGATCAATGCTTATCTCAAAAAGTCAATTGTATATTCATAAAGGTCCATACCAAAAATTCAAAGTTTATCATACAATTCAAGTACAAATCATTATGGGTCTTACTCATTACAAGGAATTGAAAGAAATATAAGAAAATGTCATCAGCTTCACAAATTCAAGAAACATGGCCTTTTTGGATAACATACATCCATAAGTTCATCAATTAATTCTTTACATCCGGGCACAAGATTAAAGCTGTACAAACACAACAACAACAGTTACAAGAAAAGTAGTTGAATGGCCTTTCCGGATTCGTTTCTACTTGCAATTGGTCTTGATGTCAGCCTTGGCGATCTTCATCATCATATGTATAGTTGAATTCTTGGTTTCACATGGCAGTGCATCATCGCATATCTCCTGGAAAAAAACAAACACTCATGGCAGCATCTTGGTTGAGTCCATTATTAACAGGGGCAATGGGTTGGGTACCCGGTTCGGTCTCTTTGTTATCTGCAGATAAAGAAATAAACAGTTTCAAAACTAACATAACCAGAACCATTAACCATTCACCACACATCTCTTCTAAACAGCCCATGTATAAATTAAACCAAGTAACAATAGCCCTGCAACAAAACATCCATACCATACTACAAGTCAGCTTCATACCAAAGTCAGGGCCTACACTTACAGCCAAGTTCATATCAAAACCAAATTAACCACATTCCAGTCATCATGCTATTATGCAGCTAATTCAACCACAGCTATTATGCATACAGGATTCAAATCTCACAAAATTCAAGAGCATTATACATCAAACCAACAATCAGTGCATAACAAGTTCAAGGAAGAATCCCATATTTCAGACAGAATCTCACATTAGACAATTCACTTCACACATTCAAGCATCCTTCATATCAAAATTATACAGGTCCAATCCTAATGACTTCAACCCCACCTATAACCTTCACTAACCAATAACTGTCAATTAACACTAATCCCTCCAAACTCTCTTTCAAATTTCACTCTCATAACTAACTTGTAACCACCTTCTAAACAACCTAACTAACTTAGTTTCACTTGTAACTAACTTCTAACATCAATAACCAACCTATACCTAACTGATAACTAACCACAAATCAGTTACAAATCTCAACAGAAATAACAGAACCATTCAACAGAGTTATAACAGGAAGAAGGGGATTGAGAACTAACATATAACAGAAAAAGTCATAAATAACTAACCTTCAAAAAACGGATCTTCTTCATCTCTATATAACAGAGCTCACTCTCCATCACCTTCACCTTGAATCATCTTCATCATTCTCTCTCTCTCTCTCTCTCTCTCTCTCTCTCTCTCTCTCTCTCTCAGAAAATCAGAACCTTCTTCCATCTTCTTCACATCTTCAACAAAAAAAACTCAGAAAGCTAATCTTCAACAAACTCTCTCCATGATCTTCAATCACCACCAAAATCTCCAATCTCGCTGAATCTTCTTCAACACTTCTTTGACCTTCTGAGAATCTAAGAACAAGGAAGAAGAGAATCAGAAGAAGACTCCACGCTCCAATCTTTCGGTCTCACAGACGCGACACACACAGAAAAAGCTCCGAGGTTCAGAAAGGAGGAAAATACGAAATTTCGGAGAAGAAGAAGAAGAAAACTTACCGGAAATCGAAGTTTGCTTACTGCATTTATTTCGCTTCAATCGATCGCGTGAGGCCTTATCTCTGGATTTCTCAAGTTCTCATCTTCTTCTACACATCAGATAATCTTGCACCGTTGCTTTCCGTTTTCAAGTTTTGCTGCGTGGTTTCGATTGATCGGAAAGGGCGAGCTTGAGAGAACACCGTTATCGCGTCTGAGTTCCTGTAAGAGACTGAGAGTTTGAACGAAGAGTATGAAGCAGAGAGGTAAGAGAGGACGCGGCTCCATTTTTGTTGTTCATAACGGCGGAGAAATGGAATTTCGTCGGAGAAGAGCGAACAAAGAGAACGTCGTCGGTAACGAGATGAGAGGGAGTGTCTACTCCGTTTGATGGTGTTAGCGGCGGCGATGTTGATCGGAAAAGACACGATCTCAGGCGGCGCGCCTCTGTGGCTTCAGAGAGTGAGATGAGTCTGAGATATACGAACGGTCACACACTGAACCCTAAATCCTCTTTCTATTGGATTTTTATTAATTGAATTAATTGACGTTAAATCTTAATTAATTAGTAAATGAATGTTAACATAATGTTTATATTGATATGATTAATGAGGTTAATGTGAATCAATCTGATTAATTAGAAATAAGTTGGATTAATGTCATTAAGATCAAATTTGAATCTAAATAATTGAGTTGGTTTGAATGTTGCTGGGCTTTGTTCACGAAATTGTAACTCACACCCCCTCTAGGCCCACGAACCATTCATTTTTAGCTAATGAAAATCCGCAACAACAACAAAATGCTCTTTGGGCCAATGCTATTCGTGTACCCCCTGAGCCCATAACACCTTTATTTTTTTTGCTAACCAAGCTGAAACAAAAAACAAGCTGATGGGCCTATCCTTGGCCCTGCGCCCAGCTTATTGACTGCACCATTGTTTTACAATTAAACCCCCCTGTGTGCATAATTCATGTTAGATTTAGTGTTTTTTAACTAGTTTGTTCTCCATCATTTTTAGGTAATAAAAAATGACATAGAAAATAATAAAATTGTTAGTTTTAGGGTTAATAGAAAATAACATAGTTAGGCTTGAATTAGATTTCCCTTATTAACAAAAAATCATAAAAATAGTAGTATTTTTAGGTTAACTTTGTACTAATGTTTGAATTGTTTTTGTATCATTTCCATGCTATTTGTTGCATAATTGTTGTGTGATTTTGTTACTTGTTTTTGGCCATATTTTTTGGTCTACTTTGTTAATACCATTTTAATACTCCCTTTAGAATTAGAAGTAGGAATTAGAATAACTTATATTAGAGAATAGGTTAGTTCCCCTTTGTTCATTCTTTTCTTTTTCAACATTAAAACATTAACAAATAGAGATGCGAATCACATTAAGAAAGTGATAGAGAAATGAGTGGGATTCATTCCCTAATCTGTTTCTCAATCACTTAGTGGCATAGAAATGAGTGGGATTCATTCCCTAATCTGTTTCTCGGTCATTACTTAATGGGAGAGAAATGAGTGGGATTCATTCCCTAATCTGTTTCTCGAACATTAATTAATGGGATAGAAATGAGTGGGATTCATTCCCTAATCTGTTTCTCGAACATTACATAATGGGATAGAAATGAGTGGGATTCATTCCCTAATCTGTTTTTCAATTATTATACATTTTTATGTGATTCAACTCGCAAAGTAAATTCCCTTAAAAAAAACACCCAACCAAAAACACCTTAAAACACTTAATAAAGGCTCAAATTAAAACAAAGTGACGAACTGGTGCGAAACCTTGTATTGGGTTTTGTTCATCATGTAGTTACATAAAAAACACAAACCCAAGATTATTTTCTCCCTAAGAACAAGTTAAGTCCTTTCCAAAAGTAGGCGTATAAATCTCCAAAGGTCGAGCATCATGGATCGCGACCTTAACCTCTGTTCAACTAAAAAACATAAAAACAAACAAAAACTAAAGAGCCGAACTACGGTAGCTCTGATTCCTGGTAAGGGATACGTAGGCATTGGGTCGCGGGGCCTAAGCGAGCACACTTGTAAATAATTCCTTCTTTTCCCTGTATTTCTTTTGCATTCATTCGCATTTAGGTTTAGACATAGATACACCCTTTAGATAGAAACAAACATAGGTGGATACCATCGAGTACGATGGGCGTGAGGGGTGCTAGCACCTTCCCCTTGCGTAACCGACTCCCGTACCCTATTCTCTGGTCGAAAGACCTTGTTTTTGTTCTGAGTTAGGTTTCCTGGTATTCCTTTCCCTTAATGGGATAAATATATTAGTGGCGACTCTGATTCCATTTTTCGCGGTAGCGACAGCTGGCGACTCTGCTGGGGACGTTGCTAGACCTGTGCTGGTCCGTTCTTAGCAAGTCGATCCTAGCCTTTGTTTGTTTGTTTGTTTGTTTATTGGGTGTTTCTTTGTTTGCTTATATGTTTACATCCTGTATATATGTGTTTTTATATCGTGTTTATTTTCCTTCTTGCATATCATGTTTACTTTCCGCATGCATCTGGACTATATTATGGGTCCCCGTGGGGACCACATATTTTCTCTGTTTGCAGGTTGGGTGGGATGTTCTATGAGGTAAAAGGCCCAATACCCAGGCCAGAGTTGACACATAGGATACCTAGGATATAGTGGATAGTCATGACGCCAACAGAATGTCAGGTTCTGTTGATTGCGATCATGAGACCCACAACCAGTTGAGATTCAAATGAGATACCGTTGTTGGCATGTATTTGCAACAATGATGGTGTTTCAGGAGAATTGTTAACGCTGGAGACCTTTTGACCTACCTTGACCTAGATTCACCTGTGAGTGGGGTGGGATATACATGACAGGTACCGTTGGTGACTATTCTGTTCTGGTGGTGACTATTGTTCCTATGGTTTCGTGATACCTATGCTGGACCTTTGATCTCATGACATCTGACCTATATCAGTTATTCAGAGGATTGTACAGTGGTTACTAAGATTATATGGACCTTGATCCCATGTTTTGCATTGCATAACATCATTACTTTATCCACTTCATTTGTGGGGGATTCTAAAGTCTATTTCCAACAAAAAAAAAGAGAAAATGAAAAAAAAGTAGAAAAAATAAAAGATGGAAAAGAGAAAAGGAAAAGATATTATATGCAAAAAAAAGAATAAAAGAGAAACAAGTTGATGAAAAGACTTTAGGATCCCTTAGAAATGAAACATGCATTCATACTATCATGCATTTCATAGTTCTCTCAGAAGATTATGAGGGCCCTTTCCATTCAAATTCTGACTTCAACAACAAACACACTTCTCACCATTACGTGCTTGAAAGTTAATAATGGAACAACTCCGTGAGGTTTTTGATTGGGATGAGAACAGAAATGGGGGTTAACATGAATCATTGTATGGAGGTTCTTCAATTTTTTCTCTTAGACACGAAGCTTTGAGACAAGTTTGTCAAAGGCAAAATGAAAATGTTAATTTCACCTCAGGGAAAGTTCTTATGAATCAGAATGTCTGAGATACTGTTGAGATTCCTATTCTTGGTAAGGATAACTCATATCATGAGAACCATTTGGAAATTGAAGTCTTCAAGTTTCCAATCATTGAGAAAACAAAAAGGTTCCACCACTTGGAGAAAAGTTTGGAAGCCATGAAAGGTCGTTATTCCGTCAGTTTAGACGTTGTTGGTTTGTGACTAATGTCTGATTTCAAGAATTGCAAGGGTCATTCATGCTCACTCTTGATGGTGTGGATATGTTAGCCAAAGTGGTAATCATCTCTTGTACATGTGTGGAAGTTGCTTGGGGCTCCCGACCGAGGGATAAGCAAGACGTATTCTTATCTTGAGCATTGCACCATTTGCATTGCTCGAATCCCTATAGCATTACAAATTCTTGTGTGACTCCGTCTGAATCTTTTTCCATGTGATAATCAAGAATGTTCTACAGAGGCATTTCTCATTCTCAAGCTATTGCTTCATATCATGTGTCATCTCTTCCCGGAATTTTCTTCTCAGTGGCCTTTGCTCGTCAATAGAGAAAGAAAGAATATGGGAAATGAACCGATGTAATTTCAAGGCCTTATGCTCACTTATATCCCTGATTGTTGGTATCTCAGTTGGTGTTTAGGGTCTTCCTCACCACATATAGATCTTGAGTTCGATGATAATGCAATATTCTTTCAGTCATGATGGTGATTACTGTTCTAGCATCTATATTTGGGGCTCCCGACCGAGGGATAAGCAAGACATTGTCTATCTTGAGCATTGCATCATTTGCATTACTCGAATCCCTAAAGTAAGGCAAAAATATCACAACTCTTGTACGCCTTTGTTAGAATATTCTTCTAGGAAGTAATCTAAAGTGCGTGGAAGGAATATATGATAATGCTAAGTGGCTACCATGTTGGGGCACCTAGCCGTTCAATTGAAGGTGGTAGGACATTCAAAGGCAGAATTCAAGTTCTCATTGATTTTAGAACAACCAGGTCCACTACAAGAGTTTATGCATATACTGAAGTCTCAATGGGGTATCAAAACTGCAAAAGGAATTCGAGAGCAATAAGTCCATACGGAGTCAAGTCTCCTCAACAATGGCATTCATTTAAGATCTTTATTGCATTCTCATTTGTAACATTTCATTGTTTGTTTAAGCATTGCTAGCATGTAAAAATTTGTTAATTTCTGAATGAAAATCATAATGCATTGTTTATGTTTGTCTTGAAGTGATCCATTCGTTTTCATAAAAAAAATGTTTTGGCATTACGATACCAACTTACTAATCGCTTGCTTAGGCAAAGAGCGGAGGGAGAATGATGAAAAGAAATGCAAAATCCCTAATTGTGTTTTTGAATAAAACCCTACTGAGGATGTACAGGCATTGTTTCAAATCCCCAAACACCGGAGATATAAGGGAGATAGACCCTCGTTAACCCCTTTGAGCCTTGAAGTAGGAGTTTCTTTTCTGATCAGAAAAAAAAACCTTTATCTTAACCCTGGGGCAGGGTAGTGTTCATTTAACTTGATCAAGTGTTCAAAACTCACGAATGATATGCATCTAAGGATACAACAATGGTTATCCTTCAAAAGGTTGAGGAGAGTAAAAACCGTGATGGTTACCCTTCACCTACCAAGAGGTCAGAAGATGACGATACCACAATGGTAATTCTTCATCAATCATAGAATGAGGCAGTCGCAATCACTTCCAACGAATCGAAGACAATGAGAGGTCACACGACTTGTTCAAAAAAAAAAGAGCAAAAAAATATGGCAAAAAAAAAATGAAAAGAAAAAAGTGATGAAAGAAAAGAATATAGCAATAAAAGGAAAAATGATGATGAAATAAAACGAGAACAAAGTCGTGTGATAATGAATCAAAAGAATAAAAGGTGAGCGAATGCCATGTCCGAAAAACCTCATTGATTCCTCAACCATTTCAAAATTCCTTGTGAGGGATGAACACTCATGTTGAGTTAATTGAACTTAGGAGTGGAGAACATCACGAAGGGGGTGGGCACCAAATAATTTTGAGCCTAAAAATCCTTTGTTTCTAAAAACCATGAACCAGGCCAAGTTACAACCCTTAAAAGTCCTAATTGAAGTAGGGTTTATTTCGAAGACGCACTTCAATGAGATAGCATTTAGCTGACTCCCAATGAAGCGTAACACATATCCATGTTGGTATCGTATGCCCGCTTTATCATTTCATTCACAAGAGGTGGCCACCTCATTGCATAAAAAGTTTTTAAACTTCAAGACTAGCATAGGCTTTGCATTAGAATTATCATTCTTATAATCAACATTATTTTGCATACAAAACATTTGCTTAAACATCAAGGAAGTTTCTATGATGAGAATCCATGAAGAGATTGATCATGTCAGAGTAAAAGAGACTTGAAAACTCCGTAGAGTAAAAAGCAATCATTTCAGAGACTGATATCAAGGGGCATGATACCTGAAGACTCCATTGAGCATAACCAGTTGATACCTTCTTTGATTGGTTACCCTGAGGGGAGAAGTCTGAATATTCTATTGAGCATGAGCAGTGGGTACTCTCTTTGATTGATTACCCTGAAGGTTTTGAATGCTGTTTTGAGTGTGGTAAAGTTACTTCCACGATTTGTGGGATCTTAAGGGAAGTAAAAATCGAGGATTCTGATAAGATGTACATAATCAGGGGCAGTCACGACGAGGAATCTCTCTCGTGAGTTCAGCGTATCTGGGGCAAGCAAATCAAGGTTTGACATTTCAAATTCGACCAATCAGGGTTAATCAAGTCGAGGAATCTCTCTCTTGATTTCAATCAATCTGAAGTAGTGACGTCGAGGAATCTCTCAAACTCACTCAATCTGGGGCAGTTACGTCGAGATTCGACAAATCTCTTCAAGGATCCGTGGATCAAGAGAAAGAATATTTCAAATGCTTGGATATGCTGGGGCAAATTATGTCAAGTAAGCGTGGTGTAGAGATCCTTTTGAGACAAATGTCTTCGTAAGTTAGGCAGCCTGGGGCACAATATTTTGGTTTGTATTGAAGGAACCGCTGTTCACTTGTAAAGTGCAGTTAGCCATCACAAAATGGATGAGTATCATAACACTTCCCCCCAGCAAGATGCCTAAAGTTACTCTCTCCCCAAGCATAGGAGTTTATTTCTCCTGAGAGTTGGTTCCGTTCCTCGAGCATGGGAGTTTATTTCTCCTAAAAAAAATCTCTCCCCGAGCATAGGAGTTTATTTCTCCTGGAAAAGTCACTCCCCGAGCATAGGAGTTTATTTCTCCTGAGAATTCCTTCTCTCCCCAAGTATAGGAGTTTATTTCTCCTCGGAGTTGTTCCACTCATCCCATAAAGAGTTCCTCATCAAGGTTTCTCATCCCTAACATGGTAAATTGAGGGAATCTCCTCAAGCTAAAAATTCTCCGAGCTATGGCACATGGTGAGAAGTCGGAAATTATTCTTCAAATCAACAATCAGAAGTATATCCTGCAAGTTAAAAGTCCAATGTCTATTGGCACCCCCACAGAGTTCTTAACACTAAGGGGATTCTCCCTGGTTTTTACCTCTCCGGAGGTCAGAGACAAAGTTCGATCGACAAGTCAGCGGAATATTCTCTAAAGGGCCCTCGTTATCTTTGCATTGCATGTACATTGCATCTACAAAAACGCGTAGCATTTCCATCAATATGGAGCATTACGCCATGAAAAAAAATCAAACATGCATAAGCCAAGTTTGTTTGTGCTCCAAAGGCACAAGATAATATATATCCCCAGAAGAAGTCTCACTTTCTCCCTCCAGTGCGGATTGGATACAAAGTCATTCTTCGTCAAGATCATTGTCTCTATGGTTATTTCCCGTCTTCTGAGCTCAATTGTTTGGATAACCCATACTTTGTGTGTAGGCAATTCGAATGATTGTCACTCGTGTAGATTTACACCCCGCCTCTTGGCCTGAGGGAACCATGTAGTTCTTATGTTCCGTGAATAATAATACCTCCTTCAAAGTCCAGTGTTTACTGGCATCATTTAATAGAGTCTGGTCGTCACCAGTCCTCTCTTTGTATTCACTTTTCGTGAGTCCCCTTACTGCTTTTTGCATAAGGGATGTCTCTTGCTTCTTGCAAGTTCGTCTTGATTATTTTCCCGTATGATGCGTGCATATTAGAGTGCGAATGAGGGTGGGCATTCAACCCATTTCATTTTTCAATCATTTGGGTAATCATACTTGGTGTGTGGCAACTCGAGTGAATGCCACTCTTGAAGAGTACACCCCGCCTTTTGGCCTGAGGGATCCATGTAACTTTTATGCTTCGCAAGCATCAACATCTCCGTGAATGTTCAGTGGTTACTGTCATCCGCGTGTCGAGTCTAGTCGTTACTAGTCTTGTTTTGGTTATTTTCCTGCATGCCGCGTGCATAATAGAGTGCGAATGAGGGTGGGCATTCAACCCATCTCATTTTTCAATCATTTGAAATCCATACTATGTGTGTGGCAATTCGAATGATTGCCACCCTTGAAGGGTTACACCCCGCCTTTGGCCTGAGGGATACATGTAATTCTTATGCTTCGCAAGCATCAATATCTTCTTGAAAGCCTAGTGTTTACTGGCATCCCCTGATTGATTCTAGTTGTCACTAGCCTTTCTTTAAGTCAAGCCCAATGGTTATTGGCATCGCCTTCGAGTCTAGTGTTCATAAACATCTCCAATAAGAGTCTAGTCGTTACTAGTCTTCTTCAGTAAAGTCCAATGATTATTGGCATACCTTTTCAGATCTAGAGCCACCCTACGGCTGTGTCTCTCTTTTTCAAGTCCAACTAAGGTTAGCAGTTTGGTAGATTCCCCTACGGCTAGTTTCTTCCTTTTGGAGTCGTCCTACGGCTACGTCTCTTTTTAAAGTCTAACTAAGGTTAGCAATCAGGATCGGATTCCCCTACGGATGGTTTCATCCTTGTTGAGTCACCCTACGGCTGTGTCTCTCTTTTTCAAGTCTAACTAAGGTTAGCAGTTTGGTAGATTCCCCTACGGCTGGTTTCTTCCTTTTGGAGTCGTCCTACGGCTACGTCTCTTTTCAAAGTCTAACTAAGGTTAGCAATCAGGATCGGATTCCCTTACGGCTAGTTTCATCCTTGTTGAGTCACCCTACGGCTGTGTCTCTCTTTTTCAAGTCTAACTAAGGTTAGCAAAGTTGGTAAGATTCCCCTTCGGCTGGTTTCTTCCTTTTGGACCCACCTGCGGCTGGCATCCTTTGTTCAAGTCTAACTGAGGTTAGCAATAGGATCGGATTCCCCTTCGGCTGGTTTCATCCTTTATCGAGTCACCCTTCGGCTGTGTCTCTTTTTGAAGTCTAACGGAGGTTAGCAGAATAGGATCGGATTCCCCTTTGGCTGGTTTCATCCTTTATCGAGTCACCCTTCGGCTGTGTCTCTTTTTGAAGTCTAACAGAGGTTAGCAAAATAGGATTGGTTTCCCCTTCGGCTGGTTACATCCTTTATCGAGTCTCCCTTCGGTGGTGTCTCTCTTTGAAGTCTAACTGAGGTTAGCAAAATAGGATCGGTTTCCCCTTCGGCTGGTTACATCCTTTAGCAAGTCGCCCTTCGGTGGTGTCTCTCTTTGAAGTCTAACTGAGGTTGGCAAAATAGGATCGGTTTCCCCTTCGGCTGGTTACATCCTTTATCGAGTTGCCCTTCGGTGGTGTCTCTCTTTGAAGTCTAACTGAGGTTAGCAATTAGGATCGGATTCCCCTTCGGCTGGTTTCATCCTTTATCAAGTCACTCTTAGACTGTGTCTCTTTTTGAGTATTAACTGAGGTTAGCAACCTGTTTAAGGTCCACCTTCGGTTGGTATCCTTTGATGATACTCAATACTTTTTGCTGTACCATAGAATGCATATTTTGATGGTACTTTCGGGGTATTTAATCCACTCGCACCTCAAATGTCCAGAATTGGTATTGTTCGTACATTCGGGTCCAAGAAGATTGAATAGGGGCAGCTGTTGCACCCAAAAATTTGCCTATCTTAATTTATTTGTAATTGGCTTAAGTTGCACATTTTATTTGCATGTTTCCACTAGGTCATCTAACACGTCATGCATCATTCATTATTGAAATATGCATAGGAACAAGGATTTGGAAAGCTTAAGGTTTCCTATCCAGTTTGGGATGAGCATGACAATTAAATTATGATCATTCTGGCACTTCAAGCAAGGGAAACGTGAGTCCGTTATGCTGGGTATGAGAGTTTGAATTCGAAGAGATATAAGGTGGATTTGCATTCGGAGATTGGATTGAGGTTCTCTAATGCATGCTAAAAAGGAAGATTCATTCATGTCGGTTTGGTTAAAATGTAATCTACAAGATCACTAAGTTCATCATATTCATCGATTCAAGTTTCATTATTTCCTTGCACCATTGGTTTACAAAAGGATTTGGGATTTCATTTGAAAGTTCGTTCGAGGTCATATCATTCATTATTTCATTCATGCAACTATGAACCAAAAGCCATCTCGATTGATACGCATCACTATTGTTTCATATTGTTTACTTTCAAAAATGGAAGCGCAAATGGAAAGGACTTCCATGAAGATCAATGCTTATCTCAAAAAGTCAATTGTATATTCATAAAGGTCCATACCAAAAATTCAAAGTTTATCATACAATTCAAGTACAAATCATTATGGGTCTTACTCATTACAAGGAATTGAAAGAAATATAAGAAAATGTTATCAGCTTCACAAATTCAAGAAACATGGCCTTTTTGGATAACATATATCCATAAGTTCATCAATTAATTCTTCACATCCGGGCACAAGATTAAAGCTGTACAAACACAACAACAACAGTTACAAGAAAAGTAGTTGAATGGCCTTTCCGGATTCGTTTCTACTTGCAATTGGTCTTGATGTCAGCCTTGGCAATCTTCATCATCATATGTATAGTTGAATTCTTGGTTTCACATGGCAGTGCATCATCGCATATCTCCTGGAAAAAAACAAACACTCATGGCAGCATCTTGGTTGAGTCCATTATTAACAGGGGCAATGGGTTGGGTACCCGGTTTGGTCTCTTTGTTATATGCAGATAAAGAAATAAACAGTTTCAAAACTAACATAACCAGAACCATTAACCATTCACCACACATCTCTTCTAAACAGCCCATGTATAAATTAAACCAAGTAACAATAGCCCTGCAACAAAACATCCATACCATACTACAAGTCAGCTTCGTACCAAAGTCAGGGCCTACACTTACAGCCAAGTTCATATCAAAACCAAATTAACCACATTCCAGTCATCATGCTATTATGCAGCTAATTCAACCACAGCTATTATGCATACAGGATTCAAATCTCACAAAATTCAAGAGCATTATACATCAAACCAACAATCAGTGCATAACAAGTTCAAGGAAGAATCCCATATTTCAGACAGAATCTCACATTAGATAATTCACTTCACACATTCAAGCATCCTTCATATCAAAAGTATACAGGTCCAATCCTAATGACTTCAACCCCACCTATAACCTTCACTAACCAATAACTGTCAATTAACACTAATCCCTCCAAACTCTCTTTCAAATTTCACTCTCATAACTAACTTGTAACCACCTTCTAAACAACCTAACTAACTTAGTTTCACTTGTAACTAACTTCTAACATCAATAACCAACCTATACCTAACTGATAACTAACCACAAATCAGTTACAAAACTCAACAGAAATAACAGAACCATTCAACAGAGTAATAACAGGAAGAAGGGGATTGAGAACTAACATATAACAGAAAAAGTCATAAATAACTAACCTTCAAAAAACGGATCTTCTTCATCTCTATATAACAGAGCTCACTCTCCATCACCTTCACCTTGAATCATCTTCATCATTCTCTCTCTCTCTCTCTCTCTCTCTCTCTCTCTCTCTCTCTCTCTCTCTCTCAGAAAATCACAACCTTCTTCCATCTTCTTCACATCTTCAACAAAAAAAACTCAGAAAGCTAATCTTCAACAAACTCTCTCCATGATCTTCAATCACCACCAAAATCTCCAATCTCGCTGAATCTTCTTCAACACTTCTTCGACCTTCTGAGAATCTAAGAACAAGGAAGAAGAGAATCAGAAGAAGACTCCACGCTCCAATCTTTCGGTCTCACAGACGCGACACACACAAAAAAAGCTCCGAGGTTCAGAAAGGAGGAAAATACGAAATTTCGGAGAAGAAGAAGAAGAAGAAAACTTACCGGAAATCAAAGTTTGCTTACTGCATTTATTTCGCTTCAATCGATCGCGTGAGGCCTTATCTCTGGATTTCTCAAGTTCTCATCTTCTTCTACACACCAGATAATCTTGCACCGTTGCTTTCCGTTTTCAAGTTTTGCTGCGTGGTTTCGATTGATCGGAAAGGGCGAGCTTGAGAGAACACCGTTATCGCGTCTGAGTTCCTGTAAGAGACTGAGAGTTTGAACCAAGAGTATGAAGCAGAGAGGTAAGAGAGGACGCGGCTCCATTTTTGTTGTTCATAACGGCGGAGAAATGGAATTTCGCCGGAGAAGAGCGAACAAAGAGAACGTCGTCGGTAACGAGATGAGAGGGAGTGTCTACTCCGTTTGACGGTGTTAGCGGCGGCGATGTTGATCGGAGAAGACACGATCTCAGGCGGCGCGCCTCTGTGGCTTCAGAGAGTGAGATGAGTCTGAGATATACGAACGGTCACACACTGAACCCTAAATCCTCTTTCTATTGGATTTTTATTAATTGAATTAATTGACGTTAAATCTTAATTAATTAGTAAATGAATGTTAACATAATGTTTATATTGATATGATTAATGAGGTTAATGTGAATCAATCTGATTAATTAGAAATAAGTTGGATTAATGTCATTAAGATCAAATTTGAATCTGAATAATTGAGTTGGTTTGAATGTTGCTGGGCTTTGTTCACGAAATTGTAACTCACACCCCCTCTAGGCCCACGAACCATTCATTTTTGGCTAATGAAAATCCGCAACAACAACAAAATGCTCTTTGGGCCAATGCTATTCGTGTACCCCCTGAGCCCATAACACCTTTATTTTTTTTGCTAGCCAAGCTGAAACAAAAAACAAGCTGATGGGCCTATCCTTGGCCCTGCGCCCAGCTTATTGACTGCACCATTGTTTTACACTTAAACCCCCCTGTGTGCATAATTCATGTTAGATTTAGTGTTTTTTTAACTAGTTTGTTCTCCATCATTTTTAGGTAATAAAAACTGACATAGAAAACAATAAAATTGTTAGTTTTAGGGTTAATAGAAAATAACATAGTTAGGCTTGAATTAGATTTCCCTTATTAACAAAAAATCATAAAAATAGTAGTATTTTTAGGTTAACTTTGTACTAATGTTTGAATTGTTTTTGTATCATTTCCATGCTATTTGTTGCATAATTGTTGTGTGATTTTGTTACTTGTTTTTGGCCATATTTTTTGGTCTACTTTGTTAATACCATTTTAATGCTCCCTTTAGAATTAGAAGTAGGAATTAGAATAACTTATATTAGAGAATAGGTTAGTTCCCCTTTGTTCATTCTTTTCTTTTTCAACATTAAAACATTAACAAATAGAGATGCGAATCACATTAAGAAAGTGATAGAGAAATGAGTGGGATTCATTCCCTAATCTGTTTCTCAATCACTTAGTGGCATAGAAATGAGTGGGATTCATTCCCTAATCTGTTTCTCGGTCACTACTTAATGGGAGAGAAATGAGTGGGATTCATTCCCTAATCTGTTTCTCGAACATTAATTAATGGGATAGAAATGAGTGGGATTCATTCCCTAATCTGTTTCTCGAACATTACATAATGGGATAGAAATGAGTGGGATTCATTCCCTAATCTGTTTCTCGATCATTATACATTTTATGTGATTCAACTCGCAAAGTAAATTCCCTTAAAAAAAACACCCAACCAAAAACACCTTAAAATACTTAATAAAGGCTCAAATTAAAACAAAGTGACGAACTGGTGCGAAACCTTGTATTGGGTTTTGTTCATCATGTAGTTACATAAAAAACACAAACCCAATATTATTTTCTCCCTAAGAACAAGTTAAGTCCTTTCCAAAAGTAGGCGTATAAGTCTCCAAAGGTCGAGCATCATGGATCGCGACCTTAACCTCTGTTCAACTAAAAAACATAAAAACAAACAAAAACTAAAGAGGCGAACTACGGTAGCTCTGATTCCTGGTAAGGGATACGTAGGCATTGGGTCGCGGGGCCTAAGCGAGCACACTTGTAAATAATTCCTTCTTTTCCCCGTATTTCTTTTGCATTCATTCGCATTTAGGTTTAGACATAGATACACCCTTTAGATAGAAACAAACATAGGTGGATACCATCGAGTACGATGGGCGTGAGGGGTGCTAGCACCTTCCCCTTGCGTAACCGACTCCCGTACCCTATTCTCTGGTCGAAAGACCTTGTGTTTTGTTCTGAGTTAGGTTTCCTGGTATTCCTTTCCCTCGATGGGATAAATATATTAGTGGCGACTCTGATTCCATTTTTCGCGGTAGCGACATTGTCATGGAGATGATTTAAATCCTAAGAGATCATATGAAGCTTACTTGAGGCCTTGATACATCCTTTCTCCTTAGCAAATCCAAAACCCTAATTTGAGGACCCTTTGATTAGGAGAGTGCGCCTTAGGTTAACCCTTGAGGCTTGAATCATTGTATGAGTTTGAAGGTGAAATGAAATGGGAAAATTTTAGGGTATGACAGATTCCAACAGTCAAACTTACAAGCTTGTTTATAGGTTTTGGGTTCTGTAAGGGAACTAATGGATAGGAAAAACTGTTTGTGACATGGACTACATTTGTCATAGGACAGTACAGAAGAAAGAGGGTAAGGAGAGTTACCTGAATTAGATGCTGGCAGCATTGAGGATAGCAAATTGCAGTGATATTCAATGAGATAAGCTGGTGGTTTTGTGAGTCTGTTAGATTTTCTGGTTGGTACAGAAGGGGAAGCAGGAGAGGTTATGTCATGTGGTAAAGGAGGTAATTGTTGAGGAGAGGGAGAAGAGGTGATGTCATGTGTTGGAGGAGGTAAATTATGAAGAGATGGAGGAGAGGTGGGTTCATTTGGTGAAGTTAAGGATGGTGGAATATCTGTGAGAATGTCAAATGTGTCAATGGTATTTGTATTAGGGTTGATACTGACAAAATTATTTTCATGTGGAGGTGAAGCAAAAGAAAAGATAGTTTCATGGAAGGTTACATTTCTTGAAACATAAAATTCAGTGGTGAGGGGATCATAAAGGAGGTAGCCTTTGGTGCCTTCCCTAAATCCAAGAAAGATGGATTTTCTTGCCCGTGGAGCAAATTTTGTTCTATTGTTGTGTAAGGTCGAGGAGTATGCAAGACATCCAAAAACTTTTAAATGATTAAGGCTGGGAGAAGTAGAATGAAGCATTTGATAAGGGATGAGATTGTTTAAAAGAGGGGTGGGAAGTCTGTTGATAATGTGAATAGCTTGTCGTATCGAGAGGTGCCAGAGGTTATGAGGGAGGTGAGAGTGAAAAGAAAGAGCACGTGTAACATTCAAAATGTGTTGGTGCTTTCTTTCCACGATGCCATTTTGTTGAGGTGTTTCAACACATGACCTATGATGGATGATACCTCTAGAAAGGTAAAAACTAGTCATGAGAAACTCAGGCCCATTGTCACTACGAATACATTTGAGTTTCTTATTGTCGCACGCTCGCGAAAAATGAACAGAGTCGCCACCAATATATTTATCCCGTAAGGGAAAGGAATATCAGAAAACCTAACAAAGGAAGGAACAGGGTCTTACGACCAGAGAATCTAGGTGCGGGAGTCGGTTACGCGAGGGGAAGGTGCTAGCACCCCTCACGCCCATCGTACTCGATGGTATCCACCTATGTTTGTTTCTATCTAAAGGGTGTGTACTATGTCTATGTCTATATATGCGAATGAATGCAAAATGTAGGGAAAATAAAGAATTGTACTCGCACGGGCCCTACCCCGCTGCCTACGTATCCTTTTCAGGAATCAGAGTTACCGTAGCTCGGCTAAAGATTTTCTGTTTGTTTTTGTGTTTTTTAATTGGGCGGAGTCAACGTTCACGTTCTTGCATAAGGGAAGACCTACGATGCGTACGAACGGAAATGACATTGCCCTTAGGTGCCAACGAGGCAAAAGAAAAAGAAATGATTGGTTTGTGTCTTTTAGGGTAGATGAGTGATGAACAGTTCCCAATACCGGGCCACTCACCACTTTCTCTACTTTGCTTTAGTCTGAACCATTGTTAGGTGTTTTAAAGTGTTTTTGTTTGTGTGTTTTTTAAGGGAATTTACTTCACGATTCGAATCACATAAAATGTATAATGATCGAGAAGCAGATTAGGGAATGAATCCCACTCACTTCCATCCCATTGTGTAATGTTTGAGAAACAGATTAGAGAATGAATCTCACTCATTTCTCTCCCATTAATTAATGTTTGAGAAACAGATTAGGGAATGAATCCCACTCGTTTCTCTCCCATTAAGTAGTGACCGAGAAACAGATTAGGGAATGAATCCCACTCGTTTCTATGCCACTAAGTGATTGAGAAACAGATTAGGGAATGAATCCCACTCATTTCTCTATCACTTTCTTATTGTGATTCGCATCTTCCTTTTATTAATGTTTTAAAGAGTTGAAAAAGAAAAAAGAATGCAAAAGGGAACTAATCCTAAATTCTAATCTAAGTTATTCTAATCTATAAATGGCCCTAAGGTCAAGGATAACTATCCTATCTCAATTCCTCTTAACAAAGAAGGAAGAGTCTAAGGGAACATGGCAAGCAATAGTAAGGAATAAGCAACATCAAAGCAAGAAATGAGAGGCTAAGCATGGAAACAAGAGAGGGAAGCCTCAAGTCAGTAGCAAAACAAGGGATTGAATGTCCCAAATCAAATACAAAAGCACCACGGTATCATACAAAAATATCCACAAGAAGTTACCAAAGTATCGCGTGCATCGTTACTTACCAATTAGCGGGCAAACATCGATTAATCAAAACCAAAGCAAGTGAACACAATGAGCTAGGCCTCAAGTCAGTAGCAAACTCATTCATTTAGTCCTAATATCTCATGTTAATCTATATTAGTCAATTAGCATGAAGCAAGACAAAACTCTAACCAAAACTAGACAACACTAGGTTAATACTAGCTAAACGGTTTCAAATTGTGAATGAAGTTAGAAACGTGCAATCAAATGGTACAAGTCAGTAGAAAATAGCCTCTACTAGATGCCTAAACAACCACAAAATCATGCCAAGAAGTTTCACACAAAATTACGGGTCATTTGTACAAGTTACGGTGCAATCATCAACCAAAAACAAGTTATTTACATGTGCGAAAGAAAAATCGAGTAAAATGGGAAAACATGATTTAAAATTTTCAATTCCAGGTTTTAGGACCTCTAAACATCCCTAATTATATGTACAAAAAGGAACCAACATTATTGCATGAATGCATTTCAATTTGAGAGCACAAACGTCACAATTGTCTATTAGAAACGCATGTTAATCGAGTCAAACAACACTAACCAAATACCAATCAAAACAAAGAATTAGGGGTTCATCTTTTACACACAACATCATGGGTTAGTCTACAGCAATCATACAAAAATTGGTGGTTAAATTCTGTTCCTAAGGTGTTAAACGAAATTACTTTGCAAAATCTATCGAAATCAAGAGAAACATGAACATACCAAAGTAAATGATTTATTAAAAATAACGAACTAATTTTTAAAAATCTATAAAAAATTCCACAATTATGTATACACATAAAACTATCTAAACCATATTTTTGTTTATTTTTTATTGCGTGGAAAAATGATTTAGTAAGCAAAAGTTGGAAAGGAAACAATTTCTAAGCAATGTGCAAATCTGCCTAAGTCTGGGGGGTGAGAAAGTAAAGATGAACTGAACTATAAACTAGTTGTCAGTGCATGGGCCTGATTCCTGGGGGGTGGGGGAAGTAACTGACGTTAGGCCCAGATTCAATGGTATACAGATTTTTGTTTCAGATTTTTATGATTCCAAAAACGCGGTGCTGGGCCATGGTGGGGGTGTGAACATGAATTCGTATTAGGCCTAAGAGTTTGCATTGTTCAGATTTTTTTTCTATCAGATTATCAACTAGATTCTAATATTCCCATTAATTCCAACTAATCTCAATTAGAATAAGCTAATTGCAATTAATCTCCATAATTAATAAAAGATAGCAAATGGAAGTTAGGGTTACCAATTGAGACGATTCAACTTCTTCACGCTCTCCTTCCTTTCTCCAACGAGCTCGCGGCGACGGTGAAGGCACGGTGGAGAATCTTTCTTCTCCGATCAGACACGCAACATCGTCCGGCCACTCTACCTCATTCTCAATCTCCGATTAGGAGTTTCGATAGGTCCTCTCCTCTCTCGCATCTCCATCTCGCCAATCTCTCAATCTCCGATCAGACTTCAGGTCGATTGCTTCTCTTCGTAGGTGCTTTTCTTCTCTATGTTCACGATGCGCGATGATGATGAGGTGTGTTGTTGTTGTTTTGTTGATGACGATGCATTGAGACTGCAGAGAACTGAAGGTGAAGGTGTGGTGATGAATCAATCGCGGATCCGATGGTGATGATGATGTTGCTTGAAGAGCGTTGTTGAAGATGAGTGAAGGTGATTGAAGCCGTGATGAACGACGTAGATGAATCGATCGAGCAAGATGAAGATTGAGGAATCGTTTGAAGGTGAAATCTCTTCTGTGACAGATTTATGTTATCTTTTTCTGTTGCTAAGTTTCTGCTATCCTTTGTGAATCAGTTCTCTGTGGAATGAGTGATGAAGATCCAAGAGTGTGAAGAATGATGAATGCAGGTCGATGATGGAAGATGAAAGTTCAGGGAGAGGGAAGATTGAAGAATTGGTAGAGAGTGTGAATCGAGAAAGAGAGAGAATTGAAGAGTGTGTGAAGATGGAGAATGAGAGTGAAGTGAAGATGGTAAAGGTTGAGATGAAGATGGAGAAAAGAAGATTGAAGATTGAGGGAGAGTGAGAGCTATGTAGAGGTTAGTTTCATTCTGTTTCTTTTTCTTTTCTGATAATCCAAATCTTCTCCTGCTTCTGTTATGAGCTGTTGGTTATATTCTGTTTTGACGGTTATAAGTTGTTATGAATTGGTTCAGGATTCTGTTAGGCTGTTTAGGAAAGTTAGTTTAGGTGGTTAGAGATTATACCAGGTTGTTAGAGGTTGGAAGTTTTGTTACAAAGTTGGTTAGAGGGTGGTTATGACAGTTAGCTGATTGGTAAATGCTGTTAGGAATCGGTTGTAGAGTGAAATGAAGAATGTGAATTTGGCTTATGTGACTGGTTTTTATTCTGATGTTTGAATGGACTGTGCTTTTGAACTCTTGTATGTTTGCGGGTTGTATTTTGGTTTTCTTTTAGGAATTGCTGCTGACTGTGTGCATTTGGGAGCTGCTGTTACATGGTTCTTTGACTTTATTTGGCTGCCAAGAAGAACACTCCGAGGTTTCCGTATAACAGGATCAAGGCATTCGTTTTCAGGTTAGGAAGCGAAGCCTCAGAAGATTTATAACATGAAAGACGAGTGGCAGGAATTCTAGAACCGTCCCGTATGCCTTTTTCCTGTGAGTTCCACAACATTTTGGTATGGCGTAACAATGGCACTTAACAGTAGGTATAATTTGCTTCTGATTTTATGCTGAGGTTTTAAATGAACCAAATTTGGATGTTGACCTTGTGCTCGCCCTGTAGGTATTGGAGATGACTGTCATTCAACTCGCACTGAACCGACCTCATGTTGATAGAAATGGTATGGTAAGGTGACTGTTTGTATGTTGCAGGGGCTGCAAAGATGCTAATTCTGTTTTGGCTTTTGTAAATGGTTTATATTTGGAATAGTTGAAAATGGATGCATGTTAATGTGACTTTGAATGCGAAACCGGATGGCTTTGTTGATTTTGTTTGGCTGAATTTTGAACTAGTAATGATGCATTATTGTCTTCCTGTTTTAATGTAGGTATCTCATGTGAATGTGTGCAGGTCCTTTGATATATGGCTGAGATTCTTTGGACGAATACTCAAGAAAGAACTTATATTGCTTAGCCATGAAGAAACTTGAAGCAAGCTGAGATTGGATCATGAAGATGCTCAATGGAAGAGATATAGGTCCAGGAGATTCTGGTCAATGGTCAATAGTTGACAAAAGTCAACTGTTGACTAAAAAGTCAACTGTGACTAAAAGTCAACCATAAACTTTTTGTTGTTGTGATTTTCATGTGTAATGTAATGGATATTGATATTGGATGGAACTTGTATTTTGATAAATTGTGGAATTCTTGAAAGGAAATTGTTTGAATGGAACACTTTGGACCTTTAAAGAGAATTCTCCCTCTAACTTGAATTTGAAGTCCTCATATTTTTTGGTAGATGTCTTTCATAGAATCTCAGGATCATGGTGTGAATGCACCAAGATAATTGTCGAAACAAAAGACTTTGGACACCTTTTATATGTTGACTTCTGTGCAGCTTCTTGAATTCTAACCAACCGAATCAATTTCTCTTTGGCACTCAAATAACAAACCCAACGATGACAAAGATCCAAATAGGGAAATAAATCATATGTCAAAGAATACATGGGAATACTCTGATTACGTGCCAAGCACTTTGTTGTTTTGCATGAGGAATGGGTCCCTGATAGCCACACTTTACACACTATTTCCACACTTTATTATTCACAGAAAGAAGCAGATGTATCAGAAGAATTAGACTGTATTAGATGTAGAACTCTCAAACCATTATGCAACTCTAATCTTTGAACCCATGCTAAATTTACTGATGAATGCCTGTGTATTTAGATGGCCTGATGGAGGTATGTACATGAATGCAAAGCCTAAGCCAGTTAGAAATTAAAGGGTAGGACAAATTTGGGGAATGACAGCTGCCCCTATTTAATCGTCTTAAACCTGAAGGTGAGATTGGCGATAGCCTTTCGAACATTCAAGGTAGGAGAAGATTAAATATCAAAGTACCAGAAATTTGTCCAAAGAGAAGATGGTGTAAATGTTATCCTCATTTTTGGTTTTTGTTTTGATATCTGCTGGGGAAAGAGAGATTTATTACTCTTCTGGTGGAAAAGTTTATGGTAAGGGGTTGAAATGAGGTAGCTTGTAGCGTAGCCAAGGTGCCAATACAAGGTTCTCAATGGAAATGATTGTTGTATGAAACTGTGGTTGGAAAATACGGGTTTGATGGAAAGGTAGGACCTACGATCCGTGACTCGAAACTAGGGTAAGGTCAACGGACCTACGACCCACAAGAGTTGAAAAAAGATGAGGATAAGGTCAACTGACCTACGATCCACAAGAAATGAAAAAGATGAGGATAAGGTCAACGGACCTACGATCCACAAGAAATGAAAAAGATGAGGATAAGGTCAACGGACCTACGATCCACAAGAAATGAAAAAGATGAGGATAAGGTCAACGGACCTACGATCCACAAGAATTGAAAAGGATGAGGATAAGGTCAACGGACCTACGATCCACAAGAATGAAAAGATGAGGATAAGGTCAACGGACCTACGATCCACAAGAAATGAAAAAGATGAGGTTAAGGTCAACGGACCTACGATCCACAAGAAATGAAAAAGATGAGGATAAGGTCAACGGACCTACGATCCACAAGAAATGAAAAAGATGAGGATAAGGTCAACGGACCTACGATCCACAAGAAATGAAAAAGATGAGGATAAGGTCAACGGACCTACGATCCACAAGAAATGAAAAAGATGAGGATAAGGTCAACGGACCTACGATCCACAAGAAATGAAAAAGATGAGGATAAGGTCAACGGACCTACGATCCACAAGAATTGAAAAGGATGAGGATAAGGTCAACGGACCTACGATCCACAAGAATGAAAAGATGAGGATAAGGTCAACGGACCTACGATCCATAAGAATGCAAAGGATAAGGATAAGGTCAACGGACCTACTATCCACAAGAATGCAAAGGATGAGGATAAGGTCAACGGACCTACGATCCACAAGAATGAAAAGATGAGGATAAGGTCAACAGACCTACGATCCACAAGGATTGGCAAAGGATGAGGATAAAGTCAACGGACCTACGATCCACAAGAAATGAAAAGATGGGGATAAGGTCAACGGACCTACGATCCACAAGAAAATTATTGAAAGCACTTAGACTGGGGATTGGGGATTGGTAAAACCAAGTATCGGCACCGTGGGTGGAGGAGGTTTGTAATGGAGTAGCAGATATCAATTGGAGTTTGTAAGGACACTTTATGTGGGGATGTATCATTGTCTTGATTGAGGGATGATTTGCATTATCTGGCTTATGCTTTGTATGCATGTTTGAATTTTTCTACGGCGTAATGCTCCATTTTGATGGATATGCTACGCTTTTGAGGATACAATGTTATATGCGGTGAATACTATATGCAGAGTGCCAAATAAAGGCATTAGCGAGGTAAACACCAGGGAGAATCCCCTTAGTGTTAAGGACCATGTGGAGGTGCCAATAGATATTGGACTTTGATTTGTAAGATGCATTTTTCTTTGACTTGAAGAATGATTTCTGACTTCTCACCATGTGCCACTGCTTGGAGGATTTTCAGCTTAAGGAGATTCCCTTGATTCACCATGTTGGGGATGAGAAATCCAGATGAGGAGCCTTGATTAGGGAAGTAGGACAACTCCTAGGAGAAATAAACTCCTATGCTTGAGGAATGGAACAAACTCTCGGGAGAAATAAACTCCATGCTTGGGGAGAGACCAAGGTTCCAGGAGAAATAAACTCCTATGATTGGGGAATGGATCAAACTCTCAGGAGAAATAAACTCCTACGCTTGGGAGAGACCTAGTTTCCAGGAGAAATAAACTCCTATGATTGGGGAGAGAACAAAATAACCCAAGAGATTGTGCCCCAAGCTTCACGACCCATGAAGGAGTTTGCACTATAGAATCCTTGGAGAGATTTGTCGAATCTCGACGTAACTGCCCCAGATTGGTCAAACTCAAGAGATATTCCTCGACTTGATTGCCCCAGATATGTTGAACTTGAGAGGTCAAACCTCGACTCAACTGCTCCTGATTAGGTACATCTTACTAGAATCCTCGAGCTTTCATTGTTTTGAAGTCAAACAAACATGGAAACCACTTTACCACGCTCAACGGAATCTTCAAACTCTTCCCCTCAGGGTAGTCAAAGAATGCATTAACTGTTCATGCCCAACGGAGTTTTTAGAGGATCTTCCCCTTGATGGTCAACATTTGAAATGATTTAGCTTTTACTCCTCGGAGTTCTCAAGTCTCTGGTGCTTTGACATGATCAAGTTGCTCACTGATTCTCATCCTGAAATTTCTTTGATGTTTAAGCAGATGTTTGTATGCAAAAGAATGTTAATTCTAAGAACGATGATTCTAATGCAAAGCCTATGTTAGTCTTGAAGTTTTAAAACTTTTTATGAAATGAGGTTGCAACCTCTTGTGACCGAATCACTAGTTGACACAACCTCGATTTTTTGCATACGGAAGATAAAGCAAGCATACGATACCAACATGGATATGTGTCACGCCTCATTGGGAGTCAGTTAAACGCTATCTCATCGGAGTGTGCTTTCGAAATAAACCCTACTTCAATTAGGACTTTTAAGGGTTGTAACTTGGCCGGGTTCACGGTTTTCAGAAAACAAAGGATTTTAGGCTCAAAATTATTTGTACCCACCCCCTTCGCGATGTTCTCCATTCCTATGTTCAGTTAACTCGACACGAGTGTTCATCCCTCACAAGGAATTTGAAATGGTTGAGGAATCAATGAGGTTCTTTGGACATGGCGGTCACTCACCTTTTCTCTTCTGGTTCATTATCACACGACTTTGTTCTCGCTTGGCAATTTCATCATCTTTTTTCTTTTGCCATTTTATTTTCATCTTTTTTTTATTTTCATTATTCTTTCGCCATTTTTTTTTGCTCTCCTTTTTTTTGAACAAGTCGTGTGACCTGAATCTCTGAATTTATTGGAAATGAGTGACTTCCTGAGTCTTTGATTGATGAGGGGTTACCATTGTGGTATCGTCATCTCTTGATCTCCTGATGGAATAAGGATAATCATTGCGGTTTTGACATTCCTCAACCTTTTGGAGGATAACCATTGTTGTATCCTTAAATGCATGCCCTTCTGGTGAGTTTTGAACACTCGATCAAGTTAAATGAACACTACCCTGCCCCAGGGTTAAAATAAAGGTTTTTATGATTAGAAAAGAAACTCCTACTTCAAGGCTCAAAGGGGTTGACGAGGGTCTATCTCCCTTATATCTCCGGTGTTTGGGGATTTGAAATAATGCCTGTACATCCTCAGTAGGGTTTTATTCAAAACACACGATTAGAGATTTTGCATTTTTTATTTTTCATCATTCTCCCTCAGCTCTTTGCCTAAGCAAGCGATTAGTAAAGTTGGTATCGTAATGCCAAAACATTTTATGAGTGATAACGAATGGATTACTTCAAGACAAACATAAGCAATGTATTTTTATTTTCATTCAATGATTAACAAGCTTTTACATGCTAGCAATGCTTAAACAAACAATGAAATGTTACAAATGAGAATGCAATAACGAAACTAAATGAATGCCATTGTTGAGGAGACTTGACTCCGTCTGGACTTATTGAGCTTGAATACTTTCTGCAATTCCTTCCAAACACTTCAGATTACTTCCAAAGAAAACTCCAACGAAGTCACCCAAGAGTTGTAAACTTTTGCCTTACTTTTAGGGATTCGAGCAACGCGAGTGATGCAATGCTCAAGATAAGAATACGTCTTGCTTATCCCTCGTGCGGGAGCCCCAAGCATAGATGTTGGAGTAGTAATCACCATCATAAATGGAAGAACCTTGTATGGTCATCAAATTGAGGAGATCTATTTGTGGTGAAGAAGACCCAAAACACGAATCTTAACCAACTGAAAGTCTGACAAACGAGGAAGCAACTGGGCACAAGGCAATAGAATCACATCAATTTGTTTCTCATATTCTTTTGTCTCTATTAACAAGCGAAGGCCATTGAGAAGGAAATTCTGAGAAAATGTAACTGGGATATGGAGCAGAACCTTGAGGATGAGAAGCATTATGAAGAACACTCTTGATTACCACACGGAAGAAGATTCTGACGAAGTCACATAGGAATTTGTAATGCTTTTAGGGATTCGAGCAGTGCGAATGGCGCAATGCTCAAGATAAGAGTACGTCTTGCTTATCCCTCGTGCGGGAGCCCCAAGCAACTTCCACACATGTACAAGATATGATTACCATTTTAGCTTCAATATCCAAACCATTCGGAGTGAGAGTTAATGAGCCTTGCAATTCTTGATATCAGGCACTAGGCACAAACCAACAATATCTGAATCAGTGGCGTCACGACTTTTTATGGCTTTCAATCTTTTCTCCAAGAGGTGGAACCTTTTGTCAACTTCAATACTCGGAAACTTGAAGACCTCAATGATGTGAATTCTCCTTACCAAGAATAGGAATCTCAACATTATTTCAGACATTCTGATTCATAGGACCTTCTTTTGAGGTGAGATTAACATTGCCTTTGGCCTTTGAAGAACTTGTCTCAACTCTTCTTGTCAGAGAGAAGAGGCTTGAATAACCTCCACACACTAATTCATGTTAGCTCCCATTTTGTTCTTATCTCAGTAAAAAGCCCACAGAGTTGTTCCAATGTTAACTTTTGAGCACATAGCGGTAAGAAGCCAATTGTCTTGTTGATGTCAAAGTCTGAGTAGAAAAGGCCCCCACAAGCTTCTGATAGAACCATGAAATGCATGATAGTATGAATGTATGTTTCATTTATGAGAGATCCTAAAGTCTTTTCACACACTTTCATTTGTCTTTTTTGGAATCAAAGCTTCTCTTTTTTTTTGTATAGAATATCTTTTCTTTTCTTTTTTGCTTTTCTATTTCCTTTTTCTTTTTCTCCTTTTTTTTGGAAATAGACTTTAGGATCTTTCATAAATGGAGTGAATAAAACAATGATGTTATGCAATGCAACAGCATGGGATCAAGGTCCATATAATCTTAGTAACCACTGTACAATCCTCTGAATAACTGATACAGGTCAAATGTCACAGGATCAAAGGTCCGACACCTTTTTGAATACCAGGAAAACCAATAGTCACCAACAGAACAGAATAGTCACCAACGGTACCTGTCATGTATATCCCACCCCACTCACAGGTGAATCTAGGTCAAGGTAGGTCAATGGCTTCCAGCGTTATCAGTTCTCCTGAAACACCATCATTGTCGCAAATACATGCCAACAACGGTATCTCATTTGAACCTCGACTGGTCGTGGGTCTCATGATCGCAATCAACAGAACCTGACATTCTGTTGGCGTCATGACTATCCACTCTATCCTAGGTATCCTATGTGTCACTCTGGCCTGGGTATTGGGCCTTTTACCTCATAGAACAACCCACCCAACCTGCAAACAGAGAAAATATGTGGCCCCCACGGGGACCCATAATATAGTCCAGAATGCGAGAAAGTAAATATGATATGCAAGCAGGAAATGAACATGATATGCAAGCATATATATACAAAATGCAAATATACAAACAGATAAAGAAACACCCAATAAAACGAAACAAACAAAGGCTAGGATCGACTTGCTTAGGTAATCCCCAGCAGAGTCGCCAGCTGTCGCACGCTCGCGAAAAATGAACAGAGTCGCCACCAATATATTTATCCCGTAAGGGAAAGGAATATCAGAAAACCTAACAAAGGAAGGAACAGGGTCTTACGACCAGAGAATCTAGGTGCGGGAGTCGGTTACGCGAGGGGAAGGTGCTAGCACCCCTCACGCCCATCGTACTCGATGGTATCCACCTATGTTTGTTTCTATCTAAAGGGTGTGTACTATGTCTATGTCTATATATGCGAATGAATGCAAAATGTAGGGAAAATAAAGAATTGTACTCGCACGGGCCCTACCCCGCTGCCTACGTATCCTTTTCAGGAATCAGAGTTACCGTAGCTCGGCTAAAGATTTTCTGTTTGTTTTTGTGTTTTTTAATTGGGCGGAGTCAACGTTCACGTTCTTGCATAAGGGAAGACCTACGATGCGTACGAACGGAAATGACATTGCCCTTAGGTGCCAACGAGGCAAAAGAAAAAGAAATGATTGGTTTGTGTCTTTTAGGGTAGATGAGTGATGAACAGTTCCCAATACCGGGCCACTCACCACTTTCTCTACTTTGCTTTAGTCTGAACCATTGTTAGGTGTTTTAAAGTGTTTTTGTTTGTGTGTTTTTTAAGGGAATTTACTTCACGATTCGAATCACATAAAATGTATAATGATCGAGAAGCAGATTAGGGAATGAATCCCACTCACTTCCATCCCATTATGTAATGTTTGAGAAACAGATTAGAGAATGAATATCACTCATTTCTCTCCCATTAATTAATGTTTGAGAAACAGATTAGGGAATGAATCCCACTCGTTTCTCTCCCATTAAGTAGTGACCGAGAAACAGATTAGGGAATGAATCCCACTCGTTTCTATGCCACTAAGTGATTGAGAAACAGATTAGGGAATGAATCCCACTCATTTCTCTATCACTTTCTTATTGTGATTCGCATCTTCCTTTTATTAATGTTTTAAAGAGTTGAAAAAGAAAAAAGAATGCAAAAG
Source organism: Vicia villosa (assembly GCF_029867415.1). Classification (NCBI taxonomy): domain Eukaryota; kingdom Viridiplantae; phylum Streptophyta; class Magnoliopsida; order Fabales; family Fabaceae; genus Vicia; species Vicia villosa. The sequence continues at coordinate 57,182,836 of NC_081183.1, read as the reverse complement.
GGAACTAATCCTAAATTCTAATCTAAGTTATTCTAATCTATAAATGGCCCTAAGGTCAAGGATAACTATCCTATCTCAATTCCTCTTAACAAAGAAGGAAGAGTCTAAGGGAACATGGCAAGCAATAGTAAGGAATAAGCAACATCAAAGCAAGAAATGAGAGGCTAAGCATGGAAACAAGAGAGGGAAGCCTCAAGTCAGTAGCAAAACAAGGGATTGAATGTCCCAAATCAAATACAAAAGCACCACGGTATCATACAAAAATATCCACAAGAAGTTACCAAAGTATCGCGTGCGTCGTTACTTACCAATTAGCGGGCAAACATCGATTAATCAAAACCAAAGCAAGTGAACACAATGAGCTAGGCCTCAAGTCAGTAGCAAACTCATTCATTTAGTCCTAATATCTCATGTTAATCTATATTAGTCAATTAGCATGAAGCAAGACAAAACTCTAACCAAAACTAGACAACACTAGGTTAATACTAGCTAAACGGTTTCAAATTGTGAATGAAGTTAGAAACGTGCAATCAAATGGTACAAGTCAGTAGAAAATAGCCTCTACTAGATGCCTAAACAACCACAAAATCATGCCAAGAAGTTTCACACAAAATTACGGGTCATTTGTACAAGTTACGGTGCAATCGTCAACCAAAAACAAGTTATTTACATGTGCGAAAGAAAAATCGAGTAAAATGGGAAAACATGATTTAAAATTTTCAATTCCAGGTTTTAGGACCTCTAAACATCCCTAATTATATGTACAAAAAGGAACCAACATTATTGCATGAATGCATTTCAATTTGAGAGCACAAACGTCACAATTGTCTATTAGAAACGCATGTTAATCGAGTCAAACAACACTAACCAAATACCAATCAAAACAAAGAATTAGGGGTTCATCTTTTACACACAACATCATGGGTTAGTCTACAGCAATCATACAAAAATTGGTGGTTAAATTCTGTTCCTAAGGTGTTAAACGAAATTACTTTGCAAAATCTATCGAAATCAAGAGAAACATGAACATACCAAAGTAAATGATTTATTAAAAATAACGAACTAATTTTTAAAAATCTATAAAAAATTCCACAATTATGTATACACATAAAACTATCTAAACCATATTTTTGTTTATTTTTTATTGCGTGGAAAAATGATTTAGTAAGCAAAAGTTGGAAAGGAAACAATTTCTAAGCAATGTGCAAATCTGCCTAAGTCTGGGGGGTGAGAAAGTAAAGATGAACTGAACTATAAACTAGTTGTCAGTGCATGGGCCTGATTCCTGGGGGGTGGGGGAAGTAACTGACGTTAGGCCCAGATTCAATGGTATACAGATTTTTGTTTCAGATTTTTATGATTCCAAAAACGCGGTGCTGGGCCATGGTGGGGGTGTGAACATGAATTCGTATTAGGCCTAAGAGTTTGCATTGTTCAGATTTTTTTTCTATCAGATTATCAACTAGATTCTAATATTCCCATTAATTCCAACTAATCTCAATTAGAATAAGCTAATTGCAATTAATCTCCATAATTAATAAAAGATAGCAAATGGAAGTTAGGGTTACCAATTGAGACGATTCAACTTCTTCACGCTCTCCTTCCTTTCTCCAACGAGCTCGCGGCGACGGTGAAGGCACGGTGGAGAATCTTTCTTCTCCGATCAGACACGCAACATCGTCCGGCCACTCTACCTCATTCTCAATCTCCGATTAGGAGTTTCGATAGGTCCTCTCCTCTCTCGCATCTCCATCTCGCCAATCTCTCAATCTCCGATCAGACTTCAGGTCGATTGCTTCTCTTCGTAGGTGCTTTTCTTCTCTATGTTCACGATGCGCGATGATGATGAGGTGTGTTGTTGTTGTTTTGTTGATGACGATGCATTGAGACTGCAGAGAACTGAAGGTGAAGGTGTGGTGATGAATCAATCGCGGATCCGATGGTGATGATGATGTTGCTTGAAGAGCGTTGTTGAAGATGAGTGAAGGTGATTGAAGCCGTGATGAACGACGTAGATGAATCGATCGAGCAAGATGAAGATTGAGGAATCGTTTGAAGGTGAAATCTCTTCTGTGACAGATTTATGTTATCTTTTTCTGTTGCTAAGTTTCTGCTATCCTTTGTGAATAAGTTCTCTGTGGAATGAGTGATGAAGATCCAAGAGTGTGAAGAATGATGAATGCAGGTCGATGATGGAAGATGAAAGTTCAGGGAGAGGGAAGATTGAAGAATTGGTAGAGAGTGTGAATCGAGAAAGAGAGAGAATTGAAGAGTGTGTGAAGATGGAGAATGAGAGTGAAGTGAAGATGGTAAAGGTTGAGATGAAGATGGAGAAAAGAAGATTGAAGATTGAGGGAGAGTGAGAGCTATGTAGAGGTTAGTTTCATTCTGTTTCTTTTTCTTTTCTGATAATCCAAATCTTCTCCTGCTTCTGTTATGAGCTGTTGGTTATATTCTGTTTTGACGGTTATAAGTTGTTATGAATTGGTTCAGGATTCTGTTAGGCTGTTTAGGAAAGTTAGTTTAGGTGGTTAGAGATTATACCAGGTTGTTAGAGGTTGGAAGTTCTGTTACAAAGTTGGTTAGAGGGTGGTTATGACAGTTAGCTGATTGGTAAATGCTGTTAGGAATCGGTTGTAGAGTGAAATGAAGAATGTGAATTTGGCTTATGTGACTGGTTTTTATTCTGATGTTTGAATGGACTGTGCTTTTGAACTCTTGTATGTTTGCGGGTTGTATTTTGGTTTTCTTTTAGGAATTGCTGCTGACTGTGTGCATTTGGGAGCTGCTGTTACATGGTTCTTTGACTTTATTTGGCTGCCAAGAAGAACACTCCGAGGTTTCCGCATAACAGGATCAAGGCATTCGTTTTCAGGTTAGGAAGCGAAGCCTCAGAAGATTTATAACATGAAAGACGAGTGGCAGGAATTCTAGAACCGTCCCGTATGCCTTTTTCCTGTGAGTTCCACAACATTTTGGTATGGCGTAACAATGGCACTTAACAGTAGGTATAATTTGCTTCTGATTTTATGCTGAGGTTTTAAATGAACCAAATTTGGATGTTGACCTTGTGCTCGCCCTGTAGGTATTGGAGATGACTTTCATTCAACTCGCACTGAACCGACCTCATGTTGATAGAAATGGTATGGTAAGGTGACTGTTTGTATGTTGCAGGGGCTGCAAAGATGCTAATTCTGTTTTGGCTTTTGTAAATGGTTTATATTTGGAATAGTTGAAAATGGATGCATGTTAATGTGACTTTGAATGCGAAACCGGATGGCTTTGTTGATTTTGTTTGGCTGAATTTTGAACTAGTAATGATGCATTATTGTCTTCCTGTTTTAATGTAGGTATCTCATGTGAATGTGTGCAGGTCCTTTGATATATGGCTGAGATTCTTTGGACGAATACTCAAGAAAAAACTTATATTGCTTAGCCATGAAGAAACTTGAAGCAAGCTGAGATTGGATCATGAAGATGCTCAATGGAAGAGATATAGGTCCAGGAGATTCTGGTCAATGGTCAATAGTTGACAAAAGTCAACTGTTGACTAAAAAGTCAACTGTGACTAAAAGTCAACCATAAACTTTTTGTTGTTGTGATTTTCATGTGTAATGTAATGGCTATTGATATTGGATGGAACTTGTATTTTGATAAATTGTGGAATTCTTGAAAGGAAATTGTTTGAATGGAACACTTTGGACCTTTAAAGAGAATTCTCCCTCTAACTTGAATTTGAAGTCCTCATATTTTTTGGTAGATGTCTTTCATAGAATCTCAGGATCATGGTGTGAATGCACCAAGATAATTGTCGAAACAAAAGACTTTGGACACCTTTTATATGTTGACTTCTGTGCAGCTTCTTGAATTCTAACCAACCGAATCAATTTCTCTTTGGCACTCAAATAACAAACCCAACGATGACAAAGATCCAAATAGGGAAATAAATCATATGTCAAAGAATACATGGGAATACTCTGATTACGTGCCAAGCACTTTGTTGTTTTGCATGAGGAATGGGTCCCTGATAGCCACACTTTACACACTATTTCCACACTTTATTATTCACAGAAAGAAGCAGATGTATCAGAAGAATTAGACTGTATTAGATGTAGAACTCTCAAACCATTATGCAACTCTAATCTTTGAACCCATGCTAAATTTACTGATGAATGCCTGTGTATTTAGATGGCCTGATGGAGGTATGTACATGAATGCAAAGCCTAAGCCAGTTAGAAATTAAAGGGTAGGACAAATTTGGGGTATGACACTTATTGAATTGAGTTTTTATGAAAGAAATGAAATTAATTAAGTGAGTTCGGGTTTCACTTTTATTTTGCATGAAAATTGTCCAAGTAAACCCGCTGTAATCATCTACAAGTGTTAGAAAATACTTATGACCACATATGGAAGGGGTGGAAAGAGGTCCCCATATATCAGCATGAATTAAATCAAAAATGGCAACAGATTTAGTATTACTATGAGCAAAAGGTAAATTTCTTTGTTTAGCCAAATGACAAGTATGACAAGGTTTATGATTGTCATTGAAAGTGACAAAAGGAAAATGAGATGAAATAAATTTGTGTATATGAGAACTTAAATGTCCTAGTCTAAAATGCCAAACGGTGGCAGGATCAGGTTTGGAAGAATGTGAATGAGTAGAGATGGAGTTGTTGACAGAATCAGGTGTGGGAGAGAGATCCAGAGATGAAGTAGTGTCAAGCACATACAATTTGCCAATCCTTCTAGCTGTAAATCTAGTCATCTTGGGATGGTGTAGTTGCACAATTTTACAACAATTAGGGAAGAGTTTGACATCATATAAGGTGGAATCAAATAGAGTAGTAATAAAGATAATGTTGACATGAAATGAAGGAAAATAATAAACATTATGAAGAACAAGGGAGTCATATAACAAAACTGAACCAGCTATTGTGGTAGTAACAGTGTCACCATTAGACATGGTCATAGATTTGGGTGCAATGTGATATGTGGAAAAATAACTGTCAAAGATATGAGTGATGTGATCAGTGGCACTAGTGTCAATAATCCACCATTGACTATTATTATCACCTTGGGATTTGGAGAGATTGTTACCAGATGAAGGAGAGGGAGAGGTATGAGAGACAAAATTTGTAGCAAAAAGAGAGTTAACTGAAGAGGGTGAATGAGACTGCAAGTTGGATTGTTGGAGAAGATGTAAAATCTGAGTATATTGCTCTTGAATCATGGATAGAGAAGCACTTGATCCATTTGTTGATGTGGAAGCAGATGATGATGAGGAAATTGGAGCAGAACCAGCATCTTGGACAGAGTTCACCACAGAGTTTCCAGCAGGTGATGAGGAATGTTACTTACGGTGTTGAAAACTAGGTGGATACCCGTGCTTGATGAAACAAGTCTCAATAGTGTGGTTGGAATATCCACGGCCACGACCACGACCGGAGTTGTGAGAAGAACGAGAAGGAGGTTGAGAGGAGTAATTCACAGACGATTGATTCTCAAATGAAGAATTAGTGGTTGAATGAAGATTGAACATGCGTTCTTGTTGAAGAATCAGATTGAACGCATTGTCTAGGGTTGGAAGTGGAGACATCAGCATAATCTGCGAACGAACGTGGGAGTATTGATCACCAAGACCTTTCAAGAACTTGATTACCTTGTCTTGCTCCTTGAATTTGCGTAGATCTGCAGCAGCACCACAAGAACACATAATAGCACAAGTACAATCACGAATTGGGCGAAAAGTTTCGATTTCTTCCTAAAGTGTCATTAAATTGGTGAAATATGAAGAGATATCAAGAGTTCCTTGTTGAAGACGAGCTACTTCCTCTTGAATATCAGCAATGCGAAAAATATCACCATGAGAGAACTGATTCTCTAAACTTTTCCATACAAGAGAAGCACGATCACACCAGAGGAGAGATTTCACAATATCGTCAGAGATGGAACGTTGAAGCCATGAGGGGACGAGGTTGTTACATCGAAGCTAGGGTCATAGAGAGGATCAGAGATAGGAGGAGGAACAAGAGTGCCATCAACAAATTTTACTTTGTTCTTGGAGATAAGAGCCACCTTCATCGATCTGCACCAGATTTGATAATTCTTGTTATCAGGCACAGGTTGAACGAGAATAAGAGATGGATTCTCATTCGGATGCATATAATATGGATTGGAGGGATTGGTAGCAAAATCAGAGTAAGAAATCACCATTGTTGAGGTGATTCAGCAAGAAAGGAAATTGAATAACGAAAAAAAGAAGATGAATCGCGGAAAAAATAGGTTTTAAACTGATACCATGTTAACTTTGGAATATCAGATGAGAGAAATTCATTAAAGAAAGTATATTCATTATAAAACCCTAATTACAATATACAAGTGTAATTAATATATATAGTAAACTAGGGAACTAACTAACGCCTAACTTAGCTCCGAAGTTAGCGAAAACTAATTCAGTTACAAAGATTAATTAGAGTTATTATTTACATCACTATTTTCATCATGTAATATATTGGAAAATTGTATGAGTGTACGACTTCAAATTTAAACGGTTTCATGACGAGTGAAAAATTGAAAGATAAACAGTAATTTGGTAAAAAGATTAGATGAACTTTAAAAAAAATTGTTAGGACAAATGTATAAGTTTAGGGGTTTGGATTAAATTTTCAAAAATGCACAAAGTTGTTCATTTGTCCAAAAGTTAATTTTTCAGATGCACCTTGTATGACTTCAAATGATTTTAATCAAAAAATGACTAAAGAAATTTGTTCAGAAGTTAAAATCTGGATGCTATTACATGCAGAAAAAATAGGAGATATACATGCATGAAAGAGTAAATTTTGAGAATTTGTACATTTTCGAGTAAAATCCGCAGAAAAATTCGCAAGGATTTCCATAGGAAATTATGATGGCTGAAAGTTAATTCTCGAACGCACCATATACCGCTGTCCAGAAGAATTTGCTGCAAAATATTATGGTGAATGGACTTATTTGGATTAGTTTTTGAGAAATATAAAGAGTGTATTGAACGACCCTCAAAATATTATATTATGGCTAATAGACTTATTTGGATTAGTTTTTGAGAGATATAAAGGGTGTATTGAACAACCCTCAAAATGCATAATTTTGGGGAAGAATGTTCAACCATAAGTAGAAATGAGAAAGGTGGATGGAGAGATGATAAATGGAGAGAAAGTTTGCCGTGGGGGATAAGGAATTCAATCACTTCAAAAAATACATAATATAGCCTCAAAGTTTGTACATAAGTCCAGTTTGTCTGCATATGTACAATAAGTTTGTACATTTAGGCTTAGTAGAACTCCTATTATTAACAAACAGGCATATTTTTAGTTTCCCAATCGACTTTGTTTGCAAATTTAATTTTGCAAAGATTGGCGAAATGAATTCTATGGACTTTACTGCATATGTATATTGATATACATAAATGTTGTTTGGTGTTTAGTTATTTCATAAAGTTTTCTTCGAATATTTTTCACATACAAGGTAATCTAGCCAATAATTCTGTCAGGCAATGATATTTTCAGTAGGCTTTATTTGCAAGTTAGATTTTGAAATGAGTGTTTTAAATGACTATGTTTATGTAAATTTGATATTTTCAAAACATTGAAAGAACAACCTATGATCATATATAATACTCAATGTATTAGTGTCCTTTATTTAAAGAGATGGTTAACATAGTGGAAACTAAACATAATTCTATGATTTCAATATATTCAGTAATTCAGCATCATAAATCTAATTGGTAACTATCTGAGGTATGCTATGACACAGAAGGTGTTAGATTTTAGACAGAAAAAAATTATTAAAAAAAATCACTCATCACACTAGGCTAGCCTTAAATCTCATCTCCTACTTGAGATTACTTGGCTGTTTGTTCCAAAACAGAAATGTTGTTCAAAGTTTGTTCCAACGGTGGCAAAGAAAACATGCTAACAGTGGAGCTACCACTTCTAATTTCCTGCAGAACATTCAAAGCAGATATTGTACTCTTCAAATAGAGGCTCTGCATTTCAGCTATCTCCTCTGGCATAAAATGATCCAAGTTCGTCAAACTCGTCGAATTAGAACAAACATCACCCCGTTCCGCTGATTCGCTGAAGGGGAAAAGGCCATCCAACATTGTTTCACACTCTTTTATAAGCTTGTAGAGCAGATCAGTGGTAAAGAATGGTTCTTGCAATACCTTCTGAATGAATGGCAACCGAATCAGAGCTCCCGTTCTCTTGTCATACTTCTTTAGTATTTTCACTAGTCCTGTACACAGAAAATTGTAGTCATTATTAATCACTGATAACTGATAAGAGAAATTTGTATACATAGTTGAAGCTGTTGAAGAGAAAAAAGAAATTACCTGTGTAATTAAGGGCACTGTAATTTTCAAGTAAAACCATTTCTCCATGAAAATCTACAATATCCTTGTGAATCTGCATCATTTGTTCATTCGAACCCTTTCCTTTCGCCACACAATCTTGTAACTCCTGCAAATATATTCAACCATGTCAAAACCCTAAACCCTAAACTCAAAATGAAAATCAATAATTCAAATATGAATATTGGTACCTTGAATCTTATAATGCACTCTTCCTCTTTCTCAACAAAGAAACTATTGAATTTGTGGAGTTCATTTTCAAGGGAATTTCTGAAATCAGTTTCTTCATTTGACATTTCCCTATCGTCGATCCTAGCTCTTTTGGTAGGGCGTTCATCGGCTATTATTGGAACGAGCTTCAATTTCTTCTTGAGTAGCTTGTAAGAGAGAAACTTGTCACGCCATTGAGGAACGGTTTTCTCGATCTGGTTGTTGAGACTCTTTCCGAATTTCATGGTTTAGATGGATTGAATTGAATTGAATTGAATTGAATTGAATTTGATTGGGGTTGTTAATTGAAGATATAATAACGGTAAGGGATAGAATATTCGGTGGGAATATTGTGGGAATATTCGTTAATTAGAAGAGTATATTTTGTTTTTATCCTCTCCGAGCTGGTTAGATAAGAGAATTTATTCCCATTCAATACAATTCAACCAGCCTGTTCAAAGGTATATTCCAAGATTATTACTTCCTCGTCCCTTATTACAACCATTTTGCTTCTTTTTTATATACACAATTTCATTTATTTTAAATGTTTATTTTTATAAATTAAATCTTTTCCGGCAACAATAAACACTAATATATTATAAATATAAATATATAAAATGTAAAGTATATGGAAAAATCATGAATATCCTTTTGATTTCACGTTATAACTTTTCTGATTCTAAGATTAAAAGTGTTTAATTACACCCTTACTTCAATTATATGTATTTGATATTTAATGCGTATGATGTGTCACTCTAAAAACTTTTTTATTATTTTTTATTTTTTAAAATGTCTAAATCAAATTCAAATATTCAAATGTAAATTGATTTTTGTCTTGGCTCAATGAACCTTTCAATCTCCTCAATGCATTGAGTAGTAAAAGGTCACATTGTGAATTGTAAAAAAAACTCTCACGCTCCTCAACTTACTTTATTTTTTTTCATATAATACTGATTTCATTTTATTTTGCTCTATAATCTTCATTGTAATGACTATATTTGAAAATGCACGATCAACCTCACAAACCACCATCACTTATCAAATCCGCTCTCTAACACCATTCAAAATATCCAATCTGATTACTCTCACAAATAAACATTAAAAGAAAAGGAGAAAGCGAATTTGGCTTCTCATAATCACATTTCCTTTCTTCTTCTCAAAAAATGCAAAATGTTGCAAACAAAATCGACCAACGCCCTCATCCCTCTTTCAAATTCATCTTCTCAAAATACAAAACAACATCACAACTTAAAACAAGATTCGATGAAGGACAAAACAAAAGTTATGGAAACAAAAATCATCGCCTCACAATGGAAGTGATGGCACGGTTGGTGGAGTGCGATCGGAATGAGGGTGGCTGTGTTGGTAGCCGAACGACAGAGCTACGATCTCACGGCGTCGGTCAAAGTGTTATATTCTTGCCAGAGAAGGAGAACAAAGAAGGTGGTCGGAGCAACGCTTTGCCGGAGGATTCACGTCAATTTTTAATTTACAATTTGACTTCATCTTTATCCCTTATTTCCATATTTCTTATTATTGTTTTGCAAATTGATATGTTAATAGTTGGTTCTGTTTTTTGTTGATGTTATTGTTATGTTGTTGTATGATTTTGGTGTTGTTGGTGAAATGAGGGAGTGGAGATTACGATGGTTGAGGATTTGGTTTGGTTGAAGAAGATGGAGAGTATTATCTTATGGAGGTGGTGATGTTGAAGAGTTGTGTTGAGGAAGAAGAAATCAAGATGGCTTGGCTTGGTTTATGTTTTTGAAGGTTGGGTTAAAGTTGATGAAAATTGATGGTGAAAGAGATGAAGGTTGAGTATGGAGGAAGAATGAAGTTGAGGAAGATGGAGAAATTTTGATGTTTGTTTAATGGTGTTGAGGTTAATGGAGGCAGAAGTATGTACTTGGTTATGGAAATTTCAAAGAGAATGATAATGAAGGTTGATGGTGATATGAAGTATGGAATGATGTTGGTTGTGTTGTTTAAGTTGAAAAAATTAAGATGATGATGAAGATTCAAGGGGGGAATGGTGGTGAAACTTGAAAGAGATGAATGAAGATTGAAGGAGATGATGATTGGAGGTGATGAAGATGGAATAGTGGTGAAGATGATGTGTTCTGATAAGTTTTTTCTCCCATTTTTTCTTAATACCAAACCTTTCTCTTATAGTGAGTGTGATGTGAGAATGAGTGTGAATGAAAAGTGTGAGTGAGGGAAAAAAGTGTGAATTAGTTAGTGGATTTAAATTGTGAAAATGGTGAAAAAAGTTGTTACGTGAACGTGTTTACTGTGGAAATTGGTAAACAACCGTTGGTCTTCCTAAAGCCTTAAACTAAGGGTTACTTGTAAGATCGACCAGTTGATCTTGAGACAAGTGCTAAGGTTTTGAAACTGTACTGGTTCTGTCAATGATGTTAGCCTAAGAAACGGTTTTCTAAGACTAAAGGAACAAATGCAATGACTTTCCACACGATGTACTAGGTTCGACCGACAGGTAACTCGTGACCAACGGGAACAAACCTAAATGTAATAACTTGACAAATCTGGATATTATGACCTTGACCTACTATGGGGACTCGTGATCGACAGGAGGTATTGAATCCAACTTTTGTTCTATACAAAATAAGGAGTAACTGACTCTTTTGTGAACATGAAAATATAGAACGAATGCTGATCAATGAGTAAAATGCAAGTAAAAACTTCAAAATACACAATTAAAACATAAATATTTTGCATTGAAATAAAAGTGGTGATTCACGTACATCAAGACACTTAGCAACTCTTTTTTCCTGAAGTCGGAAATTGGGCAGAGTTTCAGCAAGCAGTTTGAAATGTACCAACGAACACACCTATTTTACATCAGAATGACTTATTTATAGTATTTTATAAAGATAAGTGCATATAGTAATCTACAGCTGGAATCAAAGCTTAAAGCAACTGTCTCGTGAGATCTTTCTGTGCATTTGGCGCTTACAACGCACGATCTTGTGAAATAACTGCCTCTGTTATTTAAAATTTGAAACTTCCCGCCTTTGACTGTTTGCGAGCTAACCGTTCCTGGCTTCGACGCTTACATCTATCAAGGACGAAATATGATAATTTTCCTAAGTATGGGAAACCTTTGTGGTCGACAAGACTTGTGGTTGATTCGACTTGTATCTCCCTTCAACACATTTACTTTGACTCTTCTATGCATTTTCTGCCACACACATCCTTACTTGTAGGAACCTATCCTTAATTCTTAAGACTATCAGCTGGGAACAGGTGCCCTTTTATACCTTAAGAATTTTTAGGGTAACAAAATGCCCCCCAGAGATGCCATTTTCGAATTTCAGTTTGTCAATTTATGAGATAATGGCATCTATGAAAACCTCTATTTCGACCCAGACGTTCCCAGTACCTCATAAAGTAGAGCTATTGTTCCATCTTTTCCGTGACGTCATGCAATCATGACCCTGTATCACGCTTTTCTTCCTCGAGACGTGGGTCCATTAAATGCGTCATGATGGCATTTTTATGGCAGCGTTGGACCCTCATGCTGCTGCTGCCATCTAGCCACACGTGTCCCTTGTTTTGACACGATCTGGCCTTTAGGAAGAACAAACTTTCCCACTTCTTTTCCCCACAACGTACTGGCTATAAATAGCCTAGTTTCAAGAACATTTGTTCTTCTTTCGTTTCCTACTACTCTCATCTTCTTCCAATACATTTACTTTTCTCAAACTCAGAAACAAACTTCTTCACTCATCAATGGCAAGTACTCAACCACAAACTGCTCCGGCCAAAGCTTATGAAATCCTCCATGTTGACGGCAAACCCTACGTCCCAGAGCCACCCTTTTCAGACGAGAAAGCGAAATCTGGCAATCTCAGGTATTAATCCCTTTCCAACTTGAGGGAAAACCCTTATCTTTCTTAGGTCCTTTACCTGCTGATGCACCCTCTGAGATTTACACCACCGATGTCGGTGCCTTTTTCCCGACTAGTCAAGAAACCAATTTGTTGATATCTTCTGTGGACCCTATCTCCCTAGGTTATTTTGACAGAAACTTCTAGACGGCTCCACCTATGGATTGTCCCAAATTTAGTGCTTGGATGGCGCGCTTGGAACCCACAAAAGGAGATTTGTGGAAGGAATTAGGTATTTATACCTAGTTGTGTCTATTGCGCACAGGTATTCCGTACTCTCATAGCATGTTAACACCTGTGTTGCACCCCAATTTTTGACCAGTGAGATCCCACCATACCCTAAGTATAAGAATCATCATTGTCATCATAATCATCATGCATATATCATTTGCTAACCAAAAATACAAAAAAAAACCGTTGTTTGTTGCTTGTGTCCTAAGACAGGAGCCTGATCAAGGAGAAGTTAAGCAAATTAGGGTTTTGAGGCCCACAAAGAAATTCAACATTCCTCTATGATTCAAAGGGTTCTCTAATCAATACCAAGGCCCAAATATGGTTCAATGCAATATCAACCACCTTCAAGATCATCAGAAGCTCCAATTAGGGTTTTGACCTAATTTCACTAAAGGTTGACTTTTAATCAGGAGATGGTTCCAAGACTCAAAATATGATTCAAGGGCATCCAAATCAACATTATATTCCATTCACATCATTTATTTGAAGAGGAGAGCTTGATTCATTTGGAAATCACAAGACATTCATTCATATGGAAAAAGTCAACTTTGCAAGTCAACCTTTGACTTTTGAGAAAAATAGTCAACCATGGACTTTTAAGGATCCAAATCATCATCATATGGATATTGAAGAGATTTGACCAAATAAAATTCAAAGAATTCATCAAGAATCAAAAAGTCAACAAAAAGTCAAACTAGGGTTTTAAGTGTATTTTAACCTAGTTCGTGGATCTCAAAATTTCACCTACGCAACTCAAAAAACTCCCAACATGAAAGTTGTAGATCTTAGCAAAACAAACAACTTATCACAATGGAACTTTTTTAAAAAAGTGATTATTTTGAGAGATATGGAATTAAGAAGATAACTTTAAAAAGACTTGGAGAAATTTCAAGTGTTTTACTTGGATTTTTTCTTAACTTTATGGCCATTTTTCTCAATGATCCAAAAGGAGTTTGAGGAAACTTTCAACTACTTATTTGAAGTATATAGCAAGGGCTTTCCAAAGAGCTAAGTAGCATGAAATTTCATGGCTTGAGCAAGGAGATATGATTTTGTCAATATGCCACCATGAACATTTGAAAATGAAGAAGAAACATGAAGAAGTTATGAACCAAACTTGTTCAATTTTGAAAGATTCCTTTCTTGCAGCCCATATAACTTGTTCAAAGCACCATAATCAGAAGATTACACTTGCTTTTGAGCTATAATCCAAGTGTTTAAGCCATTATCCAATTGATCATTCCATTAATGGCACAAAGTTAACACTTCCATTCTAGTAAAGTTAGCTTTATGCATAAAGTCCACTCCTTGAGCCACTACAATGTCTCTTCTCCCTCAAAAGCAAGTTAAAACCCACAAGCAAGCCTCTAAGATCAAATCCAAACCTTACAAGCATGAATAAAGCTTTGTACCTCACCATTGAAACCATAACTTTCTCTTTTATTCACAAACAAGCAAGATGGTACACAAGTCACATGTGAACTTAAAACTCTGAACTTTTGCCATCCACAAACCCTACTTCATGCCTATAAATAGAGGACCTCGCCTCTTGGATCACTTACACTAGAATTCTCCAAGTCACTACCCACTTGAGATTCTCTTTTCTTACCTCTTGCATTTTCATAGTGATTTTGAGCTCCACAAGTTCTGGGTGTCAAACAAGAGTTTGAACAACTTCTAAATACCATTTAAAAGCTGTCCATACCTTCCTTAAACTCTCTAAGGGTCCATAACCAAAAATCACCATTTTTGATCCATTTTCAAAGCTTTTAAGCATATAACTTGACCAAACTCAAACCAAACACTTTCAAACTCAAATAACCTTTCAAGTAGCTTCTATATCACATATAGAAACTATCCATAACACCCAAACACCTACCAAAGGCCTTGAACCAGAAATCACCATTTCAAAACTCCATTAAAGGACCTTTGAACTCAAACTTGCCAAAACTTAATTTGGTCGTGCGTTTTGAGGCCATTTAGGTTTGTTAGCTTCTAAACATCACATAGAAGCTAACCAAACCTCTGTTTTGCAACTGACACATCATCTCTATAGCTAACTCACCATAACTTTTTTCAGTTTTAAGTGGTATTCGAGTTTGTATTTGCAGGTGTGATCAAGGACTTTTGAGCATCCTAAAAGCTTCCCTGAGGATAGTAAAAGGTATCCAGATCATTGGAACATTCCCAGGTCTACTAAATTGCTCCCCCCGAGTCCATTTTCAGAGGTATATTTTTTGAATTTATGCATATCTGTTTGAGCATTGTTTTAATCAGTTCTTGCTACCATTGTGTTCAGAATAATGTATGGAGTGAAAGCCCTAAGGTTCTAGGGCTTGATCATGTGTTTACAACATTTAATTTAAAATTTTAATTTTAGGGTTCTTCACTTTAATCCAGAAATTCACGTGTTAGAGCATGAATAAATGATTTTTGATGACATGGTTGAATTCGTGTTGTTTTGCTAATCAATTTAGAATCTTAGTTTGTTAAAATTGATGAAGATTTGAGAAAGTTTGAATTTGGCGCCATTGATGGTGTTGTTGTGTTCTTCACGTTGCTGAGTGGAGAAGATGAAGTTGTTGTTTTGCAGAAATTTCCATTTAGGGCGCGTTTTTAAAATATAATGATTTGAAGTCATATACCTTATGACTACATCGTTACAGCTCAGTTGGTAAAGTGAGTTTGTGTGTTGCGCGTGCCCAAGGTCTGGGGTTCGAATCCCTCTCGCCCCAGACCTGTTTAATATTTTATTTTTTATGTCTTCACAACTTGTTACATGTTGTATTGAACTGGAAGCACTTCTTTAACACCACCCACGCGCAATAGAGTTGGTTGTTGTTTTGTGCTGAGGTCAAGGGCGTGGGTTCAATCCCTTGTGGCCACACTCCCCTTCTTTTTAATCACTTATATTTTTAGATTTCTATTAAACTTCAAAAAATCATTAAAATTAGAAAAATTAATATTTTTAATCCCTTCTTTTTTGTGTATGTTATTTAATTAGTGTATTTTAATATGATGATTAAAAATCCCAAAAATATTTATTTTATCATCATTTAAAAATTAATCAAAAACAAGTCTTTTAATACATGAAAAATCAACAAAAATATGTTTTTTTTGAATATTTCTCTAAAGTAACTTAGTATATTTTTGTAAATACTTGTTTAGGGTTAGGTTAGAGTGTCTCTCACTTATCCATGTACCCTTAGACCATTTCTATTAAAGAAATTGGTATTTAACAATTAAAATTAATTAGGTTTAGGTGTGTTTAAAAACCTAATTTAAAACCCTAATTTGAAAACCTTAGGTTTAAAACCCTAACCAAAAAATTTGCAATATGCTGATCTTTGGTTATCCATGTTTATCCTTGTACATACTTGTTGATTTCAATCCATGACTTGTGCTTAATTGTTAATCTTTGTCTTGTACATACTTGTTGATTTTATATCCATGTGATTTGTACTCGTTGTTATTATTGTTTATCTAACCCAATGTTTAATCATCATATTAATCATTCATCAGTCATACATGATTTGAATCCAAGGGTTTAGATACATTCATCTCTTGCTTGTTAACACTCACTTGTTTGTTCTTGTACATACATGGGGTATTTATCGTTAATTGTTTAAGCTTGATGTTTTATTCAAAGGATGGGAATGATATTGACTAAATTGTCAAGGTACTTAGGTTCTTTTCCAATCTCTTTTACTTTTGTGTTGAGTATTTTAAAGCTTTTCACTTGTTTATGGTTTAGTATTGTTAAAGCTTAGCCAAAAACCCTTTTGTTTTGAAATCTTGGTTTTAAGAATAGAATTATTCCCGATGAAACTATTCTTGATCCATTGATCTTGTTTTTAAACCTTGGTGTTAAGAGATGAATTATTCCCGGTGAAACTTCTCTTAATCCATTGATCTTGTATTTTTAAAACTGGTCCTTCTTTGATGTGTTTTAAATTTGTTAAGTATTTTAAAGCTGAACCTTTTAAAACTTATTAGGTATTTTAAAGCCTTATCCCTTTGTGGTTTGTTAAGTATTTTAAAACTTACCCTTTTAAACTCATTAGGTATTTTAAAGCCTAATCTTCTTTTAAACTTGTTAAATATTTTAAAGCTTAACCCTCTTTTAAAAACTTGTGAGTACTTTAAAGCTCACCCCCAAAAAGATTTTGGCCACTTTGGCCCCTTTTTTTTTTTCCTTTTTTAAAAGAGGAACTACAGAAGCTCTGACTTCCTGTAATACGGTGAACTGACTTTATTTGAAATGTCGCGGTAAGCAAGAGTCGCTACCGACTTTTATTTTATCCAAATTAATAGAAAGGCTAAATGAACAGGAAAAACCTTTTAAAAGAAATTTTGAGTTCGGGGAGTAATTTATACAAAGGGAAGGTGTAAGGCACCCTTTGCATCCATGGTTTTCCATGGGCTCTTAATTGCTTTGCTCTTTAGTTTCCAAAAGTTTAGAAATGTATAGAAGAAGAAATAAGGACTTTAGCTCATAAATGAGCGTAGCCTTTTTGAAGGTTTATGAAAAAGTATAAGAAAAAGATTTAAGCCAGAGCAAATAATTAGGGGCAAATTACCTTGACATTGTAAAAGAGTTCTTTTAGCCTTTCAGGGCTATCCATACCATAGGAGGGTAGGAAGTCCTTTTATTTGGAGGTTGAAGGGTAGTCGCAATTATCGTTTGCCATAAGACTGTCCCGGCCATAGGGGGCTGGTAGTCTAAGGGGAGGATCAAAATAGTCATCATTTTTAGGCAACCAGAGGACACCTCAGCGTATCGTAGGCAACTTCGAGGGGCGAGATCATATAACCGAACCGAAGGCAGCCTCATTGGGACTTATGATCTTTTTGTGACAAGAATGAACTGAGGGCAACATTGCTGAGGCGTCCTCGTATTCGAGGGACTTGACTATTCTGCACTGAAAAGGCAACAAGGCAACAGGCAACAGGCAACAGGCAACAAAAGGGGTTACCATAAAAGGTGTGTGGGTGCACAATCACGTGATTCAATTCAAGTAAGTATCTTATAATTAGTTATTCTAAGTTCAATTCGAGGTTGCACTCCCTAGAATTACTAACCACGCAGTTATAGTAGCAATTTAAGTGCCTTCAAGGTCACACAATACAACCCAGGAGCAGTTACAATATATAGCCATGAGGAAGGGAAAAAAAGCAATAAAATAAATCCCGACAGAGCAATAAGTTTGACATAATTAATAATTAAGGAAGAAATTAAAAGGAAACGAATTTTAGGGTTACCGAAGGTTCGAGCTTTGATCGATTGGTTAACCCTGAAAATTGGCAAAGGAAGAATAAACAAAAGGGTGAGTGTAGGAGGAATTCATTAACAGATGAAGAGTAAAACCTAATTTAACCAATAAGGCAAAAATTAAAAATAAAATGATGTTTAAATAAAAAGAATTAGAACTTAGCTTTTCAATTGGCACGACGCATGACCGGAAGAACCCTGAGGGTAACCCTAAAAAACTGCACAAAGAAAAGGAAAATTTTTTAGTGTAGGAATGATCTGATGACAAACCTCGTAAATCCTGATTAGGGCACAAATTAACTATGGTTAATAAAATAAACAAAACCAAATTAATTAATTATTGGTATTCAACCTAATTAATTAAATCGGCAAAAAATAAAATTTTGATTAAATTACCTAACCCTAATATGTATTTTTAATCAATTAATAAAAATAATTTATTATTAATTAAATGGTTAAACAATTTAAATTAATTTAAACATGTAATCATTTAAATAAAAAATCATTTAATAATTAAATTAAATAAATCTTTTTATTTTTATGGTTTTGTAAAAAAAAGAAAATTTAAATGAGTTTTGTAAAAAAAAACAATATATAAAATAATATATAAAATAAAAATAGATTGTATAATTAAAAGTAAAAAAAATTGGAAAACTTAGCTGGTAATCCTGTGTGGCGTGGCGTTAAGGAACATGGTGCACCTGCGTGTTCAGGAGCATTGGATCTGATTTGGAATGCATCTGATGGCTGGGAAGACGCGTGCTCATGGTACTGACATAGATCCCATCACACAGAATCCAAGGCCTTTCCCCCCACCTGCGCGCGCTCCCTCCTTTTGAATTGGCCAATCAAGCGACGACACGTAGTCGTCTTCTCCCCCAAATTTCTGCAAATATCTTTTTACAGCGCTTCTTGCTCCCACGCTATAAAAAGTCTCATCTTTTACACCTGTGAAAATCAGAAGTGCCAAAAAACGAAACAAAAACTTTTCGCGACCATCCGAACACGATCGTCCAGAGGTCACGAATCCAATGGTACCTGTATTGAGACTTAATTCATCCTAAATTGAAAACCCCTAATTTTAAAGGGAAGAACCCTAACATGGTGGATTCTCAGATACGCACATAACAAGCAAATTAACTATCCAGAATCATTCGAGGCATTATACCAAACACAAATATGCAATCCAAACTCAAAGATGATGCGTGAAACAATGTAATCGAAGAATTAAAGAAAGGTGCAAACCGTGGCTTCACGAGTGCGATTATGGGCGTATGGGCGGAAGGTGATGATCTGGACAGCTTCAGAATCGTCCAAGGAATGTTTTAGGACCTTTAGAATGCTTTGATTCTCCCTCTCCAAAAACCGATTTCAATTTCTTTGGACCTTTTGACAAGATATTAGGGTTCTTAGAGGATGCAAAAACGTGAACTAGGGGTCTGGAATGTTTCACTACTTATAAGATATGGAATTAGGGTGAATATTATGGATTGGATCTTCTTGAATCTTGGATTTCAATCTTTGAAAATTTGTTTCTAATCTTTCCATTCTTTGGCCTTGATTGATCTTTCTTGTACCTCAAGCCATGTCAACGAAATTTGGATGATTGGATGAGGATATTTAATTGATATTTGGCTTAGAATCAAAGCAAAATCATATCTTCCATTTAATTTACTATTTTATATAATTAAATTATGATTTAAATGAATAAAAACCATAAAATAATCAATAAAAATAATAAAAATAGAAATATACTTTTTTGGGACGTGCATGGGCTTAAGATAAATATTATATGAAAAGAATGCAAGCCCATTTGGGAAGGTTTTGAGTTTTGGGCTTTTTCTCTTCATGCACACCCTTGAGAATTGGTGAACTTGTGCACCTTGTCATTTCTTCATATTTCAACATTTCTTCAAGTTCTGGGACTTTTTAGAAACCTTGAGGAGTACTCTAACCAATGTCTTTGATCCCATGTCAAAATAATTTTCCATGCTCCTTGTATGCTCTTTTGAAAAAGATGACTTTTGGTTGACTTTCAAAAGGACCTATAATGTTTTTGAGTCATATCTCTCAAATGAAGCATTTTTGGACTTGGCTTGTGAGAGACAAATTTGTAGAGAATTCAATTTCCTTCAAAATGAGCTTTGAATGGGAAATTTCTGATGTTCCATGTAGGAGTTATGGATGGTCAAAGTTCAGTTGACTTTCTCCTATGAAAACCCTAATTTAGAAACTTTTGAATTTGTTGATTTCTGAACTCTTCTTGATGAATCATGATCAATCCTTGATCAAATGATAAATGATACTTCAAAATAAGGTTGTTGACAAAAAATCAGGAGTTTTGACTGTACTTTGACCACTGTTAACTTTTAGGTCAAACTAATCGACTGTTGACTTTCTAAGCAATTGAGTGATCAATCCTTGGAATTAAAACCTGAATTTGGTCATGGAGATAGTTTGAAACATCATAAGCCATATGAAATGCATTGGAGCCTTTGATTCAGTCATTTTCTTCAGAGAAATCAAAACCCTAATTCTTTGGACACTTGTTTAGGAGGATGTGTCTTTGAGCCTTGAACCTTAGTATGAGTTTGAAAGAAAAATGAGATGGGCAAATTTTGGGGTATGACACTTCCCTATTGCACTTAAGGGGTATGTAGGCCTAAGATGCGATATCTTATCGAGCTCACTTTTAAAAATCTTCTCTTCCCATCCCCACACTCTATTTCAAACAAGTTTTTCATATGGGTTTTTCACAAAAAAAGGTATTTATAAACAAAAGAAAATAACACAAAAAGAAAGAGGTTCCCATGGAGTACCATGGATATGAGGGGTGCTTAAAACCTTCCCCTTGTATAACAAACCCTCCGTAGCCAGATCTCTGATAAGTTTATTAGTTTTGATTTTAAAAACTTCTGTGGGTTTTATTCGCTCTTTCACCCATTCATTTTTGGAAACAATAAAGCGCAGTGGCGACTCTGATTAAAAAATGAGCTAAGTCTTCCCATGACTCTAGTCTCACCAAATTCACCGCTACAGAAAAGTGGCGACTCTGCTGGGGATATTGATCAAACTATTGGTGTATCTTTGGTAGGGTTGACCCAATCTTTGTTTTTATTACCTTTTGTTATTTTATTTGTTTTACACTTAACCTTTTTATTTTTGTCTTTTATTTTTATATGTGTATACTTGTTATTTTATTGGGTTGTATTGGGAAAGGGAGTCATGCCCCTTGTGGTGAGACAAATCCTAACCCGGATATAGAGTGTACACTTATTATAGGAGACTGGTATAGTCATTTTGATCTCAAGGGAGTAGTCCTAAAGAAGTCAATTTGAGACCCATCGCTCAGTGGAGGCCTCTTTGGAAGTAACTTTGTTGACCATGTAGTTGGGAATACATCGTTGCGTTCAACTAGGCTGTAGAAGATGGGGACCTAGAAACCCTTAACCAATCTTGGCCATTAAGATGTAGTGTGGAAACTATGTCTGATTCATTTTCAGAATAGTTGTTCCACGAGGCTACGCTCAGATGAGGTTCTCCCAGATTTTGTTCAAATGAGTATGTTGATACAAAGTTTACGATCTCCAAGTTGTGCTGCTTGAGTCTGGGAAACAATAGAACCTTGATCTACATGTACAAAATAACCATAGTGCACACCATTGGGATGGGTAGACCTTTGGCTCCATGCTCGTGACATTGAACCCTCAAGCCCATGTTTTTGCTATGTTTGCATTCATTCATCCATGCATTAAAAAACATAATATCTTTCAAGGAATTAAAAGAAACCTTTTGTTTTGTAAACATTATAGGGATGGAACCAGAAAGAAGAGAAACCAAGAAATATACTTTCAAAAGTTTAGAGGTGGAAGAATTAAGAAAGCTAGGATCCTTGATTGTTGATCAAGACAAGTTTTGTAGCAAGTATGGAAGATTGTTGTATCTCCTCAGAACCAAGATGGAAGAAGGAATCCTTTCCACTTTGATTCACTTCTATGACTCATTGTATCATTGCTTCACCTTCCCTGATTATTGTAACGCCCGTATACTTTTAATATTAATTTAATTTGGAATATTGAATTAATAATTAGAATTATTGAGAATTTTATGGAAAATAATGGTTTATGACATTGGGCCATTGTAAGGAAATAGTAAAGAAGGGGTGTGATATAGTAAAGTTTTTACTAACCTTAATATTATTATTTTCATAAAATAATAAAGGATTGGGGAAAAGAAAGAACGTGAAAGAACAGAAGTTTTGGGAACGAGGAACGTGAAGGAGAACTGAAGAGGAGAGACCAAAGATCAAGAATTTGGCTAAGGTAAGGGGGGACTTGTCTGATTATCATCTATTATTGGGTTAGGGGTTAATAGCGTAGAATAGATGTGGAATTCGTATCAATTGAGTCATATGATAGGTTTAGGGATTGGGTTAATTTGCGTGACTTTTAATCCTTTGCTGAATCCATGATGTGTATGATGTTATGATGTCAATTGATGCTTGAATTGTGTATACTAATGTGCAATTTGTGTTGTATGTGTGGTTCATTTTCCGAAACTCGTACTGGTGTGATTTTGAGGGCATTTGGGATGTGTAGAATGTTGTTTTCTGCAGGTTGGGGTTTCTGAAATCACCGGTTCGCGCCGCGTGCATAGGGTTGGCGCCGCGAACAGGTGGGCAGAATGCCAGGATGTGGTGATACGCACAAGTTGTGCCGCGTACCCGTGTTGGCGCCGCGAAGGCGTAACTTTTTCTCGTTTCGCGTCGCGTGCAGATGTTTGCGTCGCGAATAGCTTGGCAGAGAGCCAAGGATTTTTGGGACGCTCAGTTCGGGCCGCGAACCAAGATGGCGCCGCGTGCTGTTGATGTTTGTGATATTTTAAAAGTTCAAAGATGCATAACTTTTTAACTGTTAGTCCGTTGGATGTGCCGTTTCGAGCTAAACGAACCTTATAGAATAATCTATATGATGATGATTGATTGGTTTTAGAATGATGAAAATACATGTATACTATTTCTTGTTGAAGATGATGATTGGTGCAAATATGAGTATATTTTCTATATGATGATGATGGAATTGTGATTGAATGATGTTAATATATATGAACATACTTGATGATGATGATTTTGATGATGATGATGATATAAGTGTGTTGTATATGTTGCATTCATTCATGTTCATTGATGATACTGTATCCATAAGGGTGTGTTGGATCAGTGAAGGGCATGATTCCCATTGTGTGGAATCTGTGCTGGCAGGGCCGTATCTTGATGATGTTGGATCGGTCATGCATTATTCCCATTTGATGATGTTGGTACCACATGCATAGTGTCAGCTCATACATATGCATAATTTATAACATGATTGGAGGTATTCTAGTGTTGTAAATGTTGATGATGTGTTGATTGTTGTTTGACTTGTTTTGAATGTCTGTTTATGAAACAATTGGGTGAATGATGCAACTGTGATGTGTTATTGCTTTATAACCTTATAACATTTGTTAATTATGATGAGACTCACCCTTACATGTTGTCATTTTCAGATTGAGGATAGCGGCTGTTCGACTCGGTGAGGATTAGCTCATGAGTCAGTTATTTTAGTAGCGTCAAGTTTCATGCTCTGATAGTTGTAACACTGGGGACGCGATGTTTAGAGTTTATGTTTGATAACTCTCGCTACGTTTTGATGTTTTGAAGGATAAGTTTTAAAGATGTTAAACTTAGTCCGTTTGATAAATTTCCGCTGTGTTAACATGAAACGTTTTAATTTATGATGATTACCTCAGTGAATGCGTGACATGACTGAATGATGTTTGTTTATTATGAATTGTGGCACCCTTATTTCATGTACTCTGAATATTTGTTTTATATTGCCGCGGGGTTAGTAAGGGGTGTTACAATAGTGGTATCAGAGCATAGTCGGTCGTTATGACCAGAGTCTTAGTGTTAAAGTTTTGTTTTCCTGTGTATACGACTAGTAAGAGTTAACTGTCGATACTTCTGTTCTGATTAAATTGGTTGTGATTTAAGCGGAACAATGGCTGGAAGAGGAGGAAGAAACGATGATGCTATCGCTGAGGCTCTTGACATGATTGCTGGTGTGCTAGGAGGAAATGCCAATGGAGCTGCGATTGGTGCTGACAGGCAGCTGAACAGTTTTCAGAGGAACAATCCTCCATTGTTCAAGGGCACACATGATCCTGAAGGTGCTCAGAAGTGGCTTAAGGAGATCGAGAGAATCTTCAGAGTCATCGATTGTGCTGAGGATCTGAAGGTGAGATATGGTACTCACATGTTGTCTGAAGAAGCTGACGACTGGTGGATGGCCACCAGGACTGAACTGGAAACTGATGGTGTGGCTATTTCTTGGGCTGTGTTCAAGAGAGAATTTTTGAGAAGGTACTTTCCTGAAGACGTAAGAGGTCGAAAGGAAATTGAGTTTCTGGAACTAGTTCAAGGTAGCATGACAGTACCAGAGTATGCTTCGAAGTTCGTTGAGTTGGCGAAGTACTACGTTCACTACAACAACGATGAAGCTAGTGAATTCTCGAAATGCGTCAAGTTCGAGAACAGTCTCCGTGATGAGATTAAGCAGGGTATCAGATATTAGAGAATCCGGAGATTTGTAGACTTGGTGGACTATAGTAGGATCTTCGAGAAAGATAATCTCAAGTTGAAATCATCTCACTCTCGCGAGTTAGTTGATAGAAAAGGGAAGAAGCCTATGGATAAGGGTAAGCCATATGGTAGGGGTAATCCAAAGACTGGTGGTTGGAAGAAGCCTAGTGGGGGAGACTCCAGTGCTTTTGTTAGGTGCTATAACTATGGTGAGGTCGGGCACCGTAGGAATGAGTGCAAGCTGAACTAGAAGAAGTGCTTCAAGTGTGAAGAAGTGGGTCATGTTGCCGCTGATTGTAAGAAGAAGATTGCGACTTGTTACAATTGTGGTGAAGAGGGTCACATTAGCCCACAGTGTCCTAAACCGAAGAAGAACCAAGCTGGAGGAAAAGTTTTTGCTTTGTCTGGATCAGAGACCACTCCGGAGGATAGACTAATTAAAGGTACGTGTTTTATTCATGGCACACCTTTAGTTGCGATTATTGATACTGGAGCAACTCATTATTTTATTTCTTTGGATTGTGCTAAGAGGTTGAATTTGGAAATATCTGAAATAAATGGAAGTATGGTTATTGATACTCCAGCGTCGGGTTCAGTAACTACTTCATCTGCATGCTTGAATTGTCCGGTTGACATTTTTGGTAGAGAATTCGGGATGGACTTAGTGTGCCTTCCATTGAAACAACTTGATGTAATCCTGGGGATGAACTGGTTAGAATTTAACCGTGTTCACATCAACTGTTTTTCAAAGACAGTAATCTTTCCTGATGAAGTTAATTCTGATGATCTAGAGATGACAACTAGACAAGTGGATGAAGCTATCAAGAATGGTGCAACGGTGTTTATGTTATTTGCATTGGCAAATTCGAAGGAAAGAGTAGTGAGTAGCGAACTACCAGTGGTATGTGATTTTACAGAAGTTTTTCCGGAAGATGTGAATGAATTACCACCAGAAAGAGAAGTAGAGTTTTCCATTGAATTGATTTCGGGAACTAGTCCAGTGTCAATGGCCCCGTATCGTATGTCACCGTCTGAGTTGACTGAACTGAAGAAGCAGTTGGAAGAATTACTTGAGAAGAAGTTCATTCGTCCTAGTGTTTCTCCGTGGGGTGCACCTGTGTTGCTAGTGAAGAAGAAAGAGGGTTCAATGAGGTTGTGTGTGGATTACAGACAATTGAACAAGGTTACTATCAAGAATCGGTATCCCTTGCCGAGGATTGATGATTTGATGGATCAGCTGGTTGGAGCATGTGTGTTTAGTAAGATTGATCTGAGGTCTAGGTATCACCAGATTCGTGTGAAAGACGATGATATTCAGAAGACTGCTTTCAGAACAAGGTATGGGCATTATGAGTATTCGGTAATGTCGTTCGGGGTTACTAATGCACCTGGTGTATTTATGGAGTATATGAAAAGGATATTTCATCGTTATCTCGATAAGTTCGTGGTGGTGTTTATAGATGATATCCTAATATATTCTAAGAGTGAGGAAGAACATGCGGAACATCTCAGAATTGTGTTGGAGTTGTTAAAAGAGAAGCAACTTTTCGCCAAACTGACGAAGTGTGAATTTTGGTTAGAAGAGGTCAGTTTTCTTGGACATGTAATTTCCAAGAATGGTATTGCTGTTGATCCTACCAAGATAGAGGCTGTATCTCAATGGGAAGCACCAAAGTCAGTGTCAGAGATCCGTAGTTTTCTTGGTCTGGCAGGTTATTACAGGAAGTTCATTGAAGGATTTTCAAAGTTAGCATTGCCGTTAACTAAATTAACCAGAAAGGGTCAGGCTTTTATTTGGGATGTAAAATGTGAGGAAGGATTCCAAGAGCTGAAGAAGAGGTTGACTAGTGCTCCTATCTTGATTTTGCCGAATCCGA
The DNA here is from genome assembly GCF_029867415.1 of Vicia villosa. Lineage (NCBI taxonomy): Eukaryota > Viridiplantae > Streptophyta > Magnoliopsida > Fabales > Fabaceae > Vicia > Vicia villosa. Next base: position 57,156,324 of record NC_081183.1, on the reverse strand, counting down.
TAGAATCATCTATGGTTTATTGTGACGCTTCGTTGATGGATTTAGGTGGTGTACTGATGCAGAATCAACAAGTGGTCGCTTATGCGTCAAGACAACTCAAAGTGCATGAAAGGAATTATCCGACTCATGATTTAGAGTTGGCAGCGGTAGTTTTTGTTTTGAAATTGTGGCGACATTATCTGTATGGTTCGAGATTTGAGGTGTTCAGTGATCATAAGAGTCTGAAGTATCTCTTTGACCAGAAAGAACTGAATATGAGCAGAGAAGGTGGTTAGAATTCCTTAAAGATTATTATTTTAGTTTAAATTACCATCCGGGTAAGTCAAACGTGGTTGCTGATGCTTTAAGTAGGAAGACTTTGCATATGGCTATGCTAATGGTGAAGGAATTGGATTTGATCGAACCATTTAGAGACTTGAGTTTGGTATGTGAAGGTACTCCTACTAGTGTTAAGTTGGGTATGCTGAAGCTGACCAGTGGTATTCTTGAAGAGATCAGAGAGGGTCAGAAGGCTGATGTCGAATTAGTCGACAAGTTGACTTTCATTAACCAAGACAAGGACGGTGAATTCAGAGTTGACGAGAATGGGTTACTAAGGTTTGGTGACAGAGTTTGTCTTCCTAATGTTGCTGAACTTCGAAGAAGTATTTTAGAAGAAGGACACCGTAGTGGATTAAGTATTCATCCTGGTGCTACCAAGATGTATCATGATTTGAGAAAGCTATTTTGGTGGCATGGAATGAAGAAAGAAATTGCTGAGTTTGTGTATTCTTGTTTGACTTGTCAGAAGTCAAAGGTTGAACATCAGAAGCCATCTGGATTTATGCAACCGATGTTTATTCCTGAGTGGAAATGGGATAGCATATCGATGAATTTTGTTTCGGGTTTGCCGAGAACTGTTAAGAATTGTGAAGCTATCTGGGTTGTGGTGGACAGTTTGACGAAGTCTACACATTTTATAACGGTAAGAATGGATTATCTGATGGAAAAGCTGGCTCAATTATATATTGAGAAGATAGTCAGTCTACATGGTATTCCTTCGAGTATCGTGTCAGACATAGATCCGAGATTTACGTCTAAGTTCTAGGAAGGTTTGCAGAAGGCTTTGGGTACTAAGCTGAGATTGAGTTCTGCTTATCATCCGCAGACGGATGGACAGACTGAGAGGACAATTCAGTCGTTAGAAGATTTGTTACGTGCTTGTGTGTTAGAAAAAGGAGGTGCTTGGGATAGTTATCTGCCTTTGATTGAATTTACCAACAACAACAGTTTTCATTTGAGTATAGGTATGGCTCCGTTTGAGGCATTGTATGGTAGGAGATGTAGAACTCCATTGTGTTGGTACGAAGCTGGTGAGAGTGCTGTGATTGGACCAGAAATTGTACAACAGACTACAGAGAAGATTAAGATGATTCAAGAGAAGATGAAAGCCTCTTAGAGTCGTCAGAAGATTTATTATGATAAAAGAAGGAAAACACATGAGTTTCAAGAGGGAGATCATGTGTTTATGAAGGTTAGTCCTATGACGGGTATTGGTCGAGCCATGAAGTCAAAGAAGTTGACTCCGCGTTTTATTGGACCATTCCAAATTTCTGAAAGAGTGGGAGAAGTGGCATATCGTATTGCTTTACCGCCGATGCTTGCCAACTTGCATGATGTATTTCATGTGTCTCAATTGAGGAAATACATTTCGGATCCGTCCCACGTGATCCAGGTGGATGATGTGCAGGTTAAAGACAACTTAACGGTTGAAACGTTGCCTGTGAGGATTGAAGATAGAAGACTGAAGCAATTGCGGGGCAAGGAAATAGCTTTAGTCAGAGTAGCTTGGGGAGGACCAGCTGATGGAAACATCACCTAGGAGTTAGAAAGCCAGATGAAAGATTCCTATCCAGAACTCTTTGCTTGAGGTATGTTTTCGAGGACGAAAACTGTTTTAGTGGGGGAGAGTTGTAACGCCCGTATACTTTTAATATTAATTTAATTCGGAATATTGAATTAATAATTAGAATTATTGAGAATTTTATGGAAAATAATGGTTTATGACATTAGGCCATTGTAAGGAAATAGTAAAGAAGGGGGTGTGATATAGTAAAGTTTTTACTAACCTTAATATTATTATTTTCATAAAATAATAAAGGATTGGGGAAAAGAAAGAACGTGAAAGAGCAGAAGTTTTGGGAACGAGGAACGTGAAGGAGAACTGAAGAGGAGAGACCAAAGATCAAGAATTTGGCTAAGGTAAGGGGGGACTTGTCTGATTATCATCTATTATCGGGTTGGGGGTTAATAGCGTAGAATAAATGTGGAATTCGTATCAATTAAGTCATATGATAGGTTTAGGGATTGAGTTAATTTGTGTGACTTTTAATCCTTTGTTGAATCCATGATGTGTATGATGTTATGATGTCAATTGATGCTTGAATTGTGTATACTAATGTGCAATTTGTGTTGTATGTGTGGTTCATTTTCCGAAACTCGTACTGGTGTGATTTTGAGGGCACTTGGGATGTGTAGAATGCTGTTTTCTGCAGGTTGGGGTTTCTGAAATTACCAGTTCGCGCCGTGTGCATAGGGTTGGCGCCGCGAACAGGTGGGCAGAATGCCAAGATGTGGTGATACGCACAGGTCGCGCCGCATACCCGTGTTGGTGCCGCGAAGACGTAACTTTTTCTCGTTTCGCGTCTGTTATACCCCAAAATTTGCCCACATATTTTTCAAGAAAACTCCAATCTGAAAATTAAGGGTCTCATATAATCATGGATTTTTATTTCAACAAATATCCTGACATATGAAATACTTAGTTTTTAGAATTTTTCTTATACAGTATTTTGGCTTGCAGTTGAATTTATTCTTACGCAAACGCCAAATACTGTTTATTACTTCACACATGCTATTTATTTATTTACAGATAAATAGTACTGACACAATTGGTACAGAGTTAAAATCTTTTTGCAGGCGCAGAATCAGGAAACTCAGACTGTACTGGTAACAGTATATTAGTTATTTATCATGTCTATGTTTTTCTAACAAGTCATGTAAATAAACTTTCGTTTTTCACATAAAACATAAAACAAAAACAACAAAAAAGAAAATTAACTTTGACTGTTGATTTTTCACTCTAACTGCTACGTCAATACCTGAACAGTCAGTCGACAGCCAAACTGCTGGCAGTACAATTCTCAGTGTTTTGTACCATCAACCAAATCAATCTTTCACAATTCAAAATTCCAAGATCTTTGTGCTAGAAGTCTTCTGAATATCACGCGATTAGCAGAGACTCAACACTGCACAAAAATCAGGTACGCTTAACTGTCTCCTACACAAACAGTCCCTAATCAGGGTTTTTCTTGTTTTTACAGGAGAAACAAGTTTTTGAGAGCTCAAATGGATTTCATACACATCCATATATCTCAAAGTACCATCATACAAATTTTCAAACTTCAATTCACTCAGACGCACCGTCGGCAGCTCAAACAGTCAACAGACGACCCGTTTGACCAAAAAAGTCAACAGACAGTCAAAAATGAAATTTTTTGTCAAAGTCCATATTTTGTCAAAGGATTCATCATTTGATCATTGGATGATCATAATTCATCAAGGAAAGATCAAAAATCAACAAAACCCTAAGATTCAAAATTAGGGTTTTTGCCTGAAAAGTCAACTCAACTTTGACTGATCATAACTCTCTCATCCTTCATCCAAAAAATTCAAACCAAAGCTTGTTTTGAAGGAAATTCAATTATCTTTCAAATGCCATTGATCCCATGGTCATTGGATTCACCATTTGAAAAATATGATCAAAGACATTACAGGTCATTTTCAAAGTCAACAAAAAGACACTTTTTTCAAAAGGACACACAAGGAGCTTCAAAAATCATTTTGACATGAGACCAAAGACATTGGTTAGAGGACTCTTTGAGGTTTCTAAAAAGTGCAAGATCTCCTTCATATGACAAAAATTGAAGGATTTACACCTTGTTGAAGTTGGCTAAATTTTGGGAAAATACATGAAATCAACATTGTTCAAAATGGCATTTTTTCCAAATGGGGCCAAGTTTTCAGCATTCAAACATCATTTCCATGATGATATGGGCCTCCCACGACCAAGACTAAGCCCACATCATTTTTTATCTATTTTTGGCATATTTTTATCTTATTTTAAGATTAAAATAAAAAAGAAAATGAAATGGATAAAGAATAGCTTGTATTCCAAGCAAGACTCATTCAACTCTGTCCCAAAGCAAAGTACAGCAGAGGAGAAGAAGAAAATCAAGCCATGGTGGCTTAAAGACAAAGCTACCAATGTTGAAAAAGTCAAGATTCCAAAAAAACTCATCAATGCTTTTGGCTTAGTTTCTAAGCACTCTAATGCTTATAAATAGGCTATAGCACTTCAGTAATAATGGAGACAGAGATAGAGAGCAAAACTCTTGTTTGTAACACACTTGTAATCTCTCAAAATATTCAAAGAATTTTGAAATTCGAATTCCAAATTTAAGTCACTTTCCATTCAAACTAAACACTCAAACACGTTCCTTGAACATCACTGAAACTATCCCAATCAATTACAAGCCTTGAAGCTCACTGAATCGAGCTACACAGGCCAAAATTTGTTCAAACTAAAATCAATTCGTATCTGGTTATTCACACATGTTTAACAAGATGTAGACATACTATTGAGTTTGGTTTGAGGTGTAGATCATTTCTGGAAACTTAATTAAAGTTTGGACACGTACAAATGAAATCACCATTTTAGGGTTCATAGCTTCAAAATTAGGGCTTTCCAAATTAGGCAAAATTAGAGGTTCTAATTAGTACCATTGAATTCGCATGGACCAAACGAATTGAACTGATAGGTCGCGCCAAGTTTATGTGTACGTTTGACCCTATTCGCTATTTTGCAGGTTTAGTAAGTAACCAATTACAGCGCTTTTGGTAAGAAAGCGCTATTAAAAGTCTTGTCTGAAGGTTGAAGACGAAGACGTGTCACCCCCCTATTGGTTCTGACGCGCGCGTTTTTTTTGAATATAACCCTTGGTTTCAGTGTTTTGCAGGCGTGTCATAAGTGATGTTCCCTCACCATCTGGACCATCTGATCTCATTTATGACTCATCCAACGCTCCAGATCACGCGTGCACATCATACTCCCTCATAAATTTCCACACAGGATCAGTATCCTTTTATTTCTATTTTATTTTCTATTTTATTTAATTTCTTTGTTAAATTAATTAAAAATAGTTTTAAAAATCCAAAAAATACACAAAAAATATTTTTAGACTTCTAAAATAATATACTATTTTCTGAAATAAAAATATTTTATTTTTCTTCAAAATTTCAATATTTTGCATAATTAATTAGTATATATTTATATATTTGCTTTTTAATTATTCTAACCAATCAAAAAAATCCCAAAAAAAATTGTTCTTTATATAAAATATTGTTTATATATTATAAACTAATTTTGTACATATTTTGAATAATTTTATCTTTGAGTTTTAATTATTTGTATAATTATTTACATAATTATGTTTTAATTAACTTAAATCAATTTCCAAAAATTCCAAAAAAATTAGTTTTGTTTTAAAATTAATTAACAAATATTTTGTATATAGTTTGAACTTAATTTCTAGGTTTAAATCTATTTTCATCTTTTTCTTCATTTTAATTTAATTAATCATGCATTAATTATAATTAAAATCAATCATAAAAAAAATCCAAAAACATGCCTTTTATTTTTCTTGCAATTTAAATTCCTAGATAAATGTATAGGATGTCAAATTCATGTAAATAGGCTAGTTTACATTTCCTGCACAATCGATGTAATAGCGTAGATTTACTTTCCGCACTTTACATTTCCGCATTTTAATTTCCAGCAAATATAAACTGCGTGTATGTCAAAGATAAAATTGAACCGTTAGATCACTAACTTCAAAGATAAATATCTGAATCCAATCACAATCACACTTGCACCTCTTCAGGTAATCCCTTCTCAATCTTTCAAAATCAAAGTCAAATTCCACTGTTTTGAGTACAAAATCGAACCTTGCTTTTATATCCGGTGAAAGGATAGATTTTTAAAGGAAATAGGATAAAGACCTTACAACTCAGGGTAGACCTCCTAGTTTGCTTGCTCAAATCAAAACAAACAAAATTCTCATACACTGTTGATTTTTCAAAACTTTCAAAAAGACAATACTTTGTATACATCCAAACACGGATTATTACAAAGTTAACGTTCTTTTCAAAACATCTTTCGAAAGATAAACAAGCATTTTGTATACATCCACATACGGATCATTACAAAATTCAATTTACAAAGGTATTTGAAACCACATATGAGCAATTTCAGAGCAATTGAAAAGTGATCGAAAAACAAGTGAGCTAAGCAAACTTAAGAGCCCATGGATAACCATGGATACAAAGGGTGCTAACACCTTCCCTTTGTATAACCTACCCCCTTACCCAGAATTTCTTAAAGGTCTTTTTTCTGTGTCTTTTATAAACCTTTCCTTAATTGGATAAAATAAAAGGTCGGTGGCGACTCTGTGAATTTTCAAAAATGCGAAAGCATTAAGCGACAAAAAAGAGTCAGTTCACGTATCTCTACAGATCAGAGGTATGGCCCGGTATTAAAAAAAATCGGAGGTCCACACATACCTTGGATACTTTCAAAGGACATCTTCATATAGATCTTAAACATGTTCGTGTCTTGACTCCAATACCTGAAGGTCTGGATTAAGGCAATCTTTTCGACTGACTTATCTTTTCTTTATTGATATACTGATTTCAGTCCTAACTACAGCTGTTGCACGAAGGAGGAAAATTAAGGAAGCTTCTGCCCAAAAGACTCTGGGATATCTAAAAGCAATAAACCAAGTGGGAGTGACTCCTTCGTCACTGATAAGAAGCCCACGGGTACATACTCATCTCATACTCTCAATCTTGTACAATATGTGATTAGTACTCATCTTTCTCATTTTCCTCTTGCCAGAGTTCGAAACCCCAACGGGTTCGAAGCGTAAAGCTTCTTCGACCACTGGTTCGGATGGCGAAGATAAATCCCCTCCTCAAACTAGACAAGGACAGAAGAAAAAATACAAAGCTGTTACCGCCTTCGAGAAAAGGGAGAAAGGCAAGTCCTTCCAAAGCTGTTTCTCCTGGTGATAAAGCGTCCTCTGAAGAGTCTCCTTTGAAAGCTGCTAGTAATGCTTTCGTTGTGGAAAGCCATAATTCAAGTCCAGACAATATTCCACCCAAGGTACTTTGGGTTTGTCCCACATATTATCTTGTGATTTTAACTAAATAATTGTACTGACACTTTACCTTGTTATTGCAGGATGATGCTGGCACTGCTACTTTAGGTTTTAAAGACCCTGGCCTCACCATTGATGTTGACAAACTTTATGGTAGTTGTCAAACTCAAACTCATGTTCTTTCACCAGTCTTTGAAGACGTTAGGCCAATTGCTACCATATTGCCTAATGAACCAGTCGAAGAAAGCCACTCTACTAACGAATCCCCACCTACCCATCAAGGCAAAAATTTGGAAGAGGATCATCCATTCTCAAGCAGCGATAATGTGAACCAGCAATCACATGACAACGAAGATTCGCGCTCGGAGAAAGATGCTATGGAAGAGACTTCCCAGCCTGAAAAACCAGTTTCTCATGGAACTTCAACTCTTGACGCAAAAAACCATTCCTGAGACAACTTCGACGCCTGCCCCTGCAAAGCTTACTCCTTCAGAACTTGAACAACTTAAGCAAACTGATCCTCTCAGTTTCTTAAAGGCCATTATGAATGTGAATACTCCTTCGCCTCCGGAGCTTAATGTCTCAACAGCTGTTGGTGCAGACTCTAGTGACAAGGAAGATATTCCCAGTCTTCTTCGACAAATAAAAGAAAGATTCTTTGGGGTCAATCTTGTAGATGTTCTCAACCGGGACCCTATTAAGAGCCACAACTTAAATCAACTTCTAAAGAAAGTAGATTTGCTTCAAGTCTCCACAGAAGTTTCAGAGGTAATTGTTCTGCTGGGCTCTCTACTCGAGCAACTCCAAGCTAACATCCTTCGAAGGCAAAATGTTGAAAAAGAGTTATCTGAGACAAAGGCCTCTCATGACTCTTCATGGAATTTTGCTATGGACGCAACAAAACAAGGTGAGGCCCTCAGGCTCAAACATTCAGAAAATCAGAAGGCCATTGATGATTATGAGAAGAAAATCGGCTCTGGAAACAAGAAATCAAAGTACTCGAGGACAAGATAAAGGAGGCTGAAAGTTGTCAAGCAATCCTACAAAAGTCTAATCAACAAGACTTACTCGAAGTGGTGCAGTCAGGAATGAAACATTTCGAGGCTGCACAAAAGTTAGTGCCAGAAATCGAAAGGTTGAAGAAACACCGGGCACTAATTGAACTTCGCATGTCTTCATGGGAGACTCAATATTTGAAGATAAAAAAGGATCTCCCTGAGGATTTCAACTAAATGTTTTCGATCTTGTTACTTATTTCACCTTTATTTTGTAATCGATGCCACTGTAGACATATAATATTTGTACGCTTGACTTCCTTTTATCTCTATCTTATTTGCCATTGTTGATTTAGCAAATCTTTCAATTTCTTGTCAGATATATCTTTAGATTTCCTACAGTGCTTTTATTAAATGCAACATGTAGAACCTGAACATCTTCGCAGCACTCTTGCCTCTAGAACTTGACGTTTCCACTTCTTCTAGCCATAATCATTATTAAAAGTGACGTCACTTTCTCCAAAACGTCGGTTTTCAGACGTGCGTGCATTAGTTTAATGATTACTTCTCAACTTCCAAGGGCGGGAAACGGCGGAAGCCAACTTCTTTCTTTGGAAAACCAACCGCAGTCCAATCACTCGTTGGCAATTAAAACCCACCCTTCAGTATTCCCCTTCTATATAAAGGGTCCAATATCACCTTTTATTTCTCATTCATGCGTTTTCTCTCCAAACTAAACACAGAAAAAAGAAAACACACAACTTCTCTTTCAGAACAACTTTCTTACCTTACAATGGCTGAACCTCTCTTCTTTAACGACCTCAAAGCCCTCATTAGAGGCGAGTTCAGACTCTCTGAGGATGAACTTGTTTGCCATTTCATCACCATCGAAACCCTGTTTGTTAACCAGGAACTAGACTTCTACTTTGAGGAAGTCCTGGAGGGTGCTATTTACCCCAACATGGTGGCGGAATTCTGGATGAATGCGTCTTTACGCATAGATCCTGAAGGTAGGACCACCATTGATTCTGCTACTCGACACGCTCGTCTCAGCATTACTCCCACCACTATTGCCAATCTGATAAAATGCAATAACTCTGGTGAAACTTTTGATGACAACAGTTTCAGCATGACTACTCATCTCATGCTGAGAACTCTTATGGACAATGACCGCTTTAGTGCCAAAGTCATCAGGATCTGGCACCAACTGCTCGTGGGGAACTTCCAACCCCGGCGGATTGACGAAAACAACATTATGGTTGAAGACTTGGAGTTTATCCTCTGTGGTCTTCGAGGGAAGAAAATTAACATCCTTTGATGATCTTCAAGGGACTTGTTAAAGCTGTCTCTGCCGGTGTTGACCGTCGAGGGGTTGTGACTTGTCTTCCGTACGGGAGACTCCTTAGCTACATCTTTCTTAAGAAAGGCGTAGTGAGAAGAATGCGTAGTTCTGGAGCCATGGATATGTTCGAGGCTGAGTCTTCTCCCATGTTGTCTTTGGACAATTTAAACCAAAGGATTGACTAGCAAGTTTTTACCTTAGGTTTAATCTTTTTTTATATATATTTATGCCTTCCTTCTTTTTGTAACTTCAGATCCTATTCTTTGGATCTTTTTGTAATGAATGTATTCTCCTGCTTGAAATGAAAAAGAATATTTTGGTGTTTTTTTTTTTCTTTCCATAACTCTTCCTGATTATGAAGCCATTTTGGTGTCTGACCATTTTGGCTTTTTGTAGTACCCTGGGT